>NC_029785.2:115199505-115214226 GCF_000816755.2 Arachis ipaensis | reverse complement strand
TTGGGAATTTACCGATGAAAATTTAACATTGAAAATAGAATTGAGCGCAAAAATATAATTAATTGCGAAAAAACGCTAATGAGTCTATATTTGATGGTATATTTTGACTCAAATTGGATGGATTTCATCACATAAACCTATACTTAAGCACCAAAATAGCATCCTTTTGTGTTTGATCCCTAAATTGAACCTAAATGTGAAAACATGTGTTTTCGTGCTTAAATTGAGCAATTAAATTCTATTTTTATGCCATTTGATGCCATGACATATTTGTTGAGTGATTTTAGGTCCTAGAGGCAAGTTTGGCAAGGCAAAAGTGGAAAGAAGCATGTACAAAGGGAGAAAACATGAAGAAAATCAGGAGGAAGCACACAGCCATGCGTGCGTGCGCACAAGGAGGAAATTAGCATGCGTGCGTGCACACAACCATATGTGCGTACGCACAAGAGAAAATTCGGCGAAGTGTGTGGACGCACAGGTACCAACACATACCTCCATTAAAAAGTCACGTGCTGCGCGGTTTGGGGGGTCTCTAGGCCCATTTCTGAAGTGCTGAAGGCTGGTTTGAGAGGCTATATTAGGGCATGTCAACACATAACAAAGGGAGCTCACTTGTAGGGTAGAAACACATAGTAGGAGTAGGAGTAGTGTAGATTAGGTAATTCTCTCTTAGGGTTTTAATTAGAGTTTTTTAGAATTTTATACTTCAAGTTTGATTTTGGATTCTAGCAATTGTATTGTAAGTATTTCTTTAATTTCTTTTTTAATTACATCACTTGTTCTACACTTTCATCTATTTCAATTTCTCTTGTCAATATATGCATAGTTTACAATTTTGAATTTCTAGTTGTTGAATTTGACGTTTGATGATTTTTATATGTTTGTTTGAGTTGTCTTTATTGATTTTGATCATTTATGGTTCATAGCTTTCATTAATTTACTAATTTTGCCATGTTTTGTAAATATGCATACTAGGTGTTTGATGAAATGTCAACCCTAGCTATGGGGTAAATTTCCACTCCTTGTCTTGGAGAAAATGAGTCTATGGATTACTAGAGCCATAATGTCCAATATTTAGTGATAATTCTTGGGTCGTTAGTTGTTATTGTTTCCACTAACGCTAGCTTTTTACTAAGGTAATTAGTAAGTTAGCTAGCTAGGACTTGTGGATTAATAACAATTATGCTCACTTAACTTATCCTTCGATGTTAAGGGTTGACTTAGTGAGATTAATCCATTACAATTATTATAGTTATGGTTATGGCAAGGAAGGGATTCCATGAATCATCCGAAGTCAAGGTTTCATTTATGTTTTGAACCACTTTTCTATCACTTTATAGCATTACTTGTTTATATTACACACATGGTTCTTTTATTCTTTTATTGCTTTGTTAATTGCAATTTTGTCTAGTTCTTGTATCTCTTTATTTGTTTGCTTTCTTATTATTGAAAACACCCCTTGCTTTCTTGCAACCAAAATTGTGTGCACTCTTTGGCATTAGTTCCTACGGAAGACAATCCGGGAGTCTAAATACTCTCGGTTATAATTGTGTTTGAATTGTGACAATATCTTGAATTGAATTTTGATTGAGAGGATCCATTGCCGGTTTGGACTATACTCACAACGGAATTACTTTATCTAGTTTTTCGAATTGGCATAATTCTCTCTATCAAAACTTTTGGCGCCGTTGCCAGGGAACTAGCGTCATGAGTGCTATATTTTGGTGGTTGTAAATATGTTCATAGTGTGAATTTATACTTTTCGGTTGCTTGTTTGCTTTTGTTGGTAATTAGGATTTTGTTTCTTTTGTTACTTGATGTCTTTAGTTTTTATTTTCTATTTCTTCTATGAGTTATCACCCTCTTGGTTTGGAGTTTGGTTGTTATCATTTTATAGGGTTTGATAATTTCTACTTTGGATTGCATCATGGGATTGGAACATCAATTTTGGAAGGAGTCACCTCCTCCATATTACAATGAGCCATACCCTTCCCAATTTGCATACCCAAACCAAGGATATGGTGGATTTCATCTTGATTATACACCCCCACCACCATATGCCTATGACCCATACTCCCAACATAACCCTCAATCACCATATTTACAAACACCACATCAATACCATCATCCATCTCCTTACACACCACTTCAAGATACCTACCAACATGAATCACCTCCTATATATACAACCTTCCTTCCAAACAATGAAACCCCTTTTTCATCACAATGTGAAACTTTTCCACCCTTGGCTCAAGAAACACAAGACCTTCAAGCCTTTCTCTAAGAGCAAGAAGGATTCCGAAGGACACAAGAAAAATTTGTGGCAACTATAGCCGAAACGGTGAACCGCTTAGTCCTCTTACGCTCATCCGATCAAGATACTTCTCTTGAAGAATATGAAAGATCAACTAAAGAATGGAGTGAAGAGGAGAATGTCGAGTCTCAAGGGAAAGAAGAAGAGTTGGTTCATGACATGCAACAAGAGGGAGAAAGGGAAGTATGTGAACTAGAGGAGAGAAATGGAGAATTGAGGGAGATTGATCAAGATGAGGATTCCATCATTGATGATTTTTTGTCCTCCTTGATCAATCCCCTTAAGGATCCTAATGAGCCCCTTCCTATTGAGCTTGAGAAAGACATGGAGGTAGACTTTTCACAACCTCCTTGTTATGATGTGAGTGATGGGGAAGAGGAGAAAGAGGTTGGTACGAAAGGAATTGACAACCAAGAGCATATTGAGTGGGTAGCAATTTTACTTATGAACTTCATTGGCCCCCATCAATATGCTATCTTAGGGACAGACTACCAACTCAAGGTTCTTCTTGGGTTGGTACATGGTGGAGGAAAGGATGTTGGTTGCCAATTGAATCCAAGGTTCTTCAAGAAGACCAATTCAAGACTTGGAGTTCAAGCATGGTGTAGAGCACAATTGGGTGATTTTTGGAGAATGTTGGGGTACTTCAAGGGTAGAATGAGAGCTTGTCCATCCAGCTTGGAGCATAGAAATCAACAAGAAGCTGACCAAATGCCTAGAATATGGGATCCCGGAGGAGCCTCAAAGTGCAAGCTTGGATGGAGGTTCAAGGAGGAGTGGAAACACAAGCCACCCTAGCTAGAGTCTCCTCAAAAAGTCCAACTTAGGACTATAAACTAAAGTGCTAGGTGGGAGACACCCCACCATGGTAACATCTTTCTTATCCTTTATCTTTGTTTATAGTCTTAGTTTATTGCATGTTTGCTTGTTTTAGTTAGCTTAAGATTAGTTTAAGTTTTGAGTTTAGTAGGTTGATTTGCAAATGGATCATGATTTTGTGATGGTTTGAATGTTTTGGGTTGAAATGTTGATTGAGCTAAGGCATAACACCTTAGAAATGAAAGAAAAAATTTTGCAAAACAGGACATCTGTGCGTACGCACGCTGCTGTGCGTGCGCACACAACTGTGAGTTTCGCGACCTGTGCGAGCGCACAAGCCTGTGCGCCCGCACACTCTTTGTATTGTTCTCTGTTCGCAGCGCCAGCACGGTCTGTGCGTGGGTGCGCCCTTGTTTATTAGTCTGTGCGTGCGCACCATCATGTGCGTACGCACGCATGTTCCTTATCGTGCCCTCCGTGCGGCCGCACAAGCGTGTGCGTCCGCACGCGAGCTTGCAGCTCCTCTGGTGGGAGCGTTAGCACAGCCTATGCGCCTGAACCCCATACCCTTTTCACTCTTGTGCGTGCGTACGGACCTATGTGCGCACGCACACATGATCCTTCATAAAAAAAAAACGAGAGTCTTCAGTGCGAGCGCACACGCTTGTGCGTGCACACACTTCTATATCCCCGTTCTGTCTGAAGCACTCGCACACCTTGTGCGAGTGCACCCCTCCCCTGTTTCACCTTTTGTGCCTGCGCACACATGCTTGTGCATCGACACAGGTGCTGTTTTGGGCAAAATTTTTATTGCATTTTCAATTAAGCCCTAACGCACTTCCCACCTCCTCCACCCCTCTCTTTTCTCTCTTTTGCGCTATTTTATACTTATTTCTATTAATTTTCAGTGCATCTCATTTTTGTTTTAGTAATTTTATTAGTTTTACTTTAATTGTTTTTAATTAAATAAGTTCCAAGTGTTTGATTATTGATGATTGGGTTGTTTTTTAATTGAATTAAACCAATGCACTTATACTATGCCTTAATTTACTAGTACCTAGTGAGTTTGAATACTCATGTTTTGCTTGTACCATTAGGACAAATTATGTAAGTGCATTGAATTGAGTGAATTGAGTTGAAATTACTTGTTCATCATGATTTTTCATGTTAAATTCATCACATGACCGATACTTGTTCCTTGTTAATGTTTTGTATTTGTTTGAGTGACTTTACTTGATTGCTATCAAGTGTATCACTTTTTGTAACAAGTACCTATACCATGTGATTTTTTCTTTGTGTTTCATGATGAATAAGTAGTTTTCTTTTTATTAATGGATTGGTTGTTGTTTATTGTGCTATTTTATATCAATCTTGAGCTCTCACTTGCACAATTTCAATATCCAATATGTCCTACATTCAATTCACTCTTGTTGCAATTGCCTAAGCTTGCTTGTGTTTAATTGATGCTCATCTTTTAGTTGCATCTTAGTCCATTTAATTGAGGAACTCTTTATTACCTTTAAGTGTGTGGATGCCATCTTAACCGGCCGTTGTATGTATTCCAACCATGTGCACACTTGGAATACACACATGGCTCATCTTTTCATCATACCACACAACTATGCAAACTTCCTCAATTAGATGCCCATTTGCTTACTCCTTTACCCTTTTTGTTCCAGTTGCCTTTTGATTCTTAATTATACTTTATCCATTCTTTTTGAGGATGAGACGTCAAGGTAAGAGCCGAGAGAGGAGGAGGACACCGAGGACGAAGATGCCGAGAAGGCATTGGACTTAGCGATTTCCACACAACCCAAGCCCCGCATCCACCAACCGAAGGTGGAGCTCTTAAGAGACACCCCCCGGATTGTGTTCATGCACGGAGGACCGTGCAACGCTTAAGTGTGGGGAGGATTCGTCATTTTGGGGCGTAAATTCTCTTTTTCGAACACTTTGCACTTTATTTTTGTTTCTTTTTACTATGTTTCTTGTAGATATTTGGAGTATTTTTTTTATTGTTGCATTGCATTTTCTTTTAGTATATATCATAGTTATATCTATTGTATTTTACATCTTTTTCTTAGTATATATTTTATAGATAGAAGTTGTGATTGGATGTTGTGAATAGTATAGCACCTAGTTCAATTTTGTCCTAATTGTTCATATTAATTTTTTCTTGTTGAAAATTAGGAATAGAACTAGGAAAATTTTGAAAATTGCATCCATCACATTATACATATATATAGGAAATAATTTTGGTAAAAAACAACAAAGATTTCCAAGAATTTTGTTTGAAGGGTATTCTATTAAATTGATTTGGAAAATTGCTTTTGAACTTGCTTGAATGAATTTTTGTGGAACATAGAAGAGAGAAAGAACAAAATACCTTGTGAGTTTTTGAGCTTTAATGAGTGGTTACACATTATAACCACAATTTTTGTTCATTGTGTGCTACATCTCTTCTATGATTGTAATCTTGGTTTTGCTTATTTTTTATTTCTGATGTTTGATGTCTTGAATCCATTTAGCATGATTGAGGCCATTTTTGAATTAAACTCACTCACCCATATGGACTTACCCTTGCATCTACCTTTGTTAATCCCTTTTGAGCCTTATTTACCCCATTGTTTTTTATATTAGCACATCACAACCTTAAGCGAAAAACCATGATGTACCTTGGATTGTATCCTTGATTAGTTTAGGTTGAGGACTGTGTTTCATTTAAGCGTGGGGGAAAATTTTGGGAAGCATTGGTAGAGAAAAATTTTATTTTGGGTGATTATTGAAAATTTGGGAAAAATGGGTGCACATTCATGTATCAATTTGTTTTAACCATATGTATTTGTCATAGAAAAAGAAAAAAAAAAGAAATAAAAAAATATAGTAATAAGATGGGACAAAAGTTATCCCAAAGAAAAAGAAAAAAAAATGAATAAGAAATACATATGTGTTTTGAATAGAAACTAATGCATGAATGTGTGTGTGAAAAGAAGTAATGGGAGGCTAGAATGAATTTTTGTGATTAGATTGATATAGGTTGAGTGGATACTTAAGCTAATCAAAGATTCAATCTTTTAGTCCACTTAGCCATATATTCATCTTACCCTTACCCCAACCCCATTACAACCTTCTAAAGACCTCATGATACTTGCATACATGCATCAAATACTTGTTGATTGTTAGATGAAAAGTAATTCCTTGAAAGCATGATTAGAGGATACTTGACTGATTAAACCCTAAACACCGAGTGATTAGAGTGCATACACACCTAGTGAGGGTTCGATCACTCAATTCTATGATTCCATACCTTCTTATCATGCATTCTTGCAAGTTGCTTCTTTTTGATGAGTTGAATCAATTCTTTAGATTTTGATTGCATTGAGCTACTTCTTTGCTTAGCCCTATATGTCTATATACTTGCTTAGAAATTTGATTGTTTGTTTTCACCAATTCAATAGGATACTATAGTATATAGAGGTATAGATAGTATATACATACTTGCATGCATATAGATAGTTACATTTAATAAGTTGCTTGCCCTTTTTATCATTCTCCTTGTTTGGTTTAGCATGAGGACATGCTATTGTTTAAGTGTGGGAGAATTGATAAGTCCATATTTGATGGTATATTTTGACTCAAATTGGATGGATTTCATTATATAAACCTATACTTAAGCACCAAAATAGCATACATTTGTGTTTGATCCCTAAATTGAACCTAAATGTGAAAATATGTGTTTTCGTGCTTAAATTGAGCAATTAAATTTTACTTTTATGCCATTCGATGTCATGACATATTTATTGAGTGATTTTAGGTCCTAGAGGCAAGTTTGGTAAGGCAAAAGTGGAAGGAAGCATGTACAAAGGGAGCAAAACATGAAGAAAATAAGGAGGAAGCACACAGCCATGCGTGCGTGCGCACAAGGAGGAAATTGGGCGAAGTGTGTGGACGCACACATCTGTGCGTCCGCACAGGTACCAGCGCATGCCTCCATTAAAAAGTCACGTGCTGCGCGGTTTTGGGGGTCTCTAGACCCATTTTCGAAGTGCTGAAGGCTGGTTTGAGAGGCTATATTAAGGGCATGTCAACACATAACAAAGGGAGCTCACTTGTAGGATAGAAACACATAGTAGGAGTAGGAGTAGTGTAGATTAGGTAATTCTCTCTTAGGATTTTAATTAGGGTTTTGTAGAATTTTATACTTCAAGTTTGATTTTGGATTCTAGCAATTGCATTGTAAGTATTTCTTTAATTTCTCTTTTAATTACATCACTTGTTCTACACTTTCATCTATTTCAATTTCTCTTGTCAATGTATGCATAGTTTACAATTTTAGATTTCTAGTTGTTGAATTTGATGTTTGATAATTTTTATATGTTTGTTTGAGTTGTCTTTATTGATTTTGATCATTTATGGTTCATAGCTTTCATTAATTTACCAATTTTGCCATATTTTGTGAATATGCATACTAGGTGTTTGATGAAATGTCAACCCTAGCTATGGGGTAAATTTTCACCCCTTGCCTTGGGGAAAATGAGTCTATGGATTACTAGAACTATAATGTCCAACATTTAGTGATAATTCTTGGGTCGTTAGTTGTTATTGTTTCCACTAACGCTAGCTTTTTACTAAGGTAATTAGTAAGTTAGCTAGCTAGGACTTGTGGATTAATAACAATTATGCTCACTTAACTTATCCTTCGATGTTAAGGGTTGACTTAGTGAGATTAATCCATCACAATTATTATAGTTATGGTTATGGCAAGGAAGGGATTCCATGAATCATCCCAAGTCAAGGTTTCATTTATGTTTTGAACCACTTTTCTATCACTTTATAGCATTACTTGTTTATATTACACACATGGTTCTTTTATTCCTTTATTGCTTTGTTAATTGCAATTTTGTCTAGTTCTTTTATCTCTTTATTTGTTTGCTTCCTTATTATTGAAAACACCCCTTGCTTTCTCGCAACCAAAATTGTGTGTACTCTTTGGCATTAGTTCCTAGGGAAGACAATCCGGGAGTCTAAATACTCTCGGTTATAATTGTGTTTGAATTGTGACAATATCTTGAATTGAATTTTGATTGAGAGGATCCTTTGCCGGTTTGAACTATACTCACAACGGAATTACTTTATCGAGTTTTCTGAATTGGCATAATTCTCTCTATCAAATGCATACTGACGTTAACATTAATTATACCGGTTTAACTTTGTCCGATACTGCATGTGAGAAAATTAAAACTGTGATTCTGTGAAAATAATAAGAAAAATATTTAGAACGAAAATTTAGACACTTATCTTAAAGATTTTGGCACTGGGTGGGGTAGGACCGTCAAAATGGGCCAAACCCATCGAGCCAGCCAGTTTAGCCATTTAAATAGGTGGGCTTTGCCTCCAAAATTAAGCCTATTTAAATTTTGGGCTAAGTCCGATTAACCCAGAAAAAATGACGGGTTAAACGGGCTAGCCCGCGGGCTAAACGGGTGGCCTATTTATTTTTCAAAAAAAAGTAGCACTTTTAGCCACTATTTCTCTCGATTCGATCCGAAAATCTGACCCATCAACTAAAAAATATTATTTTTTAAAGGTTTTTTTTACCTAAAAGTGATATTTTTTGTCAAAATATTTTCAAAAAATAAAGTAAAAGGATAAACGGGCTGGCCCGTTTAACCTATCGGGCTGACCATAAATGGTTTGGGTTGAAAATTTTCGTGGGCTTAAACGGTCCAGCCAATTTAACACACGGACTTAACGGGTCGGACCTAAATGGGTCAGACTAGCATGTTTGACAGCCCTAAGGTGGGGTCAAACGGGCTAAAAATTGTATTGAGTCTTTACTTGGATCTAAAGCCCAAGCCCAAGGCTTAAGACCCCCTCACTTAACACAATTCAGCTATTCCACTTCATTGAGAGTGAGAGAGCCACAAATGGAGAGAAGAGAAGGAGAGTTGGAGCCCTAAAATACTATTCATCCATCACACTTAAATTCACATAACTTTCAAACCGAAGCTCCGATCGACGACTCGTTTGCGAGCGTGCATTTGTCTCGACTCCCTCTTTATTTCTATCTAGCTATTCTGGTAAGGAATTTTGAAAATCTTATCCCATTTCCTATTTCTTCTCTGATTTTGAGTTTGTATTTGGAGGTGTTGAAATATTGTGATTTTGATACTTTAGGAAAAGCACAAGCACAATCTCTAGCAAGCTTTTGACCCGAGATTGAGTGGTATAAGATAAAGAAGTTTAATCCCTTCATTATCCCTAATTTTGAGTAAAAATCCTAGTGTAATTGTTGAATAATTGATGTAATTAGATTATATAGAGTAGCTTGGATTGTTTGGTTATTTTGGTGCATGATTGGGTGCTTGGTATGGTTGCGGAGCTTTTGTTGAAGTTTGGATTGGCCGAAATGAAAGAATTCAAGTGTTGAGAAACTGCCACCAAAGAGGTATAGGTTTTAGTTTCTGGTAGACATTATATAAGATTATGTGAAAACTTAGGTTAATTTTTCCTATGATGGGGTTGAATAGGAATGATTGTTGTTGTGATTAAGTGGTTCGATGGTAGCTTGAATTATATATATGTATGTATGTATGTATGTATGTATGTATGTATGTATGTATGTATGTATGTATGTATGCTTGATTGAATTAATGTGGTATGATTGTCTATGAAGGGCTACGAAATGAAAATTTGGGGCAAATGCCGTGATAGAGTGAGGTATCTACTATTTGGTAAGTTATGGTAAGTTGGGTAATTGTCATGTTGTGATTTGTTGTTGAATTAGTGATATTTGATTGAATAATTGGATTATTGGTATTGATTGTTAATGAAAAACTTTGGAAAATGATTTACTGAATCGAAATTGGGTTGATTAGGCGTTGAATGGTTAGGAGTTGATAAATAAGTGCTAAGGATGCTTAGAAATGGCTTTGGGTTGGTTTTGAACTGAATTGGATTAAGAATTGGTAAAAATGGACAATTGTATGAATTTGGGTAAAAACAGAATTTTGACCAACTTCGACGGGTCATAACTTGGCCCTCGAAGCTTGAAATCACATGAAAGCTATTTTAAATTAAAGCTCGTGAAAAGAACTTTAAAATCGTCGAAGAACGGAGAAAAATGGAATTATGTAAAGGAAGTTATGAAGATTGAAAACTGTGGTCTAAAGACTAAAATCTGAGATTATGTAGAAAACCTAAAGTCTTAGCCTGTGTGCACATGCACAGGGACATGCGTGCGCACTATTCAGAACGATTGCAAGGACTCGTGTGTACGTACGAGGGTGTGCATATGCACACCAAGAAAATTTTTGCAAGTCGTGCACATACACAGGGGTGTGCGTACGCATGCGAGGAGAAATGCTTACGGATCAATGCGTGCGCACAGGTCCTGTTTCCTTGAAAATTTCTATTTTTATGACTGTTTAGCTTTTTCGATTGTAAACCCATAGAAGCCCCCAAATGAGGTTCGATAAACATTTTTTAGGCTCTGAAATGAGTGTAAGTAAATAAATGGATTGAATTAAATTATTCCCGTATAAATGCTTGGTTGACCGGATGATATTGTTACGAGGATGGTGGTTCGTCCTGCCTGCAGTGAGGACGGTGGTTTTATCCCGCTCACAAGATAATGGAATTGATGAATTAGTAACAAATTGGAGTTAATGAACCTAAGTTTGATAAATTGATAATGAATTGGGGTTAATGAGTTTAATAGCTTATGAAATTGTTAAAAGACATTGATATTGATTGATCGTGGCCTAAATGGCTAGATTGGCAAGGACGGAGGTTTTTCCTGCTCTTCGTGATAAGGTCTGGGTATTATCCCACTTGCATATTGGTTGATATTTGTTTTCGGGCAAGGAAAGTGGTGTCGTCCCGCTTGTTTGTGGTTCCGGGCAAGGTCCATGGTTTAATACTACTTGTTCGTGGTTGTGGTGATGTTGTGAGGACGGTGGCGCAGTGTCGCTCATGGGCAGACAAGTTGAGGTTGAGGATTCCCTCTCTTGTTGTGGTGGACAAGTGAAGTTGATGATTCCCTTTCTTGTTACATCAGGAAATTGGATGGAAGGTTGAGAATTCCTTTCTATTTAATTTATGTTGGTGGTGTGGGCGAGTTAGGTTGAGGATTCTCTTTCTTGTTGCAACACAGTTTCTCTTTGTTTGAGAAGTATGGTGGACACTATATCCCAAGAGTGTGGCGGACACTATATCCCAAGAGTGTGAGAGCACTATGTCACAGGAAAGGTATCAGGCACTATATTCCAAGAGTGTGGCGGGCACTATGTTCCAAGAGTATGGCGGACACTATGTCCCAAGAGTGCAGCGGGCACTTTATTCCAAGAGTGTGGATACATAACAGAGAGACGATATTCGAGTTAGCTACCAAATGTGTCGGGTTCTGGTAGTTTAATCGACATGTGAGCTCATGACCAGTAGGACAGGCATGCATCATATGCATCTATGTGAAATTATTTGAGTGTGCATATTGTACTTGGTTTGTCTATGTGAATATTTCTGTCTAATTGTTAATTGCCATATTTGCTGTAATTGCTCTTGAATGTATTTGAATCTTATTACTTGTGTTTGCTATTATTAAATTGATTACTGAATACTAGTTTACTGTGATATTGAAAATTGGAGATGATGAGAGGTGTTGGAAAGAGCTGAGATTTAGTTTGTTTATCCTATTTGGATTAGAAAGGACCTTAGGCTTGAACCTTGTGCAATTGGAGATTAGGATTGCCTAGCGGGTTCATGTAGTTTTATTAGTCTCTATTTTGAATTATTACCCTATTGTGAACCTTTAGGTTCTCACCCATTGTAAAAATTGTTGATTTTTCAGATACAGGACGTAACGCACCTCGCTAAGTGTGCATGACTCCTTTTGGTGAAAGCGAAGACTTGTCTTTTGGATTTCATTTTGTACTTAGATATTTATTCTCCACTTTTGAATATGTATTTGTATATCACTCTTAGAGCTTTTGAGAAAGGAGAAACAGGATGTATGTATTCCGGTGTACTTTGGGTTGTAATATTGTCTAGCTGCGGCCTTTTCTTTGCAGGTCAAGACTAGTACATATTATGTATCTATTTTGAATCTTCTGTATATATATATATCTAACACTTTTATCTTTAACGCGTCGTGAGTGATGCGGTTATTGTTTTCTTATCCTTTCTTCACAGTCTACTAGTTATGTTATTATTCTTCGAATATATGTATGTATTTTCATTTTTAGCCATCGTAATGCCTCAACACCTCTGAATTATGACTATAGCGTAAGGTTTTGTGTGGTAGGGAATTACATGAAGAAATATTTCATCAATGAAAGTCAACACCGGAAAGTGACCATGAGTAATTTTGAGTTGCTTAGACAATTGATCAAGTCTCGAAAACAAACTGGCCAAATAGAGAGAAACAACTGGGAGGTGTTCTTGTTGAGTGATCTAGCAAGATAAAAAGAAAGACGCCATGACTCATACACTCACCAATTGATTCCAAAAATACATATTTATTTAACGAGTAGGCCACAAGAGCAGCTTCTCTAAGTTTTGAAGGAATAATAGGGGTAGGGACAAATTCACCATTGAGAAAGTCACCAAAAAAATAGTGTGACCAATTAGAATTGGAGTACTTAATGGTAACCTTCTTCATTTTAGAGGCTGCTTCTGCACTACCCTTTGTTCTTGGAGGACCCACAATGAGTTTTTGGATGCTTATTTTTGGAAGAATGCTTTGATTCTCAACATGTTTACTTTTGGATAACTCTTTTGCATAACGGCCAACATCACTTAAACTACTTTGAAGATGTCTTGCTAGCTTAAGCAAATCAGAATCTTGGCAAAGAAGGGTGAGATCCACATGGCCAAACACCAACAATTAAAGAAGAACCACAACATCTTTCAAAGTAGGTGAATCACCCCAAGAAGTTAAGGTGTGAGTATGAGAGTAACATCGCTGCAAAAGCAAACTCATATCATATCCATTTCATTGTACATCCAAACCAAGAAAAAACACAATTATTCTTTCTTCAATGCATAGCAACAAAATGAAGAAATGATAAAAATCAATTATGATAACAGGTCGTGGAGAATAACTAACCTGCAGAAGTTTGGATAGCTTCATCAATACTAACAAATTTCAATCTCCTAAAAAAATCACTACCCTCCTTGAATAATACTGCAAATACCCAATTATGCCAAAATTTATTAACATGAGTGGTCGCTTCAGACTTAAAAGAAGTCCATAGAAATTCTTGATGCTTCAACTGAGAACGGAGAACAATATGACCCATATGATACGAAGGTTGTTCAATGAATTCACCTAAAATTCTTGGTCAGAAGAATCAAAGGTAGGCTTAATAGTTTTGTTAGTGCCTAATAATAATCCAGAAGAAGGAAGTTCTAGAAAAGACTTTTTAGTAAGAAGATGATCTATAACGTAGGATCTATAAAGTAACCCTATTTTCTCATGGCTTAACCCAAGGTTGAGGCAAAGAGAATCCAATAGCATACTCGTGGGGAATGCCGTATGTACCATCCTAGAAGAATCAGTGCCCAAACTATCAATTGAGTCAATTATCCATTACTTTAGTAGCAAGTTTTAGAAACTAAAGTCCTAAAAAAACAACCACAAAGGAGATAGATATCTAGAATATATGAATCCCAAAATCTAGCAGTAGAATTGAAGAGTATCAACATTATCAAGATTTTAGAAACAAAAAATACAAGAGTACTAATATTATCAAAATTTCAACCACAAAAAATCAAGAGTACCAACATTATGAAGATCCTAGTAACTAAAAATTGAAGAATACACTACAAAAAATTTGGTCTATGATCACAGTAAAAACTAGTGAAAAGGGTGACCATAGGTCACTATTTTTTATTTTAGGTCACGATTTTCTGGTGTGGCCATAGATATATGGTCACGTTTATCTATGGTCATGATTGTAGTATTTTTTATCTGACACTTTAGGCCACACCGTGACTATAGATTACTCTAAGGTCATGGGTAAAAACTATGACCTACCATAGCTTGCTCTATGGTCACAGTTTTAGCGTGACCGTAGCTTATCTATGGTCATGCTATTTTAAAATCGTGACCATAATTTACTCTATGGTCACCCTAGTTTTAAACCGTCACCATAACCTAATCTATGGTCAGGTTTTAGTGTGACCATAGCTTACTCTACGATCACACTATTTTAAAACTGTGACCATGGAGTCTTTTGTAAAATCGTAACCATAACTTACTCTATGGTCACCCTAGTTTTAAATCGTGACCATAGCCTAATCTATGGTCACACTATTTTAAAACTGTGAACATAGCTTACTCTATGGTCACCCTAGTTTTAAACCATGATCATAGTTTACTCTATGGTTACGCTATTTTAAAACTGTGACCAATAGCTCCGAATCGACCTTCTGGCAACGTCGAGGAGAATCGGATCCAAGAGAAGAGAGCCGAGCAGACCTTCGAGAGGCCACGACGGCAACCACTAGTTGTCACTGTCGGCAGCGATAGTGGTGACGTTCTAAAATTTGACGGTGGCAATAGGTTAAGGTTTTCTTTCAACTCAGAG
>NC_029785.2:115199225-115199480 GCF_000816755.2 Arachis ipaensis | reverse complement strand
TTTGAAAATGATGGTAGCTGCTGGCTGGCTATTCGGCAGGTCAGAAAGAGACTGAGCGAGACAACGGGGTAGGGGTAGGGGCGGGCTCTGTGCGCTAAGATAGGAGGGGAGAAATTTTTCTTCTTTCTACCCTATTTCAATTTTGTTAAACCATATACAAATCATCAACATACAATGCTAATTGACAATAACAAAATAAAATACACTTTCAATTTTTTATTTTATTTATCATTTTTAATTTTTTTTCTCTATTTT
>NC_029785.2:115196051-115199072 GCF_000816755.2 Arachis ipaensis | reverse complement strand
ATTAAAAAAAATTTTATAAAAAATAATTTTTTTTAGTTTAACCGGGTTTAACCAAATTTGACCAAGTCGTTTTAAACCGATTTTGAATGGACTTGACCGAATTTTATCGAGATTGACTAAATTTGACCGAATTAATTGTTTGATCGATTCAAATAATGACCTAACCCAGGTTGACGACTGTGTGGCTGGATTTTTGGTCCGACTGGCCGAATTTCATAAATATGATTATTATTCCTTTTATATGTTTTTAAATTAATTTATTAGATTAAAATATGAGATTAAAAAATAAATTAATTATGATTGTATATGAAAAATAATAATTAATTATGTATAAATAATTTTAAAATGACTTAAAACATGACAAAAAAAGAGTAAATTTTTTTTATAGGTGTTGGGATAAAAAAATAAACCCAAAAAGAATATTCTAAAGAGTTGAATTTCTCTTTAACTAGGAACTAAATTGGTGGAAATAAATGTTATTTTGGTATAGAGAATGTCATCTAATTAGAAATGAACCAAACTAGATGTTCATTCACTAATGTCACATATCATGAATACTATTTTATCTGGACACCTCTTTGGTACAACCACTCAAAACAGTGTCAGAACTATTACCTTAACTTGTGGAGATCAACTTCCTTCCTATCTTCATATTTTGTTAAAAAACTTAAAAGAGTCCTGCTAGGGAGCCAATGGAATATTTGTACAATGTGTACAATGGGCTATATGAGTTACAAAATGAACATCACCCATAATATCCAGAATAACCATCCGGGTACTAGGGATAATAAACATCTCATATCATAAAACCACTCATTCCAAAAACTTAAGTTGATTTTGGGATTCACCCTTAAGCTAATTTTGGAATTCACCAAGGATCGAACTATTGACCTTTCAGATCTAGAGCTAACACTAATGTTTATATCTCTAATGCTCCCTAAACCTCCATTACACACATTGTACAAATATTCTATTGGCTCCCTATACTTTTCCAACTTAAAATAATGAAAACACTCTAAGACACTTTTTGCTAATTACCCCTAGATATGACATTATAACTATTGGACAATGTATTCTCTTTTTAAAATGACTTGAGACTATAAAAAAGATTTCAACGAACTATTCAAAAAGGATTTTTTTTTTCCTAAAATTTGGTAAGGTTATCTCTTTTTCTTGTTCTCTAGTTCTTCTCATTGTTCTTTTCATTTGTTGATCAACTTTAAACAAGAGAATTTATAAAATTAGCACTTGAGTGTTTAGAACACTTCGCATCAAGTTCTACCTAAATTTTGTTAACTTTAAAAGAGCTTATTCATTCTCTTGTGAGATTAGTGAAGGTTTCAACACTTATTCTCTACTATCATTTCACATCTTTAGTTTTTGTGTTGTTTATTTGTTAATAATAAAAGTATTTTTTTTCACAAATTTATCTACCCTTTTTTCTCTTAATCTTTCTTTAATTAATTTATTCTCACAAAATTATACATGAATTAGTGTTCATATTTTAACTATCATCTTGCCATAAAATCATTTTTACGCAAAAAATCGAATAGAAACATCTTCATGAGATTCTTCGTTGATCTTAATGATCAATCTACTTAGTGTTGTGGTATAAGCTAATTTTTTCCTCAGATTTTTTCACTTAAATATGTATAGACCTTCATTCTATATCACTCTTGACACTTTTACGTATATTCATATTCTTTTAAAATGTTTTATATTTTTTAAAAATGTTTAGAATCTTTTAAAGTTTTTTGGAACCTTCTGAAATATTTTAGAACATTCACGTTAAAAAATCTTATTAATTTCAAATCTAGCTCAACTCGAGCCATGACACACCTATGGCTATTTATAATTTCACTTTGCTAGATAGGTATGTTCTCCACTATGTCGGAATAGAGTCAACATTATTATAGCACCAACTAAACCAACAGTTATAAAGCATATAAACCCTACTTGTGGTTGACAAATTGGGACAGTGACATCTTTTGTAACCAATCTTCTGACCTACCACAACCACCATCTTTTCTTCTTTATTCCTTTTAATCACTACTACTACATACTCATAACTCATTGCTTTTCCATTCACTTTTCGGTGTCTGCTTTTTGTGGATTAGATTTAGAAGGTGAAGCATTCCCTCCACCAAGCATCAAATGATTTGAGAAATTAATCACTACAGACTCCATTAATTCACATGCTTTGTTCAACCTATCACACTGAATGTTGTTACTTCTTTTCTTTTCGATTTTGGTCTGCATTTTGCTCAATCATTTATTTTGTTTGCTTAATTAAACAATTATTTTATCATCTATTTTAGGTGTATACTAAAATCAACTACTAATATAAAATATACCTTAAAATATAAAAATATTTTTTTTATTAGTATAAAATACATATTAAAAATAAATTAAATTATATATATGTATAGTACTTGANAGATCATAGATCATTAAAAAATTTTTTTTAAAAAAATAACATCCAAACAAGCCCTAACATATATACATCCATCATAGTTGATTTGGCGAAAATTTTTTTTTAAATCTTGGTTTGGTGCACGCGCTTTTTTCTTAATTGTTTTTGTTTCTTGTCATTTTCTCAAGCTGCACAGATAATGCATGAAAACTCGATTAATGAGTCCATTTGTAGCACTAATATAGATTTTGTCATCATTGTCAAATGTCAAGTGTTTGAATTTCGAATTATTCATGGTGGAGAGCATAATAATAATAATGTTTTTTTTTAATAAGTCTTTTAAGAATACTTTTAAAAATGTTTTAATTTAAAGATTTTGTATGCACTAAATATATTGAAAAAATTAAAGCTTTTTTACCCGAAACTATTTTGTCATAAATTATACCTTTGTTTTCAAAATGCATTGAGTATGATCACGGGAGGCTCGAGGAAGCAACTATGGATTTTTATTATTATTGTTATCATTATCAGATTCATCTTTTTTCAGTTCTTCCTTGTTTGAAAGAGATTTATTATTAAAGTTTTGAAAATTGAATTTCAATTATAAT
>NC_029785.2:115180390-115195685 GCF_000816755.2 Arachis ipaensis | reverse complement strand
TCATGCTGCACCTTTAAATCTTTAATATTTCATTATAACAAAAGTGGGTAAAAAGAATTTTAAAATGAAAGGGGAAAAAAAAGACTATTGCTCAGCTTTGTGGGGATTCTTGCATTGCAAATTTACAATTAATAATACACTTGAGATTTACTATGGCCTTTCCTTTGGATTGAGGAAATGGTTCACTGTGACAAAATTATTACCAGATTAGTATCCTACTGCATAACTCCACTAAAACATGATTTAAGTGAATAATAACAAAGACTTGCAAAAGCAGGGAAGATTCAAAATTTGTTCCCATTACCACTGTTTATCAACTTAGGACAAGAATACATAAAAATAGTGAGTTTTGAGAAAATGACATATAAAATATTTAAAATTTTAGATGAGAAAAATTCAACCCAAAATCTAAGAACAACAAACATAGAAATCTATGATTTATAGACACCGACTTAAATACGGAACACAACACGATACGAAAACATATAGATACACAAATTTTAAATATTATTTTATTTTATTTTTATTTATTTTGGGACACTTAACAAATACAAATTTATTATGTTAACAATTAACATCATAACTTGTTATCTCTAGGATTCCATGGAGCCTATAAACAGCATATATTTTACATAATTGCAATGATAATGCTTAGCACAATTGCTAGAGGCTTGGCGCATTTTAGACCCTATCATTTCCTTTTCCCACAGACCAAAAAAACCCACAAAAAAAAGGAAAAAAAGAAAAGAAAAAGCAAGATAGTGGGGTTGCAACTTGCATTATCTTTTCCCTTTTTCAGAGGTTAGTGAGAAAACAACATTCCGAAAATAAGGTAGAGACAATATTAATAAGGTAGATAGGGTTAATGCATCACACACATCATCATGAAGCTTCTTTCACTCAACTCAGAAATTAATACATCAAGCTTTTTTTTTTTTATAAAAAAAGCACTATCTTTGATAGAAAATTTCAATGTACTAATACAGGAAAGAACCATTATTAATTAATTAAACATCAACCTTTCTTATTCTTATATCAACTAACACAAACAAATATGAAATACCCATTCACAAGATTAATCAAATTAAAACTAATGTCTTCAATGATGGTCTCAAATGGGGACTCTTATCTATCTACTCAGAAATATATTATATCCAACATTCTATAACTGTATAACATTATCTCCACAAAAGATGAGAACTGTGGTCAATATATCAAAATGTAGGATATGAAGATAGCCAATAATATAATATCTGATTTTTTTTATTTAAATAGTGTCAAACCATGAAGAATTTTATAAGCATGGAGGTGCCTGCCCCATTACTATCTCTACCTGTCAAGCTAATAATGCTTGGACTATAAGTCTACAAAAGATATGAAAGTAAACATGACAAAATTATTAATGCATGCGAGAATGATAAACTTAGCTAAAATTCTTTGATCTTTTGACACAACTTAAAAATTTACCGAGACATTCAATAGCCAAAAAGGTTCTAGTTAGATTTGTTGTTGTTTTTTTTTTTTTTTTATCTCAAGTTTAAACACTTATTTTTTTAATTGATTTCATCTTTCTCCTTAGTCCTTCCACTACTGATTGAGGTGTCCCCACGCAAGGGAGAGGTGTTGCATGAAGTATGGAAAAAGAAAGAATATCTCCTATCAACAAATCTTAAATACAAAGAAAGTGGAGATTTTATATACACAATTACACACATACTACCTAGATAGACAGACTTATTAACTATAAAGCATCACAACACACAAACAATGATCCAATACCATTTAGCCATAATGATTGATCATGTCACCAAAACTAAATAACGAAACAAATCTCCATATACATATCCCAATCCAATTCCATGCACTTTTCAACAATGCCACTCACAAACCAACTAATAATAAGAAGGAAAAAAAATTGATATGCACTTTACTTTTATAATAAAAGTCATTCATAAACAATGAGAAAAGCTAAAAATTTA
Source organism: Arachis ipaensis (assembly GCF_000816755.2). Taxonomy (NCBI): domain Eukaryota; kingdom Viridiplantae; phylum Streptophyta; class Magnoliopsida; order Fabales; family Fabaceae; genus Arachis; species Arachis ipaensis. Next base: position 115,193,706 of record NC_029785.2, on the reverse strand, counting down.
TTTATTTACAGGAAAATATTCGTATACAAAAATAATAATAATTAAAATATAAATATGTATTTAAATTAGTTAAATATATCAAACGAAGTCAGAAGGCAATACCATAAAGCAAAGGAAACCCAGAATAGCAGTATATAACATTTATAACTAAATCAATGAATTGTGCATTGCATTTGTCAAAAGAAAGAAGACTAAAAGAGAGAGAGAGAGAGAGAGAGAGCAAGAAAACAATGATATATTTTCCGCTGATTTCGGCAATGTAGGACTCGTTAAAGAAGGCCGCAATTGGCGCAAACAAAAAACAAGAATGGCATATGAACTGCTGCTGCAAAGCTCTTTACTTCCAAAATGAAGCAACTTTAGCTCCTCATGGGCTGCGTGGTGGTCAAGCAAGGGGTGTCCGTGACTCCTCCAGCTTCAGGTTGGTCGGCAATTTGCAAAAGTACGTTGAAGGTGAGCAGGCGGCCGCCGGTTGGCCCGCTTGGCTTAGCTCCGTCGCCGCTGAGGCCATTCAGGGTTGGGTTCCCCTCCGTGCTGATGCATTTGAGAAGCTTGAGAAGGTTCCTTCCTACTTCTTCATCCCTCTCAGCCTATCATTCTTTTTATTTCTTTACTTGTTTAATTGGGCTGCATTGTCGAATTTATGACTTAATTGCTGGGAGCAAGTAGCATAACCATAATTCAATCTCTCATCTCATGTGTCAAATAATTTATTGTTCGAAAGAGAAAATTACTAAAGCACTTAGTATTTATATCTGATCTATGTTGCTTAAATAAAATCTTAAACATGAATTATCAATAGGATTATTTTATTAGCTAACACATAGTAATAGTTTATTACATTGGGAAAATCTTAACACTTGAACTTTGAATATCTGGGTTGTTTCGGAAAATGCTCCTTTTTCTGCCAATGCTGTAAGTATTCTGAAAATTGGCTTTCTTTTTGTAATGATAGATTGGGCAGGGTACATATAGTAGTGTTTTCAGAGCAAAGGAGCTTGAGACTGGGAAGATAGTGGCTCTGAAGAAGGTCAGGTTTGACAATTTCGAGCCAGAGAGCGTCCGGTTTATGGCGCGGGAGATAATGATTCTAAGAAGGCTTGATCATCCCAACATCATCAAATTGGAGGGCTTGATTACTTCCAGGTTGTCTTGTAGCATCTACCTTGTGTTTGAGTACATGCAACATGACATCACAGGGCTATTGTCTAGACCAGAAATCAAGTTTAATGAATCACAGGTATTTGTGTTAGTGCTAATTTCTGGAACTGAGTTCCAATTTGCTTCTTGTCTTTATTGAAAGGACACAATTTGTTGTTGTGCAGATTAAATGCTACATGAAACAGTTGTTATCTGGTCTTGAGCATTGTCACTCGAAGGGTGTGATGCACCGAGACATCAAGGGATCGAATCTTTTGGTGAATGATGAAGGCATATTGAAGGTGGCAGATTTTGGATTGGCAAACTGGTGCAATTCAGGAAACAACAAGCAGCCCCTCACAAGTCGTGTTGTCACCTTGTGGTACCGTCCGCCAGAACTCTTGCTCGGCTCGACAGATTATAGTCCATCTGTGGATCTCTGGAGTGTTGGCTGTGTATTTGCAGAGCTACTTATTGGAAAGCCTATACTTCAGGGAAGAACTGAGGTAGTAACCTTTTCAAAAAGTATGGAATTCTTTTCCTTCCTTGTTTAATATTTTGCCTGAGGATTCGCCTTTTGTGAGATGTATTAGAATTAGTCTGAAAGTTGAATGAAGGGGGAAAAACTAAACACATGTCATGAGCTCTATTCATTGTTTAGGCAAAAGGAATAAATTACTATATCCAATTTGCTTTCTAAATTTCAAAATTAATTCCATGTACTCGGTGAGTGGAATCAAATGAAATAGGTTGAGTTTTAACAAGGTTATGAATAATAAACTGAATTAACCGGGAATGGTAACTCCAAATTTTTTGCTTGACACTGCTTCTGAAACACATGTAAACTATTTCTTCTTTTTTTGTTTATGCAGGTTGAACAATTGCATAAAATCTTCAAGCTCTGCGGCTCTCCACCTGATGATTACTGGAAAAAGACCAAACTTCCTCATGCAACTTTGTTCAAGCCACAACAACCATACGATAGTAGCCTCTGGGAGACATTTAAAGATTTGCCTGCGACCAGCATAAATGTGCTACAAACGCTTCTTTCTGTCGAACCGAGCAAACGTGGGACTGCCACATCTGCTCTCTCATCAGAGGTTAATTTTCTATTGTGCCACTATGCATTGTTGAAGCATTGATTTTGGACTATGCAAGTTTTTCTGATAACAAAGTATCACTTTCAGTACTTCAAAACAAAACCATATGCATGTGATCCATCAAGCATGCCAATATACCCACCTAGCAAGGAGATTGACGCAAAGCACCAGGAGGAGTCAAAAAGGTGAAAATCATTTTAACTTTCTATTTATGCAGATTTATTGGCAAAGGCAGGCTAAAATTATCACACATCATCTGGTGTCTCTAGAAATAGGTTTGTGTGTCTTGAAATGTTGTTAAGATATGTTAATCCCTGGATTTTTCACTCCAACTTTTAACGGTACACCAAATTGACTCCGAAGGCTGTAGAAGTATAAAAAAGTATTTGGAACCTTTTTTTACAATACTGAGCATAACAAATTCATTCTTTTAAGTTTCAATTTTTCAAATATTAGTTGCAACGTTTTCATGGATTCATTTAGTGTTGAACATCCAGGAAAAAGATTAGCGGCCGAGCTTGTAGACCAGAATCACGAAAACCATCAAGAAAGCCACTAGCACTCAGTAAATTAGCCCCAGCTGAGGTCTCTCCTGCTTCCTCAACCTCTGCATCATTTTGTTCCTTATGAATATGCCAATCTTTTAATTATCATAATCAGAATCTTACTTTAGCTCTTATTCTTCTCCCATAGGATTTGACAAGTCAAATTCAAACTTCCCAAAGACAAAAAGTTGATGATAGCTCTTGCCAAGTCCTTAAAGAAGAGAACATTGACATAGATGAGGAGGCACCAAAGCTATCTAGTGATAAACCACTAGAACAAGATGGTTCCCATATGAAGGATGAAACAAAAGTAGATATTCCCTTTCCAGGACCATTGCAAGTTTCAAAATCAAGTGGCTTTGCATGGGCGAAAAGGCGTAAAGATGACACCTCAATTAGAGCACATTCTCGATCAATTTCAAGAGGGCACTTGTATAATTCCTTAGAAACTTCGACAGTAACTTCAAGGAATAATTCTGAATCCAGAAACTATGAAAACAAGGAATTCTGTGGAGGACGCTCCAACTCTAGGGGCCGTGATCTACTTGAAATTTCTAAGCTTGTAATGCAGAACCAGTGGAATAAGTTTGATCGTCCCGACTCATTTGATACTTCTGATGAGTACCATTCACAAGAACTATCTATGACACTTTATCACAGAGAAGACTCATTATCCAAGAGAAGTAACCTGGTAAGTTACTTTCAGTTTTCCAGCTTCATTGATAACATTATTCAATCTAAGGCATAGAATTATGTGACTGAGATATTACATTATCTTGTTCTGTTTTCATTGATAAGGTGATTTGTACTATCTGATCTATATGAAATTTGGAACTTGTAATGCTAGACGCTAGGAAATTATTTGACTTCAAAGAGAAATTTTGTTTTTCTCAAGAGCATAAATGGATCAAGCATTGTTTTGTTTTAGCTTTATACAATTTATGCATCCTTGCTGAGACTTTATTTTACTTCCTTCATTACAGAGTTCACAGGACCAAGGAGACACAGTTGATTTTTCAGGACCCTTAATATCTCAAATGCACACCGTCGATGAGATCTTAGAAAGACATGAGCGACACATACGGCGTACTGTCCGGCGATCGTGGTTTCAGAAAGGTATTACAGCAGTTTCAAGCTGATAGCTGATAGTTACAATACAAAACTGCAGTATGTTTTGTGTAGTTGTGCTTAGACTTGCTGAAATCATTAAATGAAGATAAAATGGTTGAGTGTGTTGCAGATAAGAAGAATGGGAAGTAAAGAAACTGCGTCGATATTCATGCATGAAGAATATAAAACCCTCGAGTGCTTCAAAAATGATAGAAGTTCTTCCAAGAGGGCCATCTCCTTTCTCTAAAGCACAATGCTGTGAGCTACAAGATTCAGCAGCATGAGTTTTTGCCTATAAACCGCGAAACTCAACAATATGAAGAATGTAGCCCTTTCAGCTTTGTATGTGCAGAAATCAGAAAGCCAGTGAAAAAAAGAATGAGAGAAGTTTTTTATCACATGAATCATCTATTTTTGGCCATAATATATTAAATTTATTTATGTATGATCTGAATTTCATCCCTTCCACTAGTTACTAATCCTTGTCTATTTGTAAGTATAGTCATTTTTTCACTGTGTTTTAGGCTTCAAAGGAATCAGATATAGTTTTTCGGAAAAGGGAAAAATGCATTCCTACTAAGCAGGTTCCAAATGCCTAATGTTTCTTTTGTTGTTCCAGAGTTCAAAGATCCAGGTAATGTCTTTTACTGAATAATCAATATATCCAATCCATGCACCCTAAGCAACCTAAAATGTTAACCAACTCAGTAGGTACTTAATAAGCCATGAGTGCTACAACTGTTGGCTTTTTAAAACTCGGTTTTCTTTTCTTAGCTTATTATGTATTGAGTTAATGTTCAAAAAACCAACATTAAATATAAGCCTAGAGATTTTTTGAATTAATACATGCAATTTTAAATTCTAAATACTACTTACTTTCTTTTTAGTTTAATATACAAGCTAAATTTATAATTATAAGTGACAAAATTGTAAACATCTCATAGGATTTATGACAGAGGCACAATTGATTTTCTCTCGCTATTTTATTTTATCAATATATTTCAAAAACAACTGGTTTTAGCGGTTTTTTTTTTGACATGGCCATGGGCCAGAGATCTGACCCGGCCGAACAACCAGAACCCGAAACACCCCCATAACCCGACCCCTTGGTGCCCGACCCTAATAGAACCTAAGTTCATCTTCTTCGATTGCACTCTGTCCGCGCTTGCCGTTGTCGCCGGAAGTTCTATCAACAGGCGAAAGACTTGATGCATGGATCTGAAGCCTGAAGCCTTCTTCCTCGATGTTGTCCTCAGTCCGAATCTGCAATATTTCCTTCTGGGTTCTTCCGTTGCCGCACTTCGCCACTAACGCCGGATGTTTGAAGCGCCTGGTGTTGGATCCGCCCTGAAGCTCCTGCAGCAGCGTTCGGATTCTCGGCCTTGTTGCTCCTTTGCCCCCAAGCCTGTCGCGAAGCATTAAGTCCCTCGGCGCCCCCACCTCGTTCCATTCTCCAATTTTCGAAAGCGTGATTGCGGGTGTCTTCGGTAGGCCGATGCAACTCTATGGGTCGTGACTGCTCTCCCCCTTCAGCTTGTTGCCTGTCACGGGTTTTCATTTCCACCCTCCCAGGTCATCTGATTGGAATCCTTACTGGTTGGTTGAAACTGAAACCTCGTTGACTTGATTTGGCGTCCATTGATCATGCTGAAGTATTGCAAAACCTGCTTCTATTCTGATTGTATTCCTGACTTGATTAGGAGGATCAAACGTCCACTGTCTCCTTAGTCCATTCACCGCTGCCATCCCTGCCAGTTGGTGAGCTAATTTGTTGCCTTCTCTTGAAGTCCAGGTAACTCCCACGTCCGGAGCCTCGTCCAGCATTTGGAGAATGTCCAGCATTTGGAGAATGTCTCTGATGATTGCATCCACTTCTGCTATTGGCATTCTAGTCTTAATAGCTTGAACCAGAGATAAGCGTCTGTTTCAATTATGCAATTCACTATTTGTAGATTTTTAATGAGAATGAGTGCCTCTATGTATACTTGAGCTTCTGCTGCTAATGCTGATGTTGTCCCAGTGATAATCTTTTCTTGACAGTTTCTAATAACGATTGCTGAAACTGCCATGCCTGTTTTTCTATGGAAAGCAGCGTCTGTATTTACCTTCAACCTGTTGTGTGACGGAGGCCTCCAGGTAATTCTCTTCCTCTCACCATTCCTGCCTTCTCTTAGTATTTTGTCTGTGCTGCATTCCGTTGTTGCATTGTGAACTGGTTTTAGCTTTGAACAATTATACACCTGAAAGTTGGACTTGGATCATCACACCCCTCTAAGCCCTCTTTATATTATGTTCGGTCCAAAACATAAGGGACATTATTTTACTTTAGGCATTATTGGCCCAACAAAAGTTTGTTGGATATTTTCTATATTATTTCAAGAAGTTTAATCTGAATCCTATCTTTTAAAATATATGTTGTAATTAACATACTACTTAAAAGTACTTGGATTTTTTTCTAAAGTAAAAATAAAAAAATAAATATAATTTAACTGTTGTCAAAAATTTGTTTTTATTTTTCCTCTCCGTACATCCTTTCATTCGCAACCAGTACCTTTCTTCCACCACCATGAGAGGTGGCTTTGTCCGTGGAGGACATTCACGGTCCCATGACCCACGAGATATGGAACCGCGAGATGCAGAGCTCCGTTAGAGATATGGAAAGAAGGTCCGCAAGATTGGAGAAAGTGAGGCTTTCTCAGGAGAGATATCCTTAGTGCCGAGAGAGGAAGATTGGATGATTGGAGAGCTAGAGAGTGGAGTGGAAGGCCGAGCAACAACAAGATCCTTCAGAGATGCAGTGAAGGGGGGAGAAGACCAGTGGGAGAGATTGAAGATGATAGCTTTTCCTCTTCAGACGAAGAACTTGGAGAGAAGACAGAAGAGATGGAAAAAGACCAAACCAACGATAGCAGCAATGGAAAGAAAAGCCATGAGCCCTCTCCTGAAATACGAGTAGAGAAGGTAAATGGTATTTATAATTTTATTATTAATGATGCTGGACTTAAATCACTGAGACATCAATGGTGGGATACATTGATTGTCAAATTGCTTGGAAGAAAAATTTCATTGCCAGTACTAAGCAGGCGATTAGAGGCTATGTGGGGAAAACAGGGCTCTATTGAGGTGATGGATCTTGGCAACGAATTTTTTATTATGAAATTCTTCTCACAAGAGGATTTAGATTTTGCCCTGACAGGTGGTCCATGGAAAATCTTTGATCATTATCTAGCCATTAGGTTTTGGAAACCAAACTTTAACCCAATGAAAGCAACCATAGATAGTATAGCTGCATGGGTTAGGCTTCCAGGTTTGGCTATTGAATATTATGAAGAGGAGATGCTGAAAAGAATTGGCAACATTCTAGGAAAAACTATGAGAGTGGACACAAATACAGCAGATAAGAGCAGAGGCAAATTTGCAAGACTTTGTGTTGAACTTCATCTGACAGAACCCCTTGTCTTACAATATTCTATTAATGGAATCAGATATTTGGTTGAATATGAAGGTCTCCACAGCATCTGTTTTCAATGTGGATTAGTAGGACATGATAGTAATAGCTGCTCCGGAAAGTTGTTGCGAACGAAGCCTCAGGGGCAGTAGCCATGGCGGAAAAGGAGTCGGATGTTGGAGAGAAGCAGGTTCCACAAAATGACAAAAATGAAGAGGGTAATAATGGAAAAAACAATAATAATAAAGGTAAAAAGGTAATGGAAGAGGAAGACAGTGCGTACGGACCATGGATGATGGTTCAGAGGACAAATCGTGGCAAAAAAGCAGGAAAAGTCCAGCCTGGAGAAGGTAGTGGAGGTGCCCAAAATGCAATTTTGAAGATTCAGAATCAAGAAAAAGGTACTAGGTTTGCTATTCTCAGTGTTGCAGAAGAAGAGAATCATATCATTGAAGAAGGTTCTATACTACATCAGCAATCTATGGAGAAGGACACTAACTTCAGTAAAGGAAAATAGCCCAACACATCAATTGATAAAAAACAAAGCAGAAAGAAAAATGCTACTAATGTGGTTAATCCAAAGAACAAAACCAGTTCTCCCCAGCCTAATAAAACCCAGCCCACTAACCCGCAACCAAAACAGGTAGAGACAAGTATTCCACAGCCCAACCCAAGTCCAATCCCTAAGATACCAAATTTGAACAAGACTGAAATCCAAATTGGGGCTAGCAAAACACAAAATGAATCCCAACAGACCAAATCCAACGAAGCACCCAGTGACCAAAACATGAACCCCACAAATAAGAATAACAGTAGCAAACCTAGAAACACCCAGCAGAGCAACAAACCCCCAACTACCATCGGAGAGAAAGGCCAAGATGGGTCATTGGTAGAAGAATTTGTCCCAGAAACTATAATGTCAGATGAGCATATGGATGACATTGAAGGGCCTGAACCAGAGTCACCGGACCTGAATCCGGTCAACACAGTGACAATGGTTGAAGTCATGGAACTATATGAGGAACAGAGACACCATCAAAACCAATCTGGAGAGAATCAGGTGCGAGAAGGGTATGGAATACCACAAAGAAATGAATCAGATACAATCATCTATGACGAAGAGGAGGCCATGAATATGGCGGAATAGTTTCTCCCTGTTTTATTTTGTCTTTATGAATATTATGGCTTGGAATTGTAGAGGGGCGGCTGGGAAGCCTTTTGGCCGTACCCTGACTGATTATTTGAAGGTGTATAGAACGGACATTGTGATTCTGCTGGAGACTAGATGCAGTGGTGATAAGGCCAGAAATGTGATTAGAAAGCTGGGTTTTAATTACTATCATATTGAGGAGGCTGTCAGCTTCAGTGGGGGGATATGGATTATGTGGAATGATGTGGACATCAATATTTTTGTGTTAGTGTCTAAAGCTCAGCATGTGCATTTGGGAATTAAAAGAGGTATACAGGAAGAGTGGCTTCTTACGGCAGTGTATGCAAGCCCACAAGAAGGTAGAAGAAGAGAGTTATGGCATGATCTAAGGAATCTTCAACAGAACATAAGGCAAGGTTGGTTAGTAATCGGAGACTTCAATGACATTGCTGACCCTTCCGAAAAGAAAGGTGGAGGAAGAGTGGATATAGGAGCTTGTCGAAGATTTAGAAAATGGATTGATGATTGCTCGCTTCTTGACCTTGGAGCTGTTGGAAACCGTTTCACGTGGAGAGGCCCAAAGTGGGAGAATTTAGATAGAATTTTCAAGCGTTTGGATAGAGCAATGCCGAATGTGACCTGGAGGACCAGGTTCCCAGAGACTCGAGTGGAAGTCTTGGCAAGGATTAATTCTGATCATCATCCCTTATATGTGACTATGCTGCCATGTACTCAGAAAATTCAAAACAAACCCTTCAGATATGAAGCAATGTGGGAATTACATCTTGAATTCAATGACTTTGTCAGAGGACACTGGAAAAATAGCATCAACCTGAATCAATCTCTGAACCAATTTAGAAAAGAGATCATCAAGTGGAATAGAGATACATTCGGCCATATTGGAAAGAAGAAGAGAATTCTAATGAGAAGGATATAAGGAATACAAAGAGCAGGTAACTATGGAAACAATCCTTTTCTGGAGGAGCTTGAAATCAATTTGAGAAAGGAGCTGGAGGATATCCTTGATAAAGAGGAGATAATGTGGATGCAAAAAGCTAGGGACCAGTGGGTGATAGAAGGTGACCGAAATACTAAGTATTATCATGCTCGAACCATCATTCGTAGAAGGAGGAACAAAATCTTAAAATTGAAGAGCTCTGAAGGGAGGTGGATTGAGGACCACGAGGAGTTGGCAAGCCATGTTATATCCTTCTTCAAAATCTTGTATGCAGATGATAACGAAGGGCCACTCTTCTTATATGATGTAAGGCCTTATCCCTCTTTAGACGAGAACATCAAGAAGAATCTGAGGAAGATGCCTACAGAAAGAGAGATCAAAGAAGCACTTTTCAAGATTGGGTCTACGAAAGCTCCAGGCCCAGACGGTTTTCCTGCTAGATTTTTCAAACAACATTGGGAGATGGTGGAAGAGAGTTTTATCAGTATGGTGAAACAAAAGTGGGCGGATCCTAGCTTGATGAATGATATCAACTCCACCCTTATCACGCTCATTCCCAAGGTGAAATTTCCAGATTCTATTACTCAGTTTAGACCTATCTCCTTATGCAACGTTAGTTATAAGTGCATCGCGAAGATCATTGTAGAAAGACTCAAGCCTGCTATGTTGAATAGAATTGCTCCATTTCAATCTAGTTTTGTTCCGGGCAGGAAAATATATGATAACATTCTTATAGCTAAAGAGTTAGCTCATTCGATGAAGAAAATAAAAGGCAGAAAGGGAGTAATGGCAATAAAGTTTGATTTTGAAAAGGCATACGATCGCCTCAGATGGGATTTCCTCAAAAATTGTCTTCTAGATTTCAACCTGGGAGAGCAATTTATTCACCTTGTCATGGCATGTGTCTCCTCTGTACAATATAATGTTCTATGGAATGGGGGAAAAACTGAGGACTTCCATCCAACCAGAGGGCTAAGATAAGGGGATCCCATCTCACCATACCTCTTCGTCATAGCAATTGATAGACTGTCACATATTATAGAGGATAGTGTGGAGGCAGGAAGATGGACCCCGATGAAAGTTGGGCGCACGGGACCATCAATCTCTCACCTTTTATTTGCCAACGACTTGCTTGTCTTTGGAGAAGCTTGTATAGGCCAAATGGAGGAAATCAAGAGATGTATGGATCGATTTTGCTTTGTCTCTGGCTTGAAAATAAGTAGTATTAAAACCATCGTTACCTTTTCTAACAATACGGGAAGGGAAGATAGAGAAGCCATCTTAAATGTTTGTCATTTTCAAGAGAAACCGGTCTTGGGGAGATACTTAGGAGCCCTCATTAGTAACCATAGAAAGGGAAAAGAAAAATTTAAAAATGTCTTCGACAGAATGGAGAGCAAATTAAAGGGATGGAAGACCCAGTGCTTGTCTCTTGCAGGGAGAATCACTCTAGCCAAGACAGTTTTGAGTCCGCTTGCAAATTTTGATATGCAACACTCGAAACTACCAAAGGGGATATGCAACCAACTAGAAAAATTCCAAAGAAAATTCATCTGGGGTGATTCTGAAGGACAGAAGAGAATCCATTACATTGGCTGGAGTACACTTTGCAAGCCGAAGATCCAGGGCGGAATAGGAATGAGGAACCTTCAGGCTGTTAATGAATCATTCCTTATGAAGATCATTTGGAGGCTTATCACAGAATCAGACTCACTATGGGCAAGAGTTTTCATTAGCAAGTATATAGAAGGAAGGGAAGGAACAGAAGGGCTGAGTAGAAGGGCAAATGATTCCACCCTCTGGAAAGAATTAGTGAGATTATGGCCACAGGTAGAAAAGTATTGTAGGTATGTGATTGGAGACGGGAGAAATGCACTTTTTTGGAAGGATAAATGGGTGCCGAATTATGATAGACTTGATAGAGCTGCCATCAATCCAATTCCCAGTTCTAGAAAAGATGATTTGGTTGTGGACTATGTGAATGACAAGGGTGAATGAAATATTGTGGATATTCAGAAGTTTCTGCCTGAGCACATCATAAACATCATTAAATCCATCCCTCCCCCAAAGAAAGATTTGCAAGATTCAATTTGTTGGGGATTAACTATTGATGGATGTTACACTGTTGCATCTGCTTATAAAGAACTTACCAAGACAACAAATATTGAGTGCACGTCCAAATGGATGTCAATTTGGAAGTGGAAGGGCCAGAGAGAATAAAAATTTTCATGTGGCAGGTTTCTCATGGAAGAATTCTGACAGCAAGTAGAAGAGCCAGAATGCTAAGGACAAATCCAAATTGCCATTGCTGTACTGGACACCCTGAAACAACACTCCATGTTTTGAGAGATTGTCCGAGAGCCTCAAGAATTTGGACTCAACTCTTAAACCCAGCTGCGGTTGCGGTCTTCTTTGGTTTAGACTTAGAAGGGTGGATCAATTTCAATCTTAAAAATGATCTTGGGAAGCACTCCCCGTTGGATTGGAAGGATGAGTTTTTTGTAGCTAACTGGTTGATTTGGAAGTGGAGAAATCAAGAGATATTCTCACCACCGTTCATAAGGCCCAAGAACACCAATGTAGTGATTAGGAACACAGTCCAAAATTTCAAGGAAGCTCATCAAAGAAAACAGCAAGGGATGAAAGGGAGAAGATCACAGTCTCAACAGTATATTCATTGGAGTATACCTCCCAAGGGATGGGTAAAGGTGAATACTGATGGAGCTGTAGGAGACAACGGGACAAAAGCAGGTGTGGAGGTCTCCTCAGAACTCATGAGGGAGAGTGGCTGGCGGGATTTCAATCTAATCTCGGATGTTGTTCGATTTTGGAAGCAGAATTGTGGGGAGCCTACCATGGGATGAGAATGGCGTGGGAATTAGGCATGAGAAGGCTTATAGTGGAAGTGGATTCAACTTAAGCCTATGACATTTTGAATCAGAAGTTTCAATCGCAAAAGACCAGTGCCCTTTTAAGAAATATACAGGACATGATAAATAGACCATGGGAGCTTGCTTTCAATCACACCCTCCGTGAAGGCAATGAATGTGCTGATTGGCTTGCCAAAAGGAGCCTAGGAAAGCAATCTGCTTTTATCTTCTTAGATTCTCCACCAAGTGATCTCGTCAGGGTCATAGATAGTGAGAAAAAAAGGGAATTAGTTTCCTATCCTTTAGAGAGTAGTTAGTGTTAGTTCTTTTGGGCCTTGGCCCCTTAATTTCACCGAAAAAAAATAAAAAAATAATTAATTCTCCAAATCTCATTTTTTTTAACTTTAATTTTTTAAATATGATCTTTTTGGGATGTAGGGCAAGTTTGCCGTACCTAACTCAAATTTTGAAACTTCACAACGGACAATAACAACTATTATCATTGTCTAAAAGTCATGTTTGTTGTTTATGTATTTTTTGTACTCCTATGTATTTTTGGAAATCATGATAATGACTTAAAAATTTGAGTTTCGTTGGTTTTGAAAAAAATTCGGGTGCAGTTCATCAAAAGTAAGCAAACTCTATAAAATTAATGGAGTTTGTCTGAGTCCGCTGAAGTACGGCGAACTTATCTTAAATCTAAAAAAAATCATATCTGATAAATTAAAATTAAAAAGTAAGGTTTTAAAAAATAATTAATTTTTTTATTTTATTTTAAAAAAAATCCTAAAGTACTTGGACCTTTGATAATGAAATTCAGTTTTTTCTATTGAGAAAAAAGTGGCGCAAAATCTGAGCAAACATTCACTCCCTGACTAGAAAGGAAAAAAAAAAAGCAACCTTTTTCTTTTCTCAAATCATCATTTTATTTTCATTGGGAATATTTTTATTTTCTCAAGCAAGTTGAATGTCTCCTATGTCCTATGATATGTGAC
>NC_029785.2:115179088-115180339 GCF_000816755.2 Arachis ipaensis | reverse complement strand
CTTTTTTTTTTTTTTGTATATAGAAGTAAGAGTAGTGATATATCTTAATATTATAATTTTGTTAATTTTTGGTATTTTTCAAAAGTGTGGAAGGTACACAAATCAGAGGGTTCGATTTCTATACTTCAAATTTTTTAAAATTTTTTTAAAAGAAATCCTTCGGTCCGATTTCTGTATTCTCACAAATTCTTCGTTCGATTTCTGTGCTTTTCACAAATCGGACGGTCCGATTTTTATTTATCTAATTAAACGGTTCTATATTTAAGAATAACACCCTATCAACCCACATTTTAAAAAAAACATCGTTGCTACTCCAATATCAAAAACAAAATCTAATGATATGTTGATAAAAAATTTGGGTAAATTTTAAAAGTTAAAATAGCATTTATGATAGAGGAAGGTACTTTGTCATGTAATCATATTTTCGAATAACTAATACATTTCTAAAAGAGAGACCGTATAAACTTACGGAAACATTTTAAGTGCACCGGAGAGTGTCGGTGCACCAATTATTTTAACCGTTAATTTTAAATAATATATATTATATATATTTTTTATAATTCAAATTAACGGTTAAAACTATTGGAACACCGGTACTCCCAGTGCAGTTGAAATCTTTCCTAAACTTACAACGAACACGGGGCAGGCAATCAAGAGTTAACGTTTCATATTCCCCTCCCTCCCTCACCACAAATATTAATTCCATATAACTTGGAAGGATAAACTAGACAGAACTATTAAAAAATCATAGCATGATGTTATTCTAGAAACCTGGAAGAATTTGCATAGATACAACATAAAATAAATAAATAAATAAGTGAAAATTGGAAAATAAATAACTTTTGACATACTCTTTTAATTGGTTGAACATAATAACTTTGAGCATTAAATTCCAGACTAGAAGCTGCCTTATACAAAAGCAATAAGTTGAACATAATAATTACTATATAGAAGTAAATGTCATCACTTGCATAACACTTTCTTTTCTATGGCGCCATATCATTCCTTCAACTCACTTTCATGCATTCAACACCAAGGCAATGCTCAATCTTATAAAAGTACTAACATTAATATCATGACATCTTTGAATGTTGTCAATTGTTAACAAATTAGAATAAGAACAACCATATGATTAGAACATAACATATGAATTCTCTCTCATTTATAATGAAGAAGAAAAACCATAAACAACAAGAGACATTATAATACTTGTTTTACGTAATACTTTACATATATTAGTATATTATATAA
>NC_029785.2:115174994-115179017 GCF_000816755.2 Arachis ipaensis | reverse complement strand
AAAAGTATTTTATTTTTGTTTTTTAATTTTCTTTTTTTTCTTAATTATTTCATTTAATGAAATTTTTTAATTTATCGAAATTTATCCTTTTTAAGGTATATAAATAATAATTTTGATATTCTTTTATGAATCCAACCTTTCTTTTATTTTTTTTAATTATATAATAAGTGTTCTTATTCAATTTTTTTTGTCCTAGTTAGGATTATCTTTACACAATTATTTACAATGCATTATATTCATCATGCTAATTATATTTGAATATGATAAATTATGTCTATTTAAGTTAGATATGTAATATTTAAGTTTTTTAAAAAAATTTATTTTATTTTTTTACCATTTATGAGTTTTTTTCATCAAGTTCAAATATATCCAAGTAATTAAGTTAAAAAATAATGCTAATATGATAGTATGTCATATAATTTTATAAAAATACTATTTGTACACTAAAATCAGCCACCAATGTATTTGTGTATAAATATATGTGTAGTTTAATTTATTTTCAATGTGTATTTATATTCCAACATGTATTTTATATTGGTGGCTGACTTTAGTGGCTGGTTTTAGTAAAACATAATATTCTAATTTATTATAAATTATAATAAACATAAATTATTCAAATTATACATGCATGCATGTACATAATTTGCTAAGCAATTGGTTATTCCCTTCACCCTGTCATTAAAAGCCTAACTAGCAAGGTTCTTCCCAGCCCCAAGCCCACCCAACCCCAAACAGAAGCAATAAAAAGGAAAGGCTTAACCATTTGTTGTTTGTGCCTATCTATTAGAATACTGGACAACCGTCAACTACAATTCCTGGTGCAGTTGGGCAAGTAGCCAATGAACAATAGTCAAGCTCAGATCCCCACCATTTTAGGTTATGGCCTGCATTCTGCAGGGCAAAGAAGATGAAAGCAGTGCCTGCGTCCAGTGCTGCAGATAGAACATAGTTGTACTTTTGCCACCATCGTTTGTGATTAGCCAGCTTGAAATGTTGGTGGCAGTTGCGGGTGGCATCCCTGAAAAGCCAAAAGATATAACCGGGATGTTTATTCTTGTTAGGGAAGATTTTGCTTAACACCCAACTAAGATAATGGATTGAACAAAATAAGATTAAATTATATTGCAGAACACAACTAATAGCACTATTTTTATCAATCTGAAAACAGAGAAAAATCAAGGTAGATGACTATTGAGAACTTACCATAGAGTGCATCACCCTTTTCAGCATGTGTAAATTCTGAGGGAGGACCTGTGATGGGATGCAGTGTCACTGGACCGCCGCGAATATTCTGAACCAATCAGAATCACAGATCTCATTACACATATATCATAAGAGCCAAGTAGTAACCAACAACACTAGCAAACTCAAACAATTCATTCAAGGCACTAAGTATGTGATCTTAATTAATTAATTGAGCATTAGGAAAATGGTTTGGACATATGGCTATACAACATCAATTACTATAATCATTTCTCTCCCTTTTCCTAAAGATCTTTCAATAAAATTTTGACCACTAAGGTATTTAAAACATAACACACATAACATAATCATCCTTAAAGCCAAGAGTTCCAACACCAACCTGATACTTCATAAGCTTCTCAGCATGCTCTCTTTCTTCTTCACTTGATTCCTTAAAGAACTTGCAATTTTCAACAAAATACAATACACTCAAATTTAAATCTCATTTGAGAAACGGAAGAAGTGAATTCACAGATGTATGTTACTTACTTTGCTAATTCTTTGAGAGCAATGTCATCTCTGTCAGAAGGATGTTTTTGCTGTTCCTGTAACATCAAATGTTTCTTTGGCTCGTCAGAACTACGCTGATGAATCTGAATCCGCTATTAACGAGCAGATTAAGTAAGAATTCTCATGATTTCTCACTTTTATCTTGTTTTCTATATAGAATTATAGATCTTCTATATTTTTAGAATTTGTATGGTTATCATAGTTTGATGTTGTTATTAATTATTTTTATGGTGAGATGATTTATTTGGTGTAAGAATGCAGCGTGGAGTACAAGGCTTCCTATGTATACCACCCTGTTTGCATAGTAAGTAACATACATCTGTGAATTCACTTCTTCCGTTTCTCAAATGGAATTTAAAAGAGCATTGCAACTTTTGTTTTTTTGATCAATGTCTTTGTTGCCATCACAACATGAAACTAGAGATTCCATCAGTGTATTACCTATTAAGGATAGTTATTTTATTAAAGGAAAAAGGTAGTTGATTTTCTTAGCGGAAAAAGAAAAGGAATAATAAAAAGTAACTTTCGTGATAAGAATGAGTGTGGAAAAGGGAATTATGCATTTTGAGAATGGGAAAGTATTTTTATAAGGAGCGCGCAGAGGCAGAGACAGTTCCATACTTCCATGTATCTCGGAAGTACGACAAAAAAAACACATCAATTCTCTCCCTCACTCTCTGACTCTCACTGACTGCTTATCTCTTTGCCTTCCTCCTCTCTCCAATGGCGACCAATAACCACGCCGATGACCCCACGGACACCGAGAAGGCCACCAACTGAGGAGACCCTCCGTACTAAAGATGCCCCATCGAGGAGGTGGCTCTTGTGATGCCGGAGACCGACGACCCTTCTCTTCCGGTGATGACTTTCAGAGCCTGGTTTTTTGGATAACCTCATGCGTGCTCCTCATCTTCCTCAACACCTTCTTCACCTTCAGGACTCAGCCTCTTACCATCTCCGCCATCCTCATGCAAATCCTTGTTCTTCCCATAGGAAGGTTCATGGCTGCCACTCTCCCCACAGACCACTACAACTTTTTTGGCTGGCGCTTCTCCTTGAATCCTGGCCCTTTCAACATGAAGGAATACGTTATCATCACCATCTTCGCCAACTGTGGTGTTTCCACTGGTGGTGGAGATGCTTACTCCATTAGTGCCATCACTGTTATAAAGGCTTATTACAAACAATCATTGACCTTTCTCTGTGCTCTCCTCAGATTGTCTTAACTACCCAGGTTTTTAATCTTTTCCTTGTTCTTCATTGTCAATCACTGGAGCTCTTACTTGCTCATTTTTGTTTGAATGGAGATGCCAGGATGTAATCCTAATTGTTTTTCTTCTTTTTCTTTGTTTTGTTTTGTTTTGTCTTTTCCCCTTATATAAATGAAATCTGTCTTCAAAATCTGTCGTTATTTATATACACAATCCTATCTTCAAATTGCTGGTTTTTTTTAATAGATGCAAAAAGTGTGACAGATTAGTCGAATTTTCAACAGTAAAAGTCCTTCTCTTTTGGATTTATTATTATTATTATTATATCTTTGAAGCAAATATTCTGGTCTTATTTGTCTCAATCTGCTGTGGAAAGTTTTTCTTTTTAAAAAGTGAAAAATGTTCTGAATTGGGTTGCAGGTATTGTTGGGGTATGGATGGGCTGGGATTTTGAGGAGGTATCTGGTTGATCCTGTTGATATGTGGTGGCCATCAAACTTTGCTCAAGTCTCTCTCTTTAGGTTCATTTCTTGCTCTCTTTCTTTTTTCCTTCCTTCCATGTTACGGTTTCATAAGGACCTTGGTAGTGTGCTAATATTTTCTATTTAATATTCACTACGAATTCCCCAATTTACAAAACCATGGACCACCCTTTGATCGAGGAAAAACTCCACAGAAATTTGCATTTCTTCTATTTATTGTTATTACTACTATTTGTCTATTTGGTCATTATGTAGATGTTACTAATTTATTTATTACTGGTATAACAGATATTTTTTAAAGAAAGATGAACGGTTACTTTTTGGATTCAACTAACATTGGTCAATTTTTATATACAAAAGTATATAAATGTTTAAAATTCGGTTAGAGAGCCAATAAAATATTTATACAATATGTACAATGGACTATTTATTTAAGTTGAATTTAAAATTAAAAATAAATAATAATTAATTAATTTAATTATCATTTAATTTTAATTATAAAAATATTCCTATTATACATATTGTACACCAATTATATTAGCTTTCCATATTTTTTTAAACATTTATGTCTCTAGAAC
>NC_029785.2:115143787-115174939 GCF_000816755.2 Arachis ipaensis | reverse complement strand
AGATGCAACATAAGAAATATCAATACTCACGTTTAGGAGTAAGATACAATGGAATTGTAGTAGCACCCCATGTGTGCCAATAACCAATAATACCCGTCAATAAGTGATGTAAGAGTTCACCGTTAAAGGAGAGTCTGCGTTTCTAGTGAAATGGTTACTGTACCCATGTTTGGGGTACAATTTATATTTATCCAAATTATTTATGCTAAAATTTGTTTTTCATGGGATGGGTTTTTGGAAGAATGAAATTTGGGGCTAAACAGCAGAAAATAAGGACCACATCATTATTGTTACTTAAAAAAAGACCAACCATTATAAACAATGATTCTAGCAAAAAAAAACAACTGTTATTTCAGGCCCTCAAAATTGAAAATAAAAATTAGATGCATTTCTATTATTATTATAAAGAGTTTTCAAGTGTGAGATTTTTAAATGGTTTTGTTAGGTTGGAATGACTTTCACAAAAAAAAATTATTAGTAGAATCATAATATCATAAAGTTATGTTTGATAACTAATAATTTTCTTTAACAACATAAAAAATTACTATTTAAATTAAAATACACTACATTGTCAAATTATCCACCTAAATTTTAATATTAGAATAACTATCCGTACACTTAGTAAAATAAATATTCGATATATCCATTATTCACATTGTTTAGTATTTTTATTGTCTATCTATATTTTTCCATATCATAATCATAAAGTAAAACTAAAAACTAATACCAATGTAAAAACATATTTTTTTTAATTTTTTAGTGAATAACTAGAGAAATATGCATTTTAGAATAAAGCTATTACACCTAATATAATTTAGTAATTTGGACGAATAAAACTATTTTTGCATTCTATTTTAATGATTTCATATCATTTAATTACTTATGTGTATCTTTTATCAGGATTTTTTATTTAAATGAATATAAAAAAATAAATTTTTATTTTAACAATTTAATTATAACTATTATAATTGAATGATTAATTTACAATTTTTTTTTCATTATTTCACAAAATAAAAAGTCTTATTATTTGAAAATTTTTTTGGTGATTAATATTAGGCAGATCTAAATATCTCGTGGGCATGTTATTTTTTGAAGGGCAATGATTCAAGGAGAAGCGTCAATCAAGAAAGTTGTAGTGGTCTGTGGGGAGAGTGGCAGCCATGAACCTTCCTATGAGAAGAACAAGAATTTGCATGAGGATGGCGGAGATGGTGAGAGGCCGAGTCCTGAAGGTGAAGAAGGTGTTGAGGAAGATGAGGAGCACGCATGAGGTTATCCAAAAAACCAGGCTTTGAAAGTCGTCGCCGGAAGAGAAGGGTCGTCGGTCTCCGGCAACACAAGAGCCACCTCCTCGATGGGGGATCTTTC
This sequence comes from Arachis ipaensis, assembly GCF_000816755.2. Classification (NCBI taxonomy): domain Eukaryota; kingdom Viridiplantae; phylum Streptophyta; class Magnoliopsida; order Fabales; family Fabaceae; genus Arachis; species Arachis ipaensis. Next base: position 115,173,571 of record NC_029785.2, on the reverse strand, counting down.
GTACGGAGGGTCTCCTCCGTTGGCGGCCTTCTCGGTGTCGGTGGGGTCATCGGCGTGGTTTTTGGTGGCCATTGGAGAAAGGAGAAAGGCAAAGAGATAAGCAGTCAGTGAGAGTGAGAGAGTGAGAGCAAGAGAGAGTTTATGTGTTTTTTTTGTCGTACTTCCTAGATACACGGAACTGTCTATGCCTCTGTGCGCTCCTTATAAAAATACTTCCACATTCCCAAAATGCCCCTATACATTTTTTTACATATAAAATTACCCGTAATTAATTAGAATAATTAAAAAGTGTTTGTGAACATTAAATAGAATAGATTTTTCTATGTAATGATTTATGAGTTTAATTTTATAATTATGTTAGTGGTATATTAAAAATTAACTATTAAATTAGTCATTTCTATATGAAATATAAAATACATATTAAAGCCAATGAGTAATAGCTCAAATGGCATAGTCTCCCCATACTCAATTAAGAGATTGCGGGTTCGAATCTCTTATTTTTAGTAAAAAAATAAAATAAAATTAGTAAAAAATATTTATAATAATATAATATAATAAATTTAATTTGATGCAGAGTCAATATAAAATACATGCATTTTATTACATAATATTATATCAACAAAAATAATTATATAATTAACAATAATGCTAAAGAACTAAAATGGTTTTAGCCAAAAACTAGCCAAATACATATAGGTGAAACCAAAACCTCTACGTGGATGGTGTTTATGTTAGGCATTAGGATGTTTCTTTTCTTTATAAATTGGATGGTTCTAAATCTATTTTTTTATTTATCATATTTTAGGCATTTGGAGAGGAAATGAGGCTGAAGAGACGGAAGCTAATTGAATCAGTTTCTGTGATTCACGTTGCAATGATACTGAACGTATCTCCTCCTAATTTGATTGTGGTGAAACATTTAATAACCGATATTTTAAATCATAAATAAATAAAACTAAAAATGCCTCGTCGGGCGAGTGAGTAGAAGAGGGTCACACACTTCTCCTTCCGTTCTCAGTTAAAGGGAGTGTGCAATGTCATAGAAGTGGGACCCGCAACTGACGTACGAAAATTCTCTCCGTGCCATGTCGGCACAATGTAACGGTTGCTCACTTGTTCGTGTTGCCTGCATGATAAACTTCGTCACTAACTACTTAACATGAAATTAATATCGGTTGTCACTTTTTTATTTTTTTCTATTTTCAATCTAGCAAGTTGAGTTTGATGGCTGCTATAATCACAATTTCGATTTATAGGTGAAAAACTCAACCTGTTTAATTGAAAATAGAAACATAAAAAAAAATTGGTAATAAAGCCCCAAAACTTAGCTAGTTAGTCGATATTTATTTAAAAATAATTGAATGGTAAGAGTTGTTTAATCAATATAATTGTATGGGGGATACTTTTTTGCTTGAGAACAATTTTTTATGCATTGCATTTAGTATTTGATTGACGCGAATTGAAAAGTTCGAAAATATGTATTCGTTGACTGAATCGGTTGTATGATTCGAGGATGTAATGATCAATTGTCTTGAGAGAATTTTTCCAACCCACAGCAACTTATTGACGAATTTCTTGTCCAAAACAATTGATTATTGAATATTGAGTGAATAACAAAGATTTGTAACATAAATAAAATGGATTGAAACTAAACATGCATAAATTATTGTAAAATATAAAAATAAATTGAGATAATTGCTAATTGAGTTTGTTTTTTATTGGTAAAAGTCATTCTTTTTGGATTGATTAATAGCCAATTTTATTTTTCGATGAATTGATTGATTGATTTTGATACATGAAATGATAAAATACATACATAATGCGAAGCAATTCGAATATATAAAGTAGTTATGATGTATTGAAAGCTGACATAAAAGATTTATATGAGCAAATTAGATTATACATATACATAATTTTATCGAAGTAGAAATGTCAACCGCGACTTATAGGTAAGGTTCATAAGTTATAACTCGGTTTGAGAAGGAGGTGAAATTTGCTCACGTATGATCGAGGTCCATTCTCATAAGTTGAAGGTGAAAAATTGAAGACACATTAAACATGTCGTGTTCCAATCATCAATACATTAAGAAGAAATTTTGTTAAATACATATTCTGAATTTATTGACTAAAGTTAAAATTAAGCTCCGTCATTCCAAATAATTGAAAATCATTAATAAGTCAACACAAACATTGAGTAATTAGTTGAATAACAAACAGTAATTGCTAATAATAGTAATATAAACAACAAATAGAGAAGTTTTCAATAATACATGAAAAAAATTAAGAAAGAATAAGAAAAAATATAGTTTATTAACGTGTCAATAGGAATAAGTAGTTATGTATTATGCTGTTTTGCTAAAATCAATAAAAAAGTGTCATTACTATGGTAAGTTGCTTAAAATTTTTTATAGTCGACAACATATATTATGATTAGCAAAGCAATGTAAAATAAGGAATAAAACGAGTACTCGTTCACAAGTAATACGTGAATTTAAAATGAATATAAAAAGGATTCACTATTACTAAAAGGATAGAAGAAATGATAAATTTGTAAAAAATTATTCAAAAATATTGTAAAAGATTGTTAAATTTGGTTAAAAAGTCGAATATAATTCCAATTTTATGAACTTCGGTAGAGCAGAAATTAGTTTATTCGGCCCATTTCTTATTTCTCTCGTTTTTGCTCCCAGTAGTCCTATCAGTCAGAAGATTGGCCATTTTCTTTTACCACTATTCTGCCCAGGGTAACCAACGTACCCATTCCCTTGGTCTATCGGCATCCCAGGTAGTTCTCTAAGCACCGGTTAACCACCTCCCTCAAAGTGTGCATGAGATTCCACTTATTCTATGTCATTTTCAGCCTTAGGTAGTTGTTCCTCCAGCAGTTGCCTCCACTTGGAGAATGATGTTCATTGCCACCAATTCATCAACATGGATCCGCAAAAATAATAACAGAAAGTTATCATGGGGTTATTTAATTTTGGCCCCACGGTGGGCGCCAAATGTTCCTGCGTGAAAAGAGGTCTCCGAGGTATAGCTTGTTCTGCTAGTGCTTGAACTTGCTTTCCTTGAGAGTGAGAGGAAGGAACATCTTCTTCTTGTAAGGACGGCGGCGTTGGGCACCTGTAAATGGACTCCAACGCTCAAGTTAGTAAGAGTAGAAGATAAATATGAGTTATTCAAAATGAATAATGTACCTCCTTCATGTCAGGAATGGATATATTTATAGAATTGTTGTGCTACAGGCGGTTACTTAGTTGGTCTAATATTGTGGAGCTATTACTGAGTGGGTGATAACTACTCTTTAGTGCTCTTCTTTAGAGAGATTTACGGAGAGATCCTGTACCCATCTGGATTGGCACGTAGTTATTTGATTTTATAGGATAAATTTGTTAAGAGAGTAAAACATGTACTCTCTATACTTCTAATATAGTATGTGTGTATTTAGTTTTAATCGCATTCTAATTTATAGTTTTATAGCCAACGGACGAATCAACTCGTAATTACAATTTTTTTTCACACTCATTCTTATCATAAAAGTTAGTTTTATTATTTCTTTTCTCTTTTTTTTAATAAAAGTAATTATTTTTTTTTAATAAAACAACTACTCCTAATAGGTAATACACTGGAGGAATTTCTAGTCCCACGTTGTGATGGCAATAAAAACATTGATTAAAAAGACAAAAATTGCAATGTTCTTTTAAGTTTAGTAGTAGAACAACGCAAACTTTAATTATGTACAGCTAATTATTTGGTTGAGGATTTAGAGATATAATTTTTTTCTTTTAAAAACAAGAATATAATTTTTTTCAGTGATAGGATATGATTTTTATTAATAAAAATGGATGGTCTAAAATAGACTATAGGTAAGAGCAGGGATGGTTCCAAGTGTATTGATATGGGGCAAGCGCCTCCACTACAATTTAAAATTTTTTTGAGTAGTATATGATAATAATATTTATTTGCTCCTATTAGATTCTTAAATTTGACCTTACAATAATTTTTTACTCAACTTTTGGTACTTAATCGTCAATTTAAAAATTTTATATTAGATATTCGTTAGAATGATCAATTGTCAGATTTAAACGAAATTAGTGTTCTTTTTTAAAAATCAACTCAAAAGAATATTATTTATCTTCTTTTCAAATTAGCTTTAATTTTTGCGTAGCAACTATATTAATTGAAAGAACTTTTTTAACTATGAATATCAATAAGAATCGGCTTCTAATTGTGTTAGGAAGTGAATTTTTAAATAATTGTTTAGTAATATATATAGAAAGAGAGAAATTTTGATGGCAGTGTTAACAGAAAAATTACTTAATTTTTTAAAAATATAAAACCTAAAAGAATAGAATTTTAAATTATATATTATTATTTAAATTACTATTTTAGTGTTTTAATTTGTATATTAGATATTTTGAAGGCTAATCATATTTTACAATAACAAAATATAATCATAACAATAATCATGCTATATGTACATAAAAAATAATTATTTGTATAAAATATATATTAAAATATAAAATACACATTGAAAATAAGTTAAACACACATATGTATTTATACACAGATATATAGTGGTTAATAGATAATTTAATATTTAATTTTTTATATACACATATTATTTTTATTATAAAAATTATTATCATGTTATATAAATTTTGCCCCCACTACCAAAATTTTCTAGATCTGTCACTGGGTAAGAGTAAAAAATGAATAGAGTTTTTAAAATTCTAATACATATCATTGGAAGAAAAAGAAAAGAGAAAGTGAGGCTTTCATATTCTTCAACGTTCTTCCATAGCCTTCCAAGCTGCTGCCAAGACCTCAGATGGGGGATTTGATGATCTTCAAAGATGAAAATGTTTCGAGCTTTCCAAATCTGCCAGGTAATATTTGCTACGAGTTCTCTTCTTTCTTTAGTTGCTTTATTTCTTCTCAGCTTATTTTCCACTCTCATCCACTCTTTTCAGGTCTCTTCTTACTGGTCTGATGTGAAAAAATTTACTGCTTGCCAAACATCCTTCGATTCTATGCACTCCCAGAAGCAATGAAAGGTTGATTCCTCAACTTGATTGCACCACTGGCAGATTGGGTTTACTGATTGAATTCGGGATTGGATCTTCTGAAGAATAGGTAGTCCCTTATACATAATCTTCCAAAGGCAATTCTTAATTTTTGGATGACAATTTATTTTCTACAAATTAGACCATAATGCTTTATGTTGGCACTGTTCTTGTAGGTATTCTAAAAGTGGGTGAAAAAATTGAAAGCTTATCCTGTATGCGGAGTTCACAGTGAAACTATCTCTTTTTCCTTTCATCCAGGTAACTTTATCTTTGATTTCATGTATCTGTGTGTTGAGGATTGCTGTAGCAATTTCTAGGCTGAAGATTGATTGAATTAGTGGATGATTTCATGACCTGTTAGGTAGGATTAGGTCTGAGACTCTCTCTGGTCTTTCTTCTGTATGTTGTGAGAGATTAGGATTGATGGTTACATAATCTCTGACCCATGAATCCTCTCTAATTCGAATAGATAGACCTTTGCCCACTTTCCAGAAAATTCCTTTCTCTAAGACTTTCCTTCCTTCCATTATATTACGCCAATCCCAGGAGGATTTGTACCTCTTTCTGCTCTTAGGAAACCAGAATTTTGATAATACATACTCTAGTAAACTTTACTGATAAGAGAGTTTGGCCTGGTGAGTAGACGCCATACTTGTTTTGCTAACATTGTCAGATTAAAGGCTTTAAGGTCTTTGAAGTTGAGTCCTTCTTGATTCTTTAGTCTGCAAGTAATTCTCCAACCAATCCAGTGCATTCTCCGTTCAGACTCCTTTTAGCCCCACCAAAATTATAGGATGGCTCTTTGAATTTCTTCAAGGAGAGTTTCTGGTTGTTTGAAACAACTTAGAGTGTAAATAGGAATCGCCGTGGTTACAGCCTTAATTAACACTTCTCTGCCACTAGTAGATAAAAGAGCTCGTTTCTAATGACTCAATTTCTGAATCACCCTATCGTTAATGAAGTTGAAAATAGTCTTCTTGGATCTCTGAATCACTGTTGGGAGGCCTAGATATTTATTCTGATTTTCAATGTGTAGTACCAAAAGAATTTGAGCTAGTTGGTCACGGATGTAAACTGGGATATTTTTGCTGAAAAGGACGACTTATCAAGATTAACCTTTTGCCCACTTATTTTTTCATAAACCTGTAAAATCTAAAGCAAATTTTGGCATTTTTTCTCACTTGCTTTGCTGAAAAATATTGAATCATCTGAAAAAATAAATGGTTGATTCTAGAATATAATTCTTTTTATATATTTTGAAAATGGATTGAAAATAAAATGTCTTGAGAAATCCTTTTTATCCTTAGTACAACTGTTGGTTTTTTGAAACTCGATTTTCTTTTCTCATCTTATTTGGTATTGAGTTAATGTTCAAAAAACCAACATTAAATATAAGCCTAGAGATTTTTTGAAATAACACATGCAATTTTAAATTCTAAATACTACTTGATCATCACACCCCTTTAAGCCCTCTCTGTATTATGTTCGGCCCAAAACATAGAGACAATATTGTTTTAGTGTATGCATTATTGGCCCAACAAAAATTTGTTGGATATTTTTTATATTATTTCAAGAAGTTTAATCTGAATCCTATCTTTTAGAATACATGTTGTGATTAACATACTACTTAAAGTACTTAGACCTTTGATAATGAAATTCAGTTCTTCCTATTGAGAAGAAAGGGGCGCAAAATCTGAGCAAACTTTCACTCCCGGACTAAAAAGGAAAAAGAAAAAGCAACTTTTTTTTTGGTCTCAAATCATCATTTTATTTTCATTGGGAATTTTTTTTTTTCTCAAGCAAGTTGAATGTCTCCTATATCCTATGGTATGTTGATCCAAAATTTGGGTAAGTTTGAAAGTTAAAATAGCATTTATGATAGAGGAAGGTACTCTATCATATGATCATATCTTTGAATAACTTTTAAGTATTTTTCTCTATGACAAATCATTTTAAATTTTATGTAACTAGAAGGACAATATATGTGCAATATGGTCTTGTGTTAAAGAGATAGTTGTCATAACTGGTAAGAAAATATCTGCAAAATTCATATGTGATTCACACCTGATATTTCTCTTAGTAAAGAAGATTGCCTAACAATATAACACCTTGCCATTAATTAATGCCATATATGTTAACACATAAATGGTTGGACTGCATATAAACTTGAGTTAATTAGGCAAATCAAACTCTAATTATTACACTAACCAATAATCACAAACAACAATAACATAGCCACTGGACTAGTACCTAGCTTCTGTTTTAGGTTTTTGTCTTGGTGTTCCAAACAAGAAGTGATATTTATTCTCATCATGGAAGAATGCATCTACCTATAACAATATAAGGTGGAAAAATGATGTGCATATAATGTACAACAAATTGGATCCAACTCAGTCATTGTCAAAACAAAATCAATAATGAAAGCACTGGAATTGGACAATATTCATATGATCATATACACACATATCCAATTTTCTACAGGTTATTTTAAGAGAATTATTTGGGAACAGAACTGCAACTTAGATATTAAGATAAAGGTAGAGGGGAGAAGATGAGAATGATTGTGTTTTCTTGTAGTTGTCAGATTTTAAACATATGGCATGGGTATCACTGTAATGATGAAAGTTTATGTAATATAAGGGAGGGACCAGTGCCTTTTAACATAATTCATATACGGGCCCTAGCTACTACCACTGGATTAAGATGGAAAATAAAAATTGAAATCAAATAAAAAACTAGAATTTAACTAATGTGTTTTAAGTTATTATTAATCAAAGTTTAATCTTTTTTCTTTAACAAATACATTATAAATGTATTAAAAACTTAAATTTTGTATATTCTTTTGTAAAAGCTTTTGGATTGTAAAATTAATCACGTGTCTTACTGTTGTATTAAGGTTTTTACATTAAGTGAAATTTATATTGACTAGTATTTGTCACTCTCAAGATATGGATTAATGATTAAAACGTGAATAAAAGATTATGTATCTCAATTTGGTATTTGAAATATCATACGTTACAAATTAATTCTTTAAAAAAATACTATAATAAATAAAGTTAATCATTTTATCCGTTAAATAATGATACATCACAAAATAATTTATGTCATGTGTCGTCAACTAATTGATAAGAATCAATCTGGTTCGATGTTATATTTCTAAGGGTCAATCTAAAATATCTAATTTTTTGAAGACCAAATTAAATACAAATGATATTTTAGAAATTATTTTGTTTATATACTCTCCAAATTTGATTTAGTTAATAATGCAACAAATGTTTTTCATGACATAATTCATTTTATTATTTTGGTATATCTATTATCTACTTTTTCTTATCCTATACAGTAATTTGTAGGACCTAAACGATTTTTTTTAAAAATATTTTTTTTTATAAATGACCACATTTTTTAAAAAAATAAATGAAAAAATCTAGAAATTAAATTTGTGCTTCGAATTTTTTGTACACTTTTTAAATATTTATTCAAATCTTGTCACAAAAATTTAGATCTAACGAATAAATCATTTGCTAAATATAAAATTTTTTGTTGTTTACAAAAAATATAATGTTTATTGGTTCTTTTTGTCTTATTCAAATTATTTAGGAAATGTTTTGTTAATAACATCTTTTAAGAATTTTTTGTCAACAACTAAATCTTTAGGATACCAAATTAGTAGTTGTATTTATACTTTTTGTTTTTTTTTTAAATAAAAAATTTGAGAATTTGATTTGTATTTACAAACCTTTTATTATTGTAAAATTACAAATTTAAATTTCAGATTTGTATACTCCTAAAATTTTATCATGAAATCTGGAATTAAATTCTAAAATAGTCTCTGTGATTGGTGTCATACACTAAAATCTTTTATGAGATTTTAATTGCACCAATTACATTTCTAATATTGACAAAAGTACACCATATTAGTCCTGACCCATTTTCTGTTTACAGCATGATAATATGGCTTGATGATGTAGACTAGTAGTGATACATGTCATTCTATAATTTGGCTACGTGTAATGGTATAATGATGTGTGGACCAGTGACATGAAGTATGCTGACGTGGACGGTTGTGTCACATGTCGTAACAGTATTTGTCTACGTGTCATATGTTATATCATTATTGTAAATGCACCAAATTAGTTCCTCATTTTGCATTAAGTAATTTATTTTAGTCCCTGAAATTGAATGTTATGCATCAATCTAGTTCATGCACTAATTTTTTTCTCATTTTTAAAAAATTAAAAATTCTCAGTTAATATGACTCTAATTAACAATTTGGCCTCACTTTAATGCTTCTATTAGAATTTCTTTGTAATGATTAAAAAATTAATATGTAAAAAAAATTTATGCAAACATAGAATAAAAAATTCATGTGTAATAATATATGAAATGACCTTATAAAAAATAAGAATGATATTATTATCTTCCTAATTTTTTAGTTTTTATACATAACAAGAGAAAGTTAAAAAAACTAGAAAGGGAGTAACTTTCACAAGACAAATTCACCTTGTGTCTTTAACTCTTTATACAACCATTCACCACATTTGTAGAATTGTAAAATATAATTTACAAAAAATTGATGTATAGGTAAAAAAAGCGAGTGACTTAAATATTGTAGAGGAATCCAGGCAATTGCAGTTGGTTAAGAATTTGTCAAGTTTAATTCTTTTGCCGTTTTGCGACACAAAACAAAGATGAAATGCGAATATTATTTTATTGTCATGAAAATTGTTGAAGATGATCTACTCCTAATCCTTATTTTGTTAGCATACACGGGAGAAACTTGTAATTCAATTCCTATAGTTGCATCTCTTGTAGCATTGAAAGTCTCTCTTTTTAATCACAATATTAATTAATGTGAAGGATAATTATTATTCAGTGACCTTATCGGGTGTTCAGAACCTCTATAGAAGAGTCTTCCATGATTTACCAATAAAGGGAGCACTTTGATTATAAAGTCAGGCCATCAGTTGAGTTAAGAGACGCGATAATATACTCTCACTTTTTACTTCTTAATCTTAGAATTAGCCATGACGTATGATTCATCTCAAATTCGACAGTATTTTCAAATTAATTAAACAAGTCGTCGTTCTAATGTGAAGAACTATAACATTTCCTTAGGCAACAATGACATCAGATAATTGTTATCAAACTTGGTAAATCAAACTTTAAACTAATTCGATTCAATGTATAAACTATTTAAGCAATAGAATTGATCAAACTCAATTGAATCGAATGGATCGAATTAGACACACATGTTAGCATGTGCTTTTGAGGGGGCTTTTTTTTTTTTTTGGATTAAATGGTTCTCCTATGATTTGAACCTTAGCTAAACTAATGTTACGATGGGTAACCGGAGATTAATGGGCTAAACTTGTTAGGTTGGCCCAATCGTCTGAGGATGGAAGCCTCCGAGCAGGTTTGCGTTTGGGAGCCTCCGTCCGACTTGTAAGTGTGAGAGAATGGGAGGTGGTACCTGCAAAGACACTCCGATGCTTAAGTCAGCAAGGGTCTAAGCAAGTTTAGAGAGTATTGGAACTTAGTAATACCTGAGGGATGTCAGTGTATTTATAGTGGTGAACCAATAACCACCGTTGGAGTAGTTCCACCTTTTAAGGGGGATAACCGTCCCTTGATCTTAGGGAAGTTGGGATATAGCTCCTGGAAGTAGGTTGAGAGATTCTAGGGGCAGTTACCTATTCGAATGGGTGTTATCTGCCAGTTAATCCGTACTCCCGACTTCCTTAGAGCAGGTCGTGGTAAGAACCGACTTCTTGAGGGAAGGTCGGCGTAGAGGGAGGGTCAATCCTTTGGATTGGGCCTCTCGTTTGGATCTGGGTCTTTAGCATTGGGCCAGGGTATGAACAGTGCCCCTACTCGAGTACAATCTCTTTCAAGAGTTGGGCTCGAGTATTTTGACTTGGGCTTATAACCGACCTGCTGAGGAACTGACGTGATTTTTCGGAACTGACGTGTTTCAAGGTTTCCCAACAGTCGTGTCTAATCAAACGTCGCGTCGGTTAGGAATTTGCGTATTCATACGCGGGGATCAGTTACATTGGTAACGGTGCACCTCTTTAATAACGGCCTCCATTTTTACGATTATGCCCCTAACGTAATTATAAATACTTTCCCTCTCTTTCTTTATTTCGTTTCTGAAAACCTTTGCATTTGCTTCCCTTGTTTAAAAAAAGAAAACACTCCGTTCGCGAGGATTCTTCCTTTTTCTGAGCCTCTACTGCCCCATCCTTTTTCAAGCAAAGGTTAGTTCTTTTCTCTACTCTCTTTTTACGAAATGCTTTCGTTTGCATGTTTTAGCGACTCTGTTTTGTTTGAGGATTTTGTCCCAGGCCTCTTAGAGACCTTAGAGAATCTATTTTTGATCCTTTTCCTTTTTCCATTGTAGGTTTCGCCGTCCCCTTTATTAAGGAAAATATGTCTTCTGTAGAACCCCTCGCTCTGTGGGTGGATGTTACGGTTCTTGGGGAAGAACCTTTTGTAGATACTGACTACATCACCGATCTTCGCACTCATCATAGGATTTGTGCTTCTTATGAGGATGAGTCAAAATACGAACTGGTTGTCCCAGATCCGGAAGACCGGGTTTGTTTTGGAAGGGCTTCTGACGAGGACCCTCATTTCTTTTTTATGTATGAGAGTCTCTTTACTCGACTGGGAGTTTTTCTACCTTTTTCCTCTTTTGAGATTTCTGTTCTACACCATTGCCGTGTCGCCCCTACTCAACTTCATCCCAACTCTTGGGGTTTTTTGAAGGTTTACCAACTTATTAGCCAGGCTTTAGATTTTTCGACCTCTTTGAGGATTTTCTTTTATCTTTTCCATATGACCAAGCCCTTTAGTGGACAAAACAATAAACAACAGTGGGTGTCTTTCTGGGCTATTCAAGGTCGGAGAGTTTTCAACCTTTTTGACGAATCCTTTCATGATTTCAAAAATTTTTTTTTGTTCAAGCTGTAGAGGGTCACCACCCATTTTTTCTGGATGAGAATTCTGTTCTCCGCTTTTCTTTATACTGGTTGGAGGCTTCTCCTGTGGAGAAGTATGGTTTGGATGACTTGGATGAGGTCGAGGAGGCTGTCGTGGGGTTCCTCCGAGAAGTTTGGAGAAGGGCCCCTTATTTGGATACAAAGAAGTTTCTCCAAGGGTCTCCGAGTTTTGTTCGGGCCCAGATAGGTAGATATAATTGTTTTTTGATTGTTCCGATTTGTTGTAACTTCTTTCGACTTGTGCTTAATTTATTTGTTGTCTTCTCCCTTTTCAGTAACGGTGGAGAAAGCTTCTGCCTCCTCCTACCAGAAAATCCAGGATGCCAAGAAAAGATCTCGGGCGCGGGTGGACGCTGCAAGGGCCACTGGCGATCTTCCCCCTCCTCATCCTCCTCATAATTTGGGAACTTTTTCCCGTCCCATTATGGTATCCTCTTCCTCTACTTCTTCTCTTCCTTCTCCTCCCCCTCCGCCCCAACCTTCCCCTGAACCCGAGAAGAAGAAACAGAAAACTTCTGGCTCTTCTTCCGGGGCTGCTTTTGATGGTTCTCAGTTTGTCCGAACCATCTTTTTCCTCATTCAACTATTAGTATGGATGATGCTATGCTTTGGAACCATCTAAATCTTATAGTTTAGACAAGCGTTCGGGCGGCTGGGGTTTGTACCAAGCTCCTGGATATTTTTGAACATACTCCCCTCAGTTCTTTGGGTTCCACCCCAAGAGTTGAGGAACTTGAGGGGAGGATTTCTTTATATCAGGAGGAGGAGAAGAGGTTGAAGGAGGAGGTTACCAAATTAAAGGAGGAGAAGGATAAGATTCGGGAGAGGGAGAAGAAGCTTATGGGCCAGTGTGCCATGGCGGAGGGCCTTAAGGAGAAGGCGGAGCAGAATTATATCAGACTTTTTACGGAGAATTTGAACCTAAAAAAGGAGCTCTCTCGGTGTCGGGACGCCTATCAAGATTTGGAAGATTCAATTACTGAGGGGGCAGAGGAGGCTTGGAGGATCTTTAGGGAACAAGTCGGAGTTATTGCTCCTGACTTGGGCCTCTCTCCTTTGGATCCCGACAAGATCGTGGTGAATGGTGCAATTGTCTCCCCTCCCAAACCTGAGACGGACTCCGAGTTGAAGACTCAGGGGCAGAGGATAATTGAGTCTCCTCCTCGGCATGATGTTCCGAGCTCTTCAGAGGTTCCTTTTGAGGTTCCTGACCAGCCTGCTCCGACTGCTTCTGACGCCGCTCCGACTCCTAGTGGTGACCTTCCTTCTTCTAATTAAACTATGCTGGCTATATGGGGACCCAGCCTGTGGGTCCTCCCTTTTTTAAACAATTTTTTATTTAAGTTTTTATTTGTGGTGGTAACTTGTTGATAATTTGGTGGCCTTTTTTTGCCATAAACAAAATTAAAAATACCCTTTTTTGGATAAGGGTTTTAGGTTATCTTTTATGTTGGCTTGCATGCTTTTTTCTTAGGTTTTTGGAAACTTCTTTTGATTTGTTTTGTTTTTACGAGAACCTTTTTTGAAAAGGCTTTTAACAGGGCTGACCGTCCTTTGTTTAACTTGAACTTTTTTCTAAAGTTTTAGGACAGCTTCTGCCTATTGGTTTTCGATGTATTTTCTTATCTTTTTTTGGGTTGTTCCTTATACTCAATTTTGGATTTCATTGAGTTTCTGTGAATTAGGTTATTTTTGTGATGCATTTCATCTGTCATTGGTTTTCCGACTTCTAGGTCGGCCAATTTTCGAGTTTTTATGATCTGCTTATATAACCTCTTTACACCGACTTGTACCTCGTCGTTTTATCCTGACGACCATCTAGGTCGGTTCATGGGATTTTCACGTTTTGTCGAGCTTAAGTCGGTGCGTTTTATAGAAAAAGTAAAAAGGTAAAGGAATTTATAAGAGATATTGTAAAAGATCTTTATTTATTTGTAAAGGTACTTTATTGCTACTAAGGGTTTTTGATGATTTAGTAGACCCTTAGCCTCTACTTTGATGCCTCATTAAAAACCTCCCCTCCAGGAAAACCCTTTCTTTTGGGAAAAAACCATAAAGTTGGGAAAAGAGTACATCAGGGAGTAGGGTTCGCTTTTAACTGTAGTACCTTTTCATATTACAAGCATGCCACGACCTTGGTAACTCGGTGCCGTTCAAGTCGGTCACCTTATAATAACCTTTTCCTAAGACCTCACTAATTTTGTATGGTCCCTTCCAATTAGCAGCGAGCTTCCCTTTCCCAGATTTGTTGACTTCAATGTCGTTTCTGATTAAGACCAAGTCGTTTGGGGTGAAACTCCTCCGAATGACTTTTTTGTTGTATCTGGTAGTCATCCTTTGCTTCAATGCCGCTTCTCTTATCTGGGCTTGCTCTCGGATTTCAGGGAGCAGTTCAAGTTTCTCTTTGTTCCCCTGTGTGTACCCGACCTCATCATGGAAGATCACCCTTGGACTTTGCTCGCCGATTTCTACTGGTATCATGACTTCCACGCCATAGACAAGTCGGAAGGGTGTTTCCCCTGTGGCAGATTGTGGCGTCGTCCGATAAGCCCACAACACTTGGGGGAGCTCCTCAGCCCAAGCTCCTTTTGCATCTTGCAACCTTTTCTTCAATCCTACCAATATGACCTTGTTGGCTGCCTTGGCTTGTCCATTTGCTTGTGGATGTTCCACCGAGGTAAACTGGTGTTTAATCTTCATACTGGCTACTAGGCTTTTGAAGGTTGAGTCGGTAAACTGAGTTCTATTATCTGTGGTGATGGAATGAGGTATCCCATACCTTGTGATAATATTTTTGTATAGGAACTTCCGACTTCTCTCGGCAGTGATGGTGGCTAATGGTTCTGCTTTTATCCACTTTGTGAAGTAGTCTATTCCCACTATTAGGTACTTTACTTGTCTTGGGGCTTGGGGAAAAGGTCATAACAGATCTATCCCCCATTTTGCGAAAAGCCATGGAGAAGTTATACTAATGAGCTCCTCGGGGGGAGTCACATGGAAGTTTGCATGCATTTGGCATGGCTGACACTTCTTCACAAATTCTGTGGCATCCTTCTGCAAGGTCGGCCAGTAGAACCCAGCTCGAATTACCTTTCTGGCTAGCGACCTGGCTCCGAGATGATTTCCGCAGATTCCATTATAAACCTCCTTTAACACTTCAGTTGTCCTTGAGGTCGGGACGCACTTTAGCAATGGTGTTGATATTCCTCTTTTATAGAGGATATTTTTCACCAGAGTGTAGTGTTGTGCTTCCCTCCGGATCTTCTTGGCCTCTTTTTTTTCTTTGGGGAGAATGTCGAATTTTAGGTATCCGATTAAGGGGTTCATCCATCCGAGGTTTAGCCCGGTGACTTCAAGGACGTCTTGTTTGGCCTCTGCTTTAACTACAGAGGGTTCTTGGAGGATTTTTTGGATCAGGCTTCTATTATTTCCCCCTGGTTTGGTACTTGCTAACTTGGATAGGGCATCTGCTCTGCTGTTAAGATCCCGAGTTATATGCCTGATCTCAGTATCTGCAAAGCGCCTGAGGTACTCCAAGGTTTTGTCCAAGTATCTCTTCATATTTGGGTCTTTGGCCTGATACTCTCCATTTATTTGGAAGGTCACCACTTGAGAGTCGATGAATATCATCACTTTTGTCGCACCGACTTCTTCTGCCAACTTCAATCCTACGATCAAGGCTTCATATTCTGCCTGATTATTGGAAGCTGGAAATTCAAATTTGAGGGAAACCTCTATTTGTGTTCCCCCCTCATTGACCACTATTATGCCTGCGCCGCTTCCTGTCTTGTTTGAGGATCCATCCACGTATAGTTCCCATGTGGTTGGTTTTTTCTCTTAATCTCCTACATATTCTGCTATGAAGTTGGTGAGGCATTGGGTTTTAATTACCGTCCGAGTTTCGTACTTCAGATCGAACTCAGAGAGCTCTATTACCCATTGAACCATTCTCCCTACAACATCCGTCTTTTGGAGGATTTGCTTCATGGGTTGGTTCGTTCGGACTCTTATTGTGTGAGTTTGGAAGTAAGGCCGTAACCTTCGTGAGGCTATTACTAAGGAGTAGGCAAACTTCTCTAGTATATGGTACCTTAGTTCAGGGCCTTGTAGAACTTTGCTGGTGAAGTACATAGGATGCTGCCCGACCTCATCTTCCTGTATTAGAGTTGATGTTACAGCTTTGTCTGCTACAGACAAATATAGGACGAGTTCTTCCCCAACTAGAGGTCGGGTCAGGATTGGAGGTTGGCTCAAAAACCTTTTGAACTCCTGGAATGCTTCTTCGCACTCTGGGGTCCATTCGAACTGGCATCCTTTTTCTCAGTAGAGGGAACAATGGAAGGGATCTTAATGCTGACCCTGCCAAGAACCTGGAGAGGGCTGCAAGTCGGCTATTCAATTATTGAACCTCTCTTAAGCAAGTTGGGCTTTTCATTTCTAGGATGGCTTTGCACTTGTCGGGATTTGCTTCAATTCCCCTTTACGTCAGCATAAACCCCAAAAATTTTTCAGCCTCCACTGCGAAGGTACATTTTGCGGGATTTAGCCTCATCCCATGTAACCTTATGGTGTTGAAGACTTGCGAGAGGTCTGTCAAGAGGTCGGTCTCCTTATTGATTTTCACCAGCATGTCTTCCACATAGACTTCCATTAAGTTCCCAAGGTGGGAAGCGAACACCTTATTCATCAGCCTTTGGTATGTGGTCCCAGCATTTTTCAACCCAAAAGGCATGACCACATAGCAGTAGTTTGCTCTAGGCGTGATGAATGATGTTTTTTCTTGATCCGACTTGTGCATCGGGATTTGGTTGCATCCCGAGTAAGCATCCATAAACGACAAGTATTGATACCCTGAGTTGGAGTCTACTAGAGTATCAATGCTTAGAAGAGGATATGGGTCCTTAGGACATGCCTTATTAAGGTCGGTGTATTCAACACACATCCTCCACTTGCCGTTTTGTTTTTTGACTAGTACTACGTTTGCTAGCCATGTCGGATATTTGACCTCCCTGATGAAGTCGGCCTCTAAGAGTGCTCGTATTTGTTCTTCCACCACTTGAGCCATTTAGGGTCCGAGCTTCCGCCTTTTTTGTTGAACAGGTCGCGATCCGGGGTAAACTGACAGTTTGTGTGACATGAGTTCGGGATCTATCCCGGGCATGTCTGAAGCTTTCCAGGCAAAGAGGTCGGAATTTTTTCATAGGAGCTTTATGAGATTTTCTTTCAATTCTTCTTTCAGGTCAGCTCCTATGTTGGTATTTTTTCCATCCTCTTTTCCGACTTGAATTTCTTCAATTTTGCCTCCCGGTTGCGGTCGCAGCTCTTCTTTGGCTCTTGCTCCGCCGAGCTCTATGGTGTGAACTTCCTTGCCTTTTCCTCTCAGGTTCAGGCTTTCATTGTAGCACTTTCTTGCCAATTTCTGGTCTCCTCGTACCGTTGCTATCCCCGCATATGTTGGGAATTTCATGCAAAGGTGAGGGGTGGACACCACCGCTCCGAGCTTATTCGGGGTAGTTCTGCCAATCAAGGCATTATATGCTGACCCAACGTCGATGACTATGAAGTCTATGCTCAGAGTTTTGGATTTTTCCCCCATTCCAAAGGTAGTGTGGAGGGGTAGGAATCCTAGTAGTTTTATTGGCGTGTCGCTTAACCCGTACAGGGTATCAGGGTAAAGCCCTTAACTCCTTTTCATCCAATCCTAGTTTGTCGAACGCGGGCTTGAAAAGGATGTCGGCTGAGCTCCCCTGGTCTACTAGCGTTCTGTGGAGATGGGCATTTGCCAGGATCATGGTTATCACCACTGGATCGTCGTGTCCAGGGATTACCCCTTGCCCATCCTCTTTGGTGAATGAGATAGTTGGGAGGTCGAGTGATTCGCTCCTGACTTGGTGAACTCACTTCAGGTGTCTCTTGCGAGATGACTTAGTGAGTCCCCCTCCTGTAAAACCCCCCGAGATCATATGTATGTGCCTTTCTGGGGTTTGTGGTGGTGGGTCTCTTCTGTCTCCGTCATCTCGCTTTCTTTTTCCATGATTGTCCGACCTTTCCATGAGGTATCTGTCAAGTCGACCTTCCCTGGCCAACTTTTCTATCACATTTTTAAGGTCGTAGCAATCATTTGTTGAGTGACCATATATCTTATGGTACTCACAGTAATCGCCGCGGCTCCCCCCCTTTTTTATTTTTGATGGGTCTGGGGGGCGGCAGTCTTTCAGTATTGCAGATTTCTCTGTATACATCCACTATGGAAACTTTTAGAGGAGTATAAGAGTGATATCTCCTCGGCCTATCGGGACCGACCTCCTCTTTTTTCTTAGGCTCCCTTTCTTTCTCCTTTGCTGAGTAAGGGTGCCCAGGTCACCAACTGGGTTCTCGTAACCTGGCATTCTCCTCCATGTTGATGTACTTCTCTGCTCTCTCTTGTACATCGCTCAAGGAGGAGGGGTGCCTTTTTGATATGGACTGGGAGAAGGGACCTTCTCGAAGTCCGTTTACTAGCCCCATGATATTTGTCTCTGTGGGCAAGTCTTGAATCTCCAAGCACACTTTATTGAACCTTTCCGTGTAGTCTCGCAAAGATTCTCTGACCTCCTGCTTTACTCCCAGGAGGCTTGGTGCGTGCTTTACTTTATCCTTCTGGATGGAAAACTGCATTAAAAACTTTTGCGAGAGGTCCTCAAAACTGGTGACCGACCTTAGAGGGAGGCTGTCGAACCACTTCATCGCTGCTTTTGACAAGGTGGTCGGGAAAGCTTTGCAACGAGTTGTATCGGAAGCATCAGCTAGATACATCCGACTTTTGAAGTTGCTTAAATGATGCTTCGGGTCTGTGGTCCCGTCATAGAGGTTTATATCAGGGCTTTTGAAGTTTCTTGGGATTTTTTCCCTCATTATGTCCTCGCTGAACGGATCATCCCCTCCCAAGGGCGATTCTTTTCGGTCGCCGCAGGAGTTCCGACTTCTAAGGGAGGATTCTAGCTTCAAGAGTTTTTCTTCTAACTCTTTTCGTCGCTCTATCTCTTCCCTTAGATTTCTCTCCGCCTCTCGTTGTCATTGTAATTCTTGTTCCAGCTGTTCTAAACGGCCTTGGTGGTCGTGGACCAACCCCATTAGCTTGGCCGCATGGGGTAGTCCTTCCTTTCCTGACTCGCGTCCCTCTGAGGAGTTCACCTTCGGATTTTTTAACCCCGAGGTCCCTTCTCTGTGTTGGTCGTTTGCTCCTTGGTGGAGGGTCATGTCTTCGTCATTATTTCCGGTGTCCAGATTTTCTTGCTCTGAATCGGACGCCGTATGACCATCTTCTGGCGAATTGTCCACCATCACTGGTTGATCTCTCGGTTCCTCGGCAACGGCGCCAATGTTATGATGGGTAACCGGAGATTAATGGGCTGGACTTGTTAGGTTGGCCCAATCGTCTGAGGATGGAAGCCTCCGAGCAGGTTTGCGTTTGGGAGCCTCCGTCCGACTTGTAAGTGTGAGAGAATGGGGGGTGGTACCTGCAAAGACACTCCGATGCTTAAGTCAGCAAGGGTCTAAGCAAGTTTAGAGAGTATTGGAACTTAGTAATACCCGAGGGGTGTCAGTGTATTTATAGTGGTGAACCAATAACCACCGTTGGAGTAGTTCCACCTTTTAAGGGGGATAACCGTCCCTTGATCTTAGGGAAGTTGGGATATAGCTCCTGGAAGTAGGTTGAGAGATTCTAGGGGCAGTTACCTATTCGAATGGGTGTTATCTGCCAGTTAATCCGTACTTCCGACTTCCTTAGAGCAGGTCATGGTAAGAACCGACTTCTTGAGGGAAGGTCGGCGTAGAGGGATGGTCAATCCTTTGAATTGGACCTCTCGTTTGAATCTAGACCTTTAGCATTGGGTCAGGGTATGAACAACTAATAAGGTCTAATTGTTTAAAACCATTAGATTATTTTGTTTATCGGTTTCATTAAATATATTACATACCTGTTGAATTATATTTTATATATTAAATTAATTAATTTAAATTTAAATTCTGATCGTATTAATTATCCGATTGATTTTGATAATTTTGTATTAAAAGACAAAATATTGTGCGAAAAACAACCAAAAAAATAATTGCAAAAAATATATGGTGATTGAAAAGAGTGATACATTGATTTGCGTTATTTTATGCTTTGGATGCATGATCATATATAATAACTATTCTTGATATTATTAGGCAAGTGAAAGTTATGTATATCTGCAGCCATCTCTTTATCCTTCCATATTGACACATATTTTTGTTTAACGTGGAAGCTAATTAAATTAAACTAAACTAAACTAAATTAAATTAAAGCCCCACATGCATGGACAAATATATAGGATCGTCACGCAGCGATTGGTGCCTTAATTACTTTCGCTCTCAGGTATGCAATAATAATCCCTTTACCCCACACCACTACTCATCAATCCCCTTCATCTTCTTCTTATTTACCAAGTGGTTAATGCTATAAACCGCTACCCTTTCTTCCATGCATGCTTGCCTTCTTTGTAAAACATTCATTCAAAAGTTGTTAGAGATATGGGTTTGTAGGCTTCTTTTTTTAACGGTATTTTTTAATTTGATAAGTTATTTATTAATTTATTTTAAATTTAAATTTTATTTAAAAATTTATTATTAACCAATTAATTACTATATGCATAAAATAAAATTTAAACTCTCAACATTTATTTAAATAGACAAACGAACTAATTACTTATTAATTTTAGTTAGTCAGATTTTTTAACTTTTAACATATATTGAAGAAAAAAGAGAAAAAGAAAACGTAGTTTGTGACATTATTGGCGTAAGTAAATGAATAATTATTAACATATCTAATAAGTAATAATAGAATCTTATATTATATAGTAGCACCTTATAGTGTAAGCCAAGTAATTAACAGAAACATTTTTAAAATCTATGTTATGGAGTAACAGCACTCATCCCATTAATTGGTTTTGGCCGTTAGTGTTAGGGATAGTGTTAGTGTGGTCCTGTAACTGCAAGTAAGTACCATGGGATAAGTCACGTGTACAGTGTACACCATTCTACAGTTTTATTTACTTTTACTTCTCCAAAAAATTAAAGTAATACCACTCTAATTAACAACCTTAATAGTATAGTGATAATGACACAAAGAAAAACATACTAGTAACGGTAAATTTTTTTGGCTACAAAATTTTCTTTTGATGATGATAGAAAATTATTGACAATTTGCGAATGCCTTGTTAACTTTTTTTTTTTGGTAGTTCATTGAAAAACTAATATATCTTAACAAACTTTTGCAATTATTATTCTTCAAACACACGAACTAACATAGCTTTCTCAAAAATCAAATATCCGAAATAAATTAAAAAAAACAATTATTTCCTAAAACAAATTATTCTAACTTTAAATATCACGATACATTTTTTTTCATAGTTTTAGACAAGTTTGTCACACTCGTTGGCAAACTCTATTATTTTCATAGAATTCGCCGCATCCTCCGGCGAACTCTATAATTTATATAAAGTTCTCGCACTCCCGGTGAACTTCACCCCGAGTTCGCCTCACTATATAAGCTGTGAGACCTTCATTTTGTCGTTTTCAAAATTTCTCTCTCCCAAATCTTCTTTGTTTCATCTTCATTTGTCGTTTTTTTACTATCTTCTCTGCCAATTCATGTGTCTTTCCGACGCCTGTAAAGTTTTTTGTCTGATCTATCATCAGTTCGAGATTAGTATGCACTTCTTTTGTTATTGGTTTCAATTTGAGTTATTGTTTATAACATATTTTTTTATAGTTAGAGTAACTTATTAATTAATTGTTAGTTGAATATGTAGTTAGATTGAAATATGTATGAGTAGTTAGTTTGATTAAATTATCAGTTAATTGATGATTAGTATGTTTGTATAGTTAGTTGTGATCAAGCAGTTAGTTGTAGTACATGTTAGTTAATAAATTTATAAACTGATTAAGATGTAAAATAGACAATTAGTTTGAATATGTCTGATAAAAAATTAGTTAATGTGAAAGGAACTAAATTCAGTTTATTTTATTTTATTAGAGTATAATGATGGAGCAGTAGTTGTTGGGGTACGAGCATACTCTGTATAGACTGGATCAGGCTGAGCATATAGCAGGCAGACTTGATCGAATGGTACACTTTTATCACTCTTATTTATTATATTGTAATGAAAGGTGAATTTGTAATTTTATTTGTTGACCCTTTTTTTTTGAACTTGTTTATTTTGTTCGGTAGGCGCCTCGGATCTTACACACGAGACGAAATTCTATGAGACGCCCACCTGAGCAGATTAGGCTATATCTCAGACGAGTTGGGTTTGAGTATGTGACATACATGGTGGAGCTCGAGCATGATTGGCCATTGGCGTCGTTAATTGAGAGATGGAGACCTGAGTCTCATACGTTTCATTTGCCATGCGGGAAGATGACTATCACCTTGCAGGATGTGGCATACCAATTAAGACTCAGGATCGATGGTGATCCTATTAGTGGATGCATAGGTGGGTAGGAGAAGCACCATGATGGACGGTCCATTAAGGACTTCTGCCAACAGCTACTGGTGTTGTTTTGGGCTCAGATGATAGACAGTCACCGACAAAGTGCACTGTCAAACTTAGCTGGTTTCAGAATATCATTTGCAGAGATCTAGAGGAGGATGCGACTGAGGAGCGCCTGTTGCGCTACATGAGAGGGTATATCATATAGGTGATCGGGGTATCCTATTTCCGGATGCATCTGACTCTCGGGTACACATCAGGTGGCTGCCCTTGCTAGAGGACCTTGACAGATGTGGCAGGTTATCATGGGGCTCGGCTGTGTTGGCATGGCTGTACCGCCAGATGTGCCGTGCCACGGAGCATAGTCAGCGCAATTTGGGTGCTTGCGTTAGTTTGCTGCTCTCTTAGGCTTATCACCGTATTCTACTGCTACGGCCGGATAGATTTGAGACTCGTTGATTTCTGCTAGTTGAGAGGTATTATTCGTTTTTGCACTTTTCTTCGTGAGTTAATGAAATAGAGTTGTGATGTATAATCATTCGTTGTATATTAGGTGGGTTGAGTATCATCCGGATGATGCCAGAGGCGAGAACAGGCTTAGACATTACAGATGTACGTTGAATGGGGTCGGCATCCTCTACGTAAGTGATAAAGATTTAAGAATTTAATTTTATATTAATTAACTTTGAATCCTTTATATGATGCGTCTTGCATTTTGTGAACAGGTTGACTGGATGCTGTACACTGACCTACAACTGCAGGGTGTAGTTCCACCGGAGATAGCTAAGGTTGAAGCCTCGGCAGCGGTTGTATGTCCGCTCCTTTGCTTCGCTATCGTCGAGTGAAACCAGGTTGACCGGGTTGTGCGTTAGTTCGGTGGCCTACATCATATTCCGACCAGGACACTGAACATCGACGAGATGTATCGTCACGATGGGAGGATCGGGCAAGGCGAGTGGTTCTCACATTTTCTGGGTGGCTGGCATGAGATGTGGGATGCTCGTGCAGACCACCGACTCCACATATACCATCATATTGACTTGCATCCATCAGGGCCATATATGACATGGTATCTTCAATAGGCCCACATAGAGTTTTTTGGTCAGGGTGACCAACACTTGGTGGCAAGTGGGGTTGTGCCAGATGAGCTTCCGAGTCACCACCCCGAGGCTCCAGAGCTGTATCAGCCAGAGGATGGTGAGCTTCCAGATGTGCGGCCTTATGCTGAGGGAGGGAGAGGTAGGGGGAGGGGGAGAGGTAGAGGTAGAGGGAGACGCGGTGGAGGGAGAGGGAGGCAAGGGGATCCGAAGGTTGCCCTCGACAGAGGTTCGGTCAGCCCGCCAGCGCATGAGGTAGAGGATATTGGATGCCAGGTCAGGGATCTTTCAGGACCCTTCCTCGGAGACTATTTGACCCTTAGACCTCCTGGGTCACATCCTGCGGATGCTGGGCCTAGTCACCAGGGGCATGCACCAAGAGCCAGGCCCAGTGCGCACCTTGATGTTCAGTTCGACCTGCCATTCAGCCCGTCAGACTTCGAGCCCGAGATTGACTATCAACCTATTTTAGATACGCAGGACATGGTGGATGTGACCCTGGGTATGCCTAACTGGATTACTCATTTGATCCAGGGAGGTGATGGCGGGTTGCCGAATGTTTCGGCAAGGCCACAGCAGACCCATCCTTTTTCACAGATGCACATCACCCATCCACAGTCTGCATACCAGCCACGACACATGGATGATCCATCTAGCAGGTCATTATCCACTGCAGATTATGTGACTCTCAGGGACCAAATGAGCACTCCAGTACCTGATCCGGATCCGCCCCTCAAGCGAGGACAGTTCGATGTCAGACCTCCTACATGTGGCACAGGTGGATGTCTTGATGCGAGGCCTCATGGATGACATCTTGGTCCACGTGGTGGTAGGCGAGGTCATGGCCAGTAGAATAGCTTAGAGTTTTACGCATTTTAAATGTCTAATGTACATAGTACAATGCTTTGCCATCATTATGCACATGCTTGTATTATCGTGTATCATCATTATTTATAGTTGTTATCTTTATTATTGTGTTATTATGTATATCATCCTTTATAGCTATGTTTTAAAGTTCAATCATGTATTCTGTTTTCAACTAGTCAGACGTAGTGAATTACATGATACAACGCTTTATCGAAATCAACTCAACGATGGTTACAATACAAGAGTTATCCACCCTAAAATAACAGCTTATAACTAACATGACTAGACGATTAAAGATCAGAATGCACAATTGCAAAATCAGAATAAAATCAAAATTTAAAATGCAAAATTAGAATAAAATCAGAAATTTTCTACTCTTTATGAATACACATTCATAATCTAAATGATCAAAAGAAACAGAGTCACTACAACACACTAAAATGATTTGAAATGGAAAAAAAAAATTAGAAAGAACGGAGGGTAATAGCTATCAGCTTGTCCTCATAAAGAACAACAAAATTGACTCAAGAGGTAAAAGGACATTGACTCAAGAACAACAAAATTTTGATATCTCTACTCTAGGAAACACTGAATAAAAACAATAGTATATATAAATAATATACATTTCAGTCTTGTTAACACTTAACACAAGGCTTTAAGTCACATGAATAAGTAAAGTGGCTCCTCTAGCCTAGTGGGGTCAAGTTCAAGTTCAAGTTCAAGTCATCATTTCTAACACAACATTCCTTAGATGAACAACATTAATCTAATAATAATGATAATAATGGAATACATACATTTGAAATGTTTAGAGTTATATAGCATGTATAATAAGCAAGCATTGAAATGTAATAATGACGAAGATTGGATTATGAATCTTTGATAATCTCATAAAATTAATTAAGATGATGCATGCACTGATGATTAAAAAGAAGAGGAAAAGGCTGCTATGCTGCAGAGTGTAGTAGTGTCTTGCAAATACAAACTCATAATACATATTACAAAATACTAATATGATCTACAAACATAAACAGGCATAGCACAAGTAAATTAAAAGGAGTAATTATTATTGTTACTATTATATTCATGATTAAATAATGAGGAACAGAAAAGGGAGAAGAAAAAGTTGGACATGGTTACAACTAAGCAGTAGGCAGATCTAGAAGGAGCCATGGTTCAAGGCAAGAAAGAAATGTGTGTGTTGTTGCTGTTTACAGGAAAAAGGAGCAAAGGTATATATATAAATAAAACAATAGTATATATAAATAATATACATTTCAGAGCTCAAGTTTTTAAAAGAATTGAAGCTAAAGTTTAGGAGGAAAAAACAAAACCTTTTGGTTCAGTTTGATTAAACAGAAAAACATAAAGGGTGAAGCTTCAATAAATGAATGAATAAATAAAACAACAGTGGAATTATTATATCATCATTCAACAGGATGAAGCCATCAATCTCAGACTCAGAGTAACGAATTCAACAAGAATAAAGCTATTTCAATTTCAACAGGATGAAGCCATCAACCCACACCGTCACTTCATAGCTCAATTTCATCATTTAATTTTTTTATTTAAAAAAGGGGGAAATGATTTTTTTAATTGAGCCAACAAACACTGATTGTTCCCTGAATCAAGCTATTTCAACCCACAAAACTTAGTAACAAACTCAGGAAACTCCCTAGAGAATTTGTTATCACCCAAATCAGAAATTGAAGAATCTTACAAGAAGAGTTACACAATGCAGGAATCTACCTAGTCAAAAGAATCTATGGACTGAATTTTAAATGTTCTTTTGAGCATCAAAATTAATTTTAGTTTTATCTTAACTATTTTAACATAAAACATAAATCATAAACATTAAATTAAAGAAAAAAACTGAAGATGCACATCAGCAGTAAGTATTGAGCGAGAAGTGCTTAGTGCTTACCAGTCACCAGAGAGACAACGACGGAGGAAGAACTCCGGGGCGGGTTTACCCTGACCCCGACCCCGCCCCACCCCGATCAAAACCCGTCCCGCTCCGGGTCGGGTTTAAACCCGCCCCGATCGGGTTGGGGCGGGTCGGGTACCCGCGGGTTCGGGTTCTCCTGCCACCCCTAGTGAAGAGCCGTACAAGTCCTACATGTGTGACCTACTTGACGACACAATCCACATCTCTTCTCCCGCTATGCTCAACATCATCCATGTTGTTGCGAATCCTGGAGCTAACAGGCCGACCTCTCTTACTCTCATCATCCTAGGGTTGGGCCGAATAGGGCCCCGTCATAGGATGGTCAGTCATCCTCGTGACCATTTGGTTGAAACTCTGATTTGTAAACATTAAATACCGACTCCATGTGATACACGGGATGTACATACTGCTTCCAATCAAGTCGTGCATGAGAGCAAGGTGCAAGAACGTGACGGTAAAGAACATGAAGAGCCTGAAAATATCCACAATCACACTTACCCTCATCAAGTAGCACTTGGTAATTCTATTGCCTAGACCTGGGCACTACTGCTAACTCTTCAACCGTGAACATATTCCTCGGCCGATCAAACTGATAAACATTCATAGTGTTGACATATTTCGGGTTGAACTCTATGGCCTTCATCAACGTCTGTGAGAATTCAGCGCCGACTTGAAGTTGAGCAAGAGCTTCTGAAACCTTCCTAGCAAAAAGTTCACCCAAACGGAAATAACTTGATTTAACAAGAGCAGTGATGGGCAAATTATGAGAACCCTTCATGACAACGTTAATGCACTCCGTGATGTTTGTCGTCATGTGACCAAACCGACGACCCTCATCTGCATATGCACCTAATGTGAACGAGGCATTTCTTCAAGCCAGTTTGTAATTGCGACATTCTCACCCCTCAGACGACTAAAATAATGAGCGAACTCCCGTTGCGACTTCGAATATGCTGCGTTAACCAGAACCTTCTTCAAGTCCTTATTTTTGAAGTGACTCATGAAGTTGGCAGCAATGTGTCTTAAAAAAAATACCTGGAAGGCATGCGGTGATTTTCATAAACTTCCATCGGCATTCAATGCAGCATCAATTGATTTATGCTTGTCTGAAATCACTAAGACACCAGGTTGTGGTGTCACAAGCTACCGCAAATATGAAAGAAAAAAATGACCAAGCCTCCTTCGTCTCACCATCAACAACGGCAAATGCAATAAGCAATATGTTTATATTTCCATCTTGAGCAATAGCCATGAGTAACGTGCCTCCGTATTTACCATATAAGTGGGTGCCATCGATGGAAATAAGTGGCTTGCAATGCTTGAAAGTCTCAACACACTGTGGAAACGTCCAAAATACCCGATGAAACATGATAGTGTCGATTGCACCAGGCCAAGGCTATATCACAAGTTGCACCCAAGTACCTAAATACCCATCAATTGTTAACATATGTAGATGGAGATTTTATACATAACTAAGCACAATGTATTGCATCTTACCGGGTAAGTACATCTGCATAGCGAATAACTAACGAGAAAGCTCGTTGTATGACTCCTCCCAATCATCATATATTCTAGGGGTGACAAAACGGGTTGAATCCGTCGGGTCGATCCGCTAAACCCGCTAAAAAGGCGGGTCGAGTTAGGATTTGGAGCCCGCCAAATTAAAACCCCTGCCAAACCCGCACCGCCAAATTGATGGGTTTTGGCAAAAAAAAGAGTCAAGCAGGCTAGCCCGCCAACCCGCCATAAAGTGGGGCGGGCTAGCATTTTGAACCAATTTTAGTTGGTGGGGCGGGCCGATCCGCCCCGTTTATAGGGCGGGTTGGGGGCGGGCAGGCCCGCTTTGCCACCCCTAATATATTCTAGCAATGACTCTTTGCTTTGTAAGCCAAACCTTTCTGTAGACGCCTTGTAACCGAAGTGATTCTCCACACCTCCCTGCAGAACCCTTATGCTGATTGTTGGATCTGCTTTGACCATGGTGAATATGTGCTGAGCAATCACCTTCAAATCCAACCTACGATGGTCTTGACCCATGAATGTTTGCATGCAAGTACGAGGATCATTATATCTCCTAACCTCCCATTTTTCTTGCTTTCAGCGATATGCTATGCGTATGTTCCAAGAGCAACTGGGCCCGAACTGGATACACTGTACATCATACTTCAACTGGTCACTCTCAAGTATTTTATACTCCACCGCCCTCCTGATGATGCTTGTATTCCTTAACTGCCAACATGACTTCCTCTTTAAATGACCAATCTGAAGTCATTGCATCCAGATTCAATCTAAAGAAGTGATCTGACCCGGTCATATGGTCGAGAATAATAGGCTGTGTCAGAGCAATTTGTGTATCACCGTAGTAGTTTATCTCTTCTTCCTCGTCACCCTCGTCAGAAATTTTCGTTGGTTCATCATCAACATCGTCTCCATCATCGGGGTTAACTTTATAGGGATCCATCATCGGGTCCCTGATAGCAGAATCCTCATGTTATCTTGCATCATAATAGCATTAGGAAGTTCAACGTTTGACCCCTCTTGACTACCTTCAGCTGGCATATTTAGATCAACCATCGCCCTTCTAATATTTCTTCTAACAACTCCATTTAACGGACTATCATCAACCGTATCCACAGATGATCCTCGTCCACCCAACTCAACTAAAAATACGAATATTTCCAACAGATGAACAATTGTCCATCGGTTGTGTCACGACCTTATAAGACATACGTCCTCGTCATCACGTAACCGATACCTAATTCAAAATAACAGAAAATTTCTCAGAACCGTGATCTAATAAACATAACAACAACATAACAAAGACAACCGTAATATATCTTTTATAAAATAAATTGTCATCTACTTCGGTTGGATATCTGTAGTAATTTTTTTCACTCTTCTCGTGTGTTGTTGTCCAACATAACGCAATATCAAATTTTTTAACGCTGTTAGACTGTTGGCTTCTAGTGTCATGTACGTAACTATTGGTTGCCCGGACTTAAAAACGATAGAACCTTCTTCATCATACACTATTTCACCATCATAATGAATGGATAATAATAGATTGATTGACATTGTAGAGAAAAAATATCAAGATGAGAAAACCAAAGAGAAGAATGATATAATGATATTGAGCTCGCTTCTCCACCAACCATGCTTTTATTTGTCGAAATCGAGGTGAAGTTCGCTGGAGTACGGCGAACTCTACGAAAATAATGGAGTTTGCCGGGGGTGCGACAACTTGCCTAAAACTATAAAAAAAAAAAAAAACGTATCGTGATATTTAACGTTGGAATAATT
>NC_029785.2:115143374-115143771 GCF_000816755.2 Arachis ipaensis | reverse complement strand
ATATATAATAGTGGCTTAATTTTTTACGTTTATGTAATATGACTTTTACTTATTTTCTAAACCTCTTGGAATGGAATAATTATCCGTTAGTTATGTAATATTTAAAGGGAAAAAAAAGGAAAAAAAAATATGATGCAAGTACAAACGAACAATTAATGTCAAAATTGTATTTGTTTTTTTATTAATGATACATTATTGATGAGATAATAATTAAGAGGAAGTTGAAGAAAATTAAAGTTGAAGGTGACTGATATTTGTCCATTAACGGATGGGCGTGTCTCATGTCTCGTCCATGGAAGAGTAAGTTGGAATGCTTAATGCCATTTTGTTAGGGAAAATAGTTACACATCTTTTTGCTTCTATTTAATTTGATATTTGCCTAAACCCTAAACGACAA
>NC_029785.2:115134040-115143274 GCF_000816755.2 Arachis ipaensis | reverse complement strand
AGAGTGAAAATTTTATCCAATAGTTTTACACATATATTAGCGTAATTAAGTTCAATTTTATATCATATAGATTATGGACTTCAATTGTACCTTACACTTATTTTAAAGTGGCGGGGAAGAAAGCAAGGAGTTTGGTGGGCGTAACAAAATAAAAATCATCATATGTTATTTAAATAGTAAATAGTAATTATCTTTTACTTCTTGCCCCAAAGAATGTCTTGTACTTAATTAGTATGCCTAATGAGAAACTTCCTCTCATACTTTATTTATTCTCAACACTCATATCTGTTATTCAATTATTCAGTCATGACTTATAAAGTGTGCAAAGAAGGAAATAAGAGTTAGCTTGCATGTAAGATTATTTTATCCTTAACTACTACAATAATATTGCGTAATTAATAATGTAATACTTGGTAAGTTGGCTAAGCCATTGCTGGTTTTCTGTTAAAAGTGCATTTTATTTGTAATCTCAAATCTCAAATTAAAGGGTTTGACATCATAGGGCATATGGATCAAATTAAATTGTATCTTTCTAAAAGAGTTCAAAAGGTTCAAACCTCACATAAAAAAAGGTTTAAATCTTAAAAATGCTCAGAAAAGTATCATTATGTAATTCCTTATTACTTTATATATTCAAAAGGTGTAGAAATGCCACAAATTACCCCCTCCGCTCTTCTTTTCGGTTGATGAATTATTCATAATTAAAGTTATTATCAGTCTTGAAAATTAAAAGGGACACAATGCATGGAGGTTTATTTGGTAGTCAACCCTACTAATTCATATTATCCATTTTACTGATTTGGTAGTTATTTTTTGTGTGAAATAGTATTTTTATCAAAATTTCAGTAATTAAGTCACACTTTTCTTTTAATACAAATCCCAAACATCTTCTCTGATCTTAGGCTATATTGTTCAAACTAAAGAAAGCTACTTAACCAATATTTGATCTCTCATTCAAATAATTTTAAGTACATACTGCATACCCAACTCTTGAATATGAGATTGTCCAACAAACATGAATTATTTATTTGAGTACAAATATGACAGAAATGGATATGCTTTTAATATGAGTGGTTATAAGTTAAACTAGATTATATTAAAATTTTTTAAACATATTTGATTTTCATTTTATGTTCATCGAAAATTTAAGAGGCTTTTCCAAGGCCTTAACCAGTTAACCTAACTTGTTTGCTATGTATTAAAGACTTCTTATATATCATTCTACCAACATATTCCTTGAATTTGTCCCTCAAGTAGGGTTGTAGACCTCTGTTGCCCAAATTTATTAAGAACAACAAATTTGTTTGTTCTAATTTTTTTCTTCTTCTTTTTAATTTACTTCTTCTATTCATTCCATTTTATGTTTCATCACATTAGAACATCAACATATTGTATTAGACAAAAAGATTTCCATTATAAATGAACAAGAATTAAATGTAAAATTTAATCTTAAATAAGACATATAAAAAATTAGTCAATTAACTATAATTGAAATGACATAGTTTTTTTTATCCTCACCTAAGTAAAGAAAAATCCAAAATATGTATAAATAAATTGAGAGTAAATGCCACGTCACCACCAGCTAGCCAAGGCAGCCACCTTCGCCTACCCAAAAACCCAAAATATGTTGTCGTTGCAGACAGAGAGACAATAGACCCACTCTTCTCTCTCCTTCTCTCTCTTCCATTTTTCTGAGTTGAGAGAGAGAAAGAAAGAAAGAAAGAAAGAAACTGAAGAAAGAGAAAAGACAGCTCTAACTTCCCAACGAGATAATATAGCAGTGTGTGTCTCCTTTTTCATTTTCAGTCCACTACGCTTCTTCTCCGTTTCATTCACATTTCTACCTTTTACCTTCGACCCAAAAAAAAGGGAACTTTTTTTTTTGAATTTCATACCTTACAGCAACTACTTCTACTTCACTTCAAATCATTCTCTCACAATTCTACCTCTCTAAATTTACTTTTATTATTATTTTTATTACTATCTATCTCTGAATTCGCCTTTTGGGAATTCAATTATTTGACTAGTCTTTTTGTTCAGCTTTTTTTCTTTTTTGGGTTTGATCACCATTCACCAACTTGTTCCGCTCCAAGTTGTGAATTCGCCATTTTTGGGTTCAGGTTGGCTCCGATCGAATTGGGTATTTGCGGGATCTGCGAAGGTGTCTGGTTGTTGCAAAAAGTTTTGATCTTTGCTTTGCGGGGACGAACTCAAAACATCGGTTTGGATCTGATCGGGGCAGAAACAGCGCCATCAGATGGCGCTGTTCAGAAGGTTCTTCTACCGGAAGCCGCCGGATCGGCTTCTAGAGATCTCCGAGAGAGTTTATGGTTAGTTCTTGTTTAAATTCTTTCTCTTACTTTTTTTCCTAATATTTTATTATTGTTATTATTATATTTTTCTTTTGGTAACCATGGTTGTTGGCTTTTTTGGTTTGAATTGCTGAACTAATAAATGCGCGAATAACTGCAAGAAATGAAGCATTTTGACCTGTTACCATAACCTTCCATACCCACCTTTTTCTCTATGTAGCTTGTTTAGGCCTTAGGGGCAGCTGAAGTTGCTCCTTTTAGTTTTTAGGATTCATTTCAATGTTTTAGAAGCTAAGGTACTGAACTTTGATGTCGTTTTCGAACAATGCCGATGGTAATGTGCCAAGAGTCTAAGGCATTGTGGACTTTTTTGGACTTCGAACTTTGATATCATTTTTCTCCTTTCTCTTGCCTTTTCCATTAGAAACTAGGCAATAAATACTTCTTAGAATCATAGCTGAAAAACAAGCATTGCTAGTAGTTGATGAACTGTGAAGCTTTAAACTGAGACTATTGTCACTATAAACTTCATATTATATGGTATGCACTAAGTGTTGTTTCTAATAATTTAGTAGAACTTACTCAGTGAAGTGCCCTCCTCTGGCACAAATCCGAATTTTCTGGTCTTGATTTTCTTAAGCAGTTGTGCAACAAGTCCTCTGAGTTTGAGTTTCTTGGGTTTCTGTCTGATTAAAATGAAAACAGACGCTGAAAATGTAAGTTTTGTGGTTCTGTGCCTCAGCTGTTTGACAGTGACTAAATGCTTTTGCTGTATTTATGCAGTTTTTGACTATTGCTTCTCTACGGATGTCTTGGAAGAAGATGAGTATAGAGTTTATATGGGGGGGATTGTGGCGCAGCTACAGGATCACTTTCCAGATGCTTCTTTCATGGTGTTCAACTTCCGAGAAGGGGATAGACGCAGCCAAATCTCAGATATATTTGCTCAGTATGACATGACGGTTATGGAGTACCCTCGGCAATACGAGGGTTGCCCCCTTCTGCCATTGGAGATGATCCATCACTTCCTTCGATCAGGTGAAAGCTGGTTGTCTTTGGAGGGGCAACAAAATGTGCTTTTGATGCACTGTGAAAGAGGAGGTTGGCCCGTGCTGGCATTTATGTTAGCAGGTCTTTTATTATACCGTAAACAGTACACTGGGGAGCAGAAAACTCTTGAGATGGTGTACAAGCAAGCTCCGAGAGAACTCCTACACCTTTTATCTCCCTTGAACCCACAACCTTCACAGTTGAGATATCTTCAGTATATTTCAAGGAGACATTTGGGTTCTGAGTGGCCCCCTTCTGAAACACCCTTGTATTTGGATTGTCTGATTCTTAGGGTCCTTCCGTTATTTGATGATGGAAAAGGTTGCAGGCCTGTGGTACGTGTGTATGGTCAAGACCCTTCAAATCCTGCTAATAGAAGTTCGAAGCTTCTTTTTTCAACTTCGAAATCCAAAAAGCATGTTCGCCACTACCTGCAGGTGCTATATAAATTTACATTTTTGGTACTGAATTCTGAATTAATTATGTATAATGTCCTCTTAATTAATTTTAATCACAGGCAGAGTGTATTTTTGTGAAAATCGATATCCGTTGTCGTGTTCAAGGGGATGTTGTTCTTGAGTGCATACATTTGAGTGAAGATTTCACTCGTGAGGAGATGATGTTTAGAGTCATGTTCCATACTGCATTTGTGCGGTCAAATATATTGTTGCTGAGCCGTGATGAAATTGATATATTGTGGGATGCAAAAGATCAATTTTCTAGGGATTTCAAAGCAGAGGTAAGTTATAGTTATTCTTCTGTGGAATCTATTTTCTGATGCATTACAAGTTGAACACATACTCATGTCTGTTTCAGGTGCTTTTCTTGGATGCTGATGCTGTTCTACCTGATCTAACCACAGTCGCAGCGAATGATGATGCAAATGAAACTGAAAGTGCCTCCACTGAAAGTGCTTCACCTGAGGAGTTTTATGAAGTGGAAGAGATTTTTAGCAATGTAATTGATGGACAGGAAGGTAAAGGTGAGTATGATTCTCATGCTATTAATGACAGTGCTGTCTTTGATGGAAATCATAAAGAGGTTTGGAAGGGGGAGTTGGATTCTCACGGCTTTCAGGATTGTACGCCAGATGATGGGCTTCAAAAACGGCTCGATGAGATGGATTCTGGTATTAATGAAGTGAAAGACATCTCTGTTGATGATGTGAAATACAAGCTTGATGAGAGCATGGATTCAGATCCTCATGCAGTGAAGGACATTGCTGTGGATGATGGAAAAATTAAGTCAACCGCTGCAATATTTTCAGACATGAAAACAATGGAAATCGATGTGGATGTGAACCAGGAAATGGTAATCCAAAACAAATATGATGAAGATAACAAAGCTATAGAAAGGGACTTAGAATCCAAGGCAGGGCAGCAGATAGCTGATATTGCAAGACAAAAATCAGGTAAACTTGTTCCATTGGCTCCGAAGAAACAACCTCCATCAAACTCAAAGCCAATGGGAGATTCAATTACAACAAAGCAAAAGACTAAACAGCAAGAAACCCAAGGTTTTCAGTCAAAACAAGCTAAGCCTACTGCAGTAACTCAATGGATTCCTTCTAACAAGGGTTCTTACACAAACTCAATGCATGTATATTATCCATATAGGAACAATAGTGCACCTGCAGCACTTACAAATTATACAGCTCCAAAGGATAAAATGGAAGATACCAAAGTGAAGTCTTCATCTGCGTCTGCTGCTTCTACTGACACGAGAATTGAACTGAAAAGTCGCAAGGTGGCCCCTACAAAATCTTCAGGCAACACAGTAGTAGGATTGGATGCTAACCGCCCTCAATCATTACCATCTGTTAAAGAAACATCTTTTGAGTTAGTTACAGAAGCAGATCAACAGAGCTCAGAGAAAGAGCTACGGCCTCCACCACCGCCTCCTCCTCCTCCTCCACCTCCACCACCTCCGCGAAGAAACTTTTCTTCACATGTTTTTGAACCCTTATCGTTTCAGGATGATGTATCAAGTCAAGCATCTCAATCTCCACTGGTATCCTCAACCTCTTTGGGTGGAAATGTGTCTACTGCACAAGCCCCGCCACCTCCACCACCACCACCGCCGCCATTTTCAAGATCAATTAGTAAACAAAAAGTAGGGATAAATTTACAACCTGCAACTTCTCCTCCTCCCGCTCCACCCCCAACTCCACCACCACCCCCATTTTTTGGGCAAAACAAGGGGAGCTTACAACCTTCTGCATCCTCTTGGAAGTCTCTGTATTCCTCAATTTCCACTGCTGCGGACTCTAGTAGTTCTGAGGTATTTGAAGTAGTGGGTCTTGCACCTCCTCCTCCTCCACCAATGCCTCCTTCAAGCTATGATGTTTCATCCATTCTCCACCGCCACCACCGCCACCTCCTTTTAGTAGAGCTCCACCGCCACCACCGCCACCTCCTTTTAGTAGAGCTCCACCGCCACCACCGCCACCTCCTTTTAGTAGAGCTCCACCTCCCCCACCGCCACCTCCTTCTAGTGGAGATCCGACTCCCTCGCCACCACCACTTTTGACTAGAGCTCCATCTCCTCCACCACTTCCTCCATTACGTGGAGGCCCACCTGCACCTCCACCTCCTCCAATGTCTAGAGCCCCAGCTCCTCCACCTCCCCCTATTCGTGGAGCACCACCTCCTGCTCCTCCTCCTCCTATGCGGGGAGCACCCCCTCCTCCACCACCACCTGGGGGTCGAGGTGCACCTGCTCCGCCACCTCTTGGTAGTCGAGGCCCTCCTCCTCCACCTCTTCCTGGTGCTTCCGGTGCTCCTCCTCCACCTAGACCTCCTGGTGGCGCACCACCACCTCCACCCTTGGGTTCAAAAGGTTCAAATGTTGGAGCTGATCCAAGAGGAAGAGGGCGTGGATACGTGCGCCCTGCAGGAGCAGGTGCGGTTGCACCTCGACGGTCCTCCTTAAAGCCATTGCACTGGAGTAAGGTTACAAGGGCATTGCAAGGAAGTTTATGGGAAGAATTACAAAGATTTGGAGAACCTCAAATGTAATATGTCTTCCCTACTATTGCATGTTCATCTGATTCATTTCAATTTTATGTGCACACAGTTCTTTCTGCTTTCTATATCCCTATGTTTGTAATGACTGGTTTTACATTTTATCTTAGTGCACCAGAGTTTGATGTTTCAGAGCTAGAGAAGCTTTTCTCTGCAAATGTTCCAAAACCTTCTGATTCAAGTGGTAAATCTGGAGGGCGGCGCAAATCTGTTGGATCTAAAACTGACAAAGTCCACTTGGTATTCTTCTATCTAAATATTTTGGCAATTTGGGTTTTGAAGAAACAACATTGTTGTTAAACAATGAATTGATGGTTTTCACTTAGTCTTTCCTTTAGGAACTGCAATGAAGTAATTAACCATGATTTGTAGTTTTACTTCTCAAAGGCTGCTAAATACTAAAGTTCAACCCTATGTACATAGTAAAATTTAAGTGTAAGTTTGTAAAGTGGCTATTTGTTCGTTGAAAAAAGTCGGCTTCGTTCTGACCTAACTTGAAAGTTCAGGTACTTGCTCTAAATTTGTGGGGCAACCAAATGTACTTTTCTCTAGTTTTGTCTTGCCTGTAAATCTGTAAATGAGGCATACCTTGTTACATAATATATTAAGCATAGCTGACTGCACTGGTTTTATCTCTGAATAAAATTTCTTGTTTTTCAACAGTTACTTCTCTAACTCTTTATGTTTTAAAGTTTAGCATCTTTATGCTGACAATTTAATGAACTGTGAGGTGCATATTGGGGCTGCTTTTTGGCTGTTAGTACTCTGTGTCTCTTTATATTTGCTGGTTTCCTGTTACTGGTAATTAACTTGTTTGTTTGTATTATTGATTGTAGATTGACCTAAGGAGGGCTAACAATACTGAAATTATGCTCACTAAGGTTAAGATGCCACTTCCTGATATGATGGTAAGCTGAAAATTGGCGTGAATAAGTTTTTTGATCATTCAGGATAGAAGATTTTATAATGAAAATATCATTCTTTGTTGATTTCTAGTAAATATTAGTGTTTTTTATTTACATAGAAGATGCTTATTGAAATTTGATTGACTTGTATATGTGCCTAAGGCCACCAGTAATAGCTCTTGCCAGCAAATCTGAAATATCCACCTCGAACAATGTGGTTAAGTATTATCTGACACGTTAAAATGGATATTCTCAGGCTGCTGTGCTGGCTATGGATGAATCAGTATTAGATGTAGATCAGGTGGAAAATCTCATTAAGTTTTGTCCTACCAAAGAAGAGATGGAACTTTTGAAGGTAAAGATTAACAAACTTATCATACTTAATTCTTACATCTTGTTTTGTCAGCTAAGGTTTCTCATTTGGCGTCTGCTGTTACGGAAACATATCTTTTACTCTGGTTTGTTTGCTTTTGTAATTTTGATTCCCCTTGTTTATGAAGGGATACACTGGTGACAAAGAGAATTTGGGAAAATGCGAACAGGTGTGTACTAATTTGTTATAGCCATATCATTATTTATGTTAGCTAATTTAGCATAAATCTAAGTACTCAGAATTATGTAGGATACTGTTTGTAGGCTCATAACTAGGATCCGTCTACCAGCATTTGATTTCTTAGACCCTTTGCTTACTTTAAAATCTGATAGGGAGTTGGGAGGAATGGTGGAGAAATGAAGTAGAGAAGAGAGGAAACTTATTTTAAGGGGAAAAAAAGAAAAAACAATTGTTGGCATGGAAACTGGAAATTGCAAAATTCTGGGTATAAATAATTAGCTGCAGAGGTTAAAGAACTGAATGCGGCAAGGCTTTGATTTTGGAAGTGAATCTAACATATGATAATGATCAATAAAATTGTGCAAGAAGTCTATTTCCTTGGAAGGCAGCTCATATGAATTCAAGGTCTATATCACGTATAGTTACAGATTTGTTGTTGCCTGCTTGCTTCTAGAAAGAAAGAAGCAATTTATTACATGTTCCCGCTTTCCCTTTAGATGTTGGTTATAAAACAATTCTTTTGGCCTTTCCTAATGCAATATCATACTATGTATCTATAATCATATCCTGCATATATTTGGTCATGTTTCAGTATTTTTTAGAGCTGATGAAGGTGCCACGAGTAGAGTCAAAGTTAAGAGTATTCTCTTTCAAGATTCAATTTCTGTCTCAGGTATGGTGGTGCTTGCTATATTTTTCTATATGTTTTGTGGATTTGAACTTTTGATTCAGTTATGCTTTCTTCTTTTTGCAGGTTACAGAATTTAAGAAGAGTTTAAACGCTGTGAACTCTGCTTGTGAAGAGGTACATTGTGCATGAAACTAACAAACTGTGTTATTGGCATTTCTTTGACCTCATGCATTTTCTCTTGGGAATAGGTCCGAAAGTCTGTCAAGCTGAAGGAGATCATGAAGAAAATTCTTTTTTTGGGTAATACACTAAATCAAGGAACAGCTAGGGGTATGTACTTTTTTCTTTTAAATGTTAATGTCCTTATCATTCTCTGGGACATCATTCTAGCTCTCTCAATTTTCGATGTTTAGATAATCACAGGCCCTTCTTAATTTTTCAGCAGTTAAAATTTAATTTGATTCTGTTAGATCTTGTCTAACGTAAACTTATAGTTTATGGATTACTATTTATTTATTTAATTTATGCAGGATCCGCAATTGGATTCAAGTTGGATAGTCGGATAGTCTTTTAAAGCTTACTGACACTCG
The DNA here is from genome assembly GCF_000816755.2 of Arachis ipaensis. Classification (NCBI taxonomy): domain Eukaryota; kingdom Viridiplantae; phylum Streptophyta; class Magnoliopsida; order Fabales; family Fabaceae; genus Arachis; species Arachis ipaensis. The sequence goes on along the minus strand of NC_029785.2, from coordinate 115,134,210 downwards.
TGCTTCTAACAAAATGACACTGATGCACTATCTTTGCAAGGTATAATAACAATTGCACTAAAGGAATATATCATTTGATCACTTACCTTCTTTCCATTTTGCTATTTTGGCTCTAGGTTCTAGCTGATAGGTCGCCTGGACTGCTTGACTTCCACTTAGACCTTGTAAGC
>NC_029785.2:115125741-115133376 GCF_000816755.2 Arachis ipaensis | reverse complement strand
TACTATTTATTTATTTAATTTATGCAGGATCCACAATTGGATTCAAGACTTCAAGTTGGATAGTCTTTTAAAGCTTACTGACACTCGTGCTTCTAACAATAAGATGACACTGATGCACTATCTTTGCAAGGTATAATAACAATTGCACTAAAGGAATATATCATTTGATCACTTACCTTCTTTCCATTTTGCTATTTTGGCTCTAGGTTCTAGCTGATAGGTCGCCTGGACTGCTTGACTTCCACTTAGACCTTGTAAGCCTGGAAGCTGCGACTAAGGTGATGATTTGTTGGAAGTTGGAAAAAGAAAATTATTCAACTGCTAATTGCTAGTTTGGTTGGTTTATTGGTTCTGTTTCACTTTGTTCCCCTGTAAAACTGAGCACATATCTCCTCCTCTGACTTCTTGCAATGATATGTGTGTCACATGAATTAAGAGTTAACTCACTTTAGAAGCTCACTAGAGTAAAGTGACCCAAGATCAATCATCGTTATTGCTCGCCAGAGAAGCTCATTACTTTGGCATAATCTCTTTTAAGTCCAATACCTGCTAATACCTTCAAACTTTAGCCCATATGCTAGTATATTCTATGGTTTCAAATTTGGTAATTAATAAACTTATAATCTGAAGGGCCTTTGCTGAAAAAGGAATTGCCAAAAGTCACTGAATCGAGAAATTTCACCTAGTAGACATCTTGAATCAAATTCCTGGAAGAACTCCTTTTCATTTGACACATATTTCTTGCTTGTGTTCGCTGCGTAAGGGGATATTTGCTAGATGTTGAAAAGGGAGGTTGATTTCATCCTTGGTTTGCCTGGGCCTCAAAAGCTGAAGGGTTTATTTCCTTTTTAGCCAAACATGAGTACTAGTTGATGTTTTATGGGACTTTTCCATTTGGACATGTTGAGAGATTGGAAAGCTACGCATTATAGATAAAGCTTTTGTGTAGGGGATCCCTTAGCCCGCAACGTGAATTGATTAGAAGTTGCACTTCTTTCAGATACAATTGAAGTCCTTAGCAGAAGAGATGCAGGCAATCATCAAGGGACTAGAAAAGGTTAAACAGGAGCTTGCTGCATCTGCAAATGATGGACCTGTGTCCGAAGTTTTCTGTAAGGTGTTTAACATGTTTATGTTAGACTCTTTTTATTATTCATTTTTTGTTTAATCGAAATTCTTTATTCTTCATTTTCCTTGGGGAAAAAACAAGGGAGTTTCAAAATGATTCATAATAGTAGGTTTTGTGCTTTTGATGGACATAGTTAATCTTTTTAATTATCACCAGCTTTGCCAAAAAACTCTTATATGCAATATGCTTACAGAAGAGTGTGTATATTAACCTGTGTTATTGATCATGGTGTTGACAACTTGACAAATTAATCTCAATATGCTTCTCTAGCCTTGTGTAAACATTGATTATGGTGTGTCTATTTTAGCCCTTTTTTTGGGGGCATATCTATATAACACACTAAAAAAGCCACTTTTCATATATGTTGTATAATTTTTTTCAAAATTTACTTTTTTGAAAAAGGATTTAGCTTTTCTGCCGGAGCTAAAAAGAGTAGCTTCTTCAAAATAATAATAATAATAATAATAAATAAATAAATAAATAAATAGAAAAGAAACCCCTTCAAATTAAAATTGTCACTTTTTTGAAAAACTCTGAAATAAATGCACCAATAATCAGTTAATTTTTATTTTATTTTTTTTATGGTATTGTAGTATTATACCAATTACATCTTCACTATATTTGACTCATCTTTTGTGATCTCTTGTCAGACATTGAAAGAATTCATATCTGTTGCTGAGTCAGAGGTAGCATCTCTGACAAGCCTGTATTCCGTGGTGGTAATTTGCTTAACCTTATTTTAGTACATTAGGCATCTACCTGTGAAGAGATAAATAGATTGTGTAATTTGTCAATGCACAGGGTAGAAATGCAGATGCACTCGCACTATATTTTGGCGAGGATCCTGCTCGTTGTCCATTTGAACAAGGTAAAATGACCATTGGTCTTTTAACTGGTTGCTTGTTTCATCAGATTATAGTTCATTCAACTGATATTTGAGGGAAATTAATTCATGTCCATATCTGTTATGTTTGGGGAAAAAATAGCAAGATTATCTATTTATTTACTTTTCTGGTTTAAACTTTTATAATGCTCAGACTAACTTATTGTTTCTGGTTTGGCAATTACAGTCACCACAACTCTCTTAAATTTTATAAGGTTATTTCGGAAAGCGCACGAAGAGAATTGCAAGCAGGCAGAGTTAGAGAAGAAAAGAGCCGAGAAAGAGGCCGAAATGGAGAAGGCTAAGGGCGTTAACTTGACAAGGAAGAGTGCAAAAGATAGTTGACGACTGTGTTTTCTGCATTTTTCGCACCGACATCGTGCTCTCGCCAAAGAGTAGGTATCTTCCCATGGTATGAACGGGAACAATGCTTCTGGACTTTAAGAAGCCTACCTTTCCATGATGATGATGTGATAATTAGCTTTTCGACCCAGTCCATTCGAGGTGGAATTGCATATTCCTGCTCCCTGTGGACCTCTTGATTCATTAAATGCTATGATGCCAGAATCTGCACACACAAGTTTATGCAAATGACACCATGCTTCTGTTGCTTCAGATGCCCTCCACGGCCAGCGAGTGCTACGAAACACAATGTATCCGGTCCCACGTCGATTCAAGAAGAAATTTTGTATTTTTCAGTGGAACTAGCATTGGCTTTGCACCATTGATTTAGCTGCTTCCTGACCTTCTTGGATCTGTAAAGCACCAAAGTCAATTATAGTATCATGAAATCTTGTACAAAGCTCTAACCCTTTTCATTAGGATCCAATTCTTTGTCATGTAACATAGAAAAGAAGATTAAATTACTCTACCTTTTGATAGAGATTTTGGTAGTACCCTCAGGAAAAAAATGTTGTATAGCTGTCAGTTGAGTTAAAAATAGAAAATCAGGTGATCATTGTATTGTAACTGTAATATAAGTGAAGAGTAGGCCGAATTAGGAATGCTAGTTCCCATTTTTCATGTGAAAAAAAATACAATACTCGGATGTGTAACACGTTTTCCGGCTCATGAAATTTTATCACGCTGGATTATTTCATATATTTTTATTAGAATGAGAAATTTACACTGATCTCCTTTGAAGTTAGGTGGTATCATATATGATATTTTTATTTGTAAAAACATACACTAATTTTTTTATATTTAAGTTATATAATACGAAAGGTAGCTTTGGAACAATAGTTGAGTTGTCTCATCTCAAGATTATGAGTTCAAGTTGTGAAAACAATCACTGATATAATTATTAGGTTAGGTAAAGTTAAGCTATGTGTATTACATTTTACACCATTTAGAGTTGTTTGATGAAATAGTACTCTCTTATTGTTGTACTTTTCATTTATATAATAAAATAAGAGATATATATTTTGTTACAATGAATATGCATCTTTTGTTAACCCTAAATGAGTTTTAGTATAACAGGCTGAAATGTCTTTCTTTTCATATAGTAAAACTAGAGATTAACAATGATCCATAGAATCGAAATATTAAACTAGAAATATACTATACTTTGTCTTATTGCTTTTGAGCATATATGTCAATTGAACAGCATAGTATTAGCAGTCATCTCTCTGCAATGAAGTACAAATATCTAATCTTTCACTGGTTTTGAGAGACAGTTTTTGACTGTGTTTGATTATGGAAGCCTTTGTATTATTCACACTGTAAAAGATTGCTAAGTATCAATATACAAAGTAAATTTGATAATCAAAAGAAGGGGCCAGTTGAACAATATACATATAACAGAAAGGAATCTATATAAATTGGTTACTCTCCAGCTTCTTGTGTGTTGCATATAGCTGAGATGAGGTTCCTCCATTGAAATTTGAAAAAACTTGATGCCTTCAATTTTGCTCAATTCACTTTGAGTCATCAAGTAACATGATGAATTTCTCTCAAAAATTTAACTGGTAGTTCTTACTCCTTAATCAAATCAATAAGTTGCTACCTTATATGTCAAGGTAGTTCTTCAAAATTCTTGTTCTTTATGAAACCATAATTGTCCTCTTCTTGAAATTCAATCAACAAGTTCTTGAATTCTTGATCCACACTCGATCCGGTCTTGAAGCTTTTGTAGAACATGCAGCTCACAATGGTGTCAATGATAACAAAGATTGAATATAAGTAAGCAATGAAAATCCCCTCCAAGGCCACATAAGGCCCTGCCTTTCCGGCTATATGATAAGTCCTTACAATGCGAAATTGGAACAAGGCCTCGATGGCAGCCAGGGCCACATTTACTGGAAGTGCCAGGAACAAAGCCATTGATGTCTTTTCTCTTATCATAACACAAGCCTTAAGGATTGCCAGGTACCCTCCATGTCCTTCCATACCGGACAGAGCGAGTGCCATATTGCATATGACAAGTGCATTTGCAAGTATCACAGAAAACAGAACAGCCCCAGATGTTGACAAAAAGAGGAGCAAACTCTGCGAAGAGTAGCCGAGCCCTTCCACACAGCTGAATGCCAAGAACAAGAGACCAAAGGCGGTTGCATTTGCCGAGAGGATCAAGAAGCAGTTGCATATATAGGTTTGGAGGAGTGGCTTGTAAAGGGAAAATATGGAACCGAAAGAAGGTGGAAGCAGAGTTCTTTTGTGTTGGTTTAGAGTTATGATTATAGAAGCTTTTGCTATGAGGAGAAAGGTGAGGGTAAAAGGAAGGGTAAATATTGATGAAGTGATTGTTTGAGAAACTTTAAGGTTAAGAATGGTAAACAATTCTGAAGGAGGAAACCCTGCAGCATCAAAGAGATTCTTCAGGCGATTGTATACTTGAGGCAAGAGTGATGAAGGTGAAGGAACCAAAGCCTGTGAGAGAAGCAATGAAACTGAGAAAGGAAGAACAAGAAAAACTACTGTTGAGGTAAAATAGTGATAGTTTTGAAGAAAACAATGAATAGATCTTCTTAGTATCTTGCTTGAATCTTCCATTGCCAAAAATATTGATATGTATAAGTGTTTTTTTTCTCTCAGCCACAATAATATAGTCTCTATAACAGTAGAGAGGGTATTATGTTACAAATGAAGAGGTTGGTGTTTCATTTTCTGTGAAACTTTTTCTCAAACAGGTTGTGCTCTTAAATTTCTGTTGTAGGAATGGATGGTAGGTTAGAGAGTTATTATGAATGGGGTTGGTGTTTTTTGGATGCTTTTCTGATAAAATATTATTTAATAACAATTATATGTGTGGATTCACTGTATAAAAATAACACAAAATAAATAATATATTAAGTTTTTAAAAAATGTATTTCAATCTTAGTCTTTTCCTTTTTCAAAATAAAAACAATTCGTCTCTTTCTATATATAATGATATACTATTTTTTTCTGTTAAATTAAACATGTTTATATCTATTAATATCTTTGAATTTTTATAATGAGAAGTTTGAAGTAATTTGGCATGGAAATTCTTTAATGTGGTCTCTGTCTTTGATGATGAGAGGCTCTCATCTCTCTTTTGGCTTGCTTAAAATGCACATTTATTTTTAGGAGGTTATTATATTGCTGATTACAAGTTACGACCCTTTTCCAAAGCACCAAAACTATATTATAAAGTCATGACAAAATGAAGCATTCAGATGTCGACCCCATATTATCCTTGAAATTAAAGCCTCATCTTCAAAAGGAGCATAGTTCGCGGCACGGGTGCAAAATAAAATAAAGAAAATATATATCTTTAAGGGTAAAAAGGCGAAAAACACGTTAAAATATTAACTAATTATAGTTCAAATAGTATAATTTTTTTTATATTCATTTAAAAATATGTTATTATTTTATTTATAAAATTTTTATTATTTTTTTATGAATTTTTTTTATTTATTATTTTTATTTTTTGTTAATTTTTTATTAATATTATACAATTTTATAATTGTGATTCTTATATATTATATTTATTATTATTTTTTTATAATGAGTAAATTACCAATTCTGTTTTCAAATTATTAGAATATTGACAAAAATAACTTCTACTTTTAATAATGATAAAAATACACCTAAAATATTAGAAAACATTACAAAAGTATTCACTTGTAAATAAAAAAATATTCCGTTAATAGAATTAGCTGAGCTGTTAAACGGATTTCATTACATCTTTCTTTTGCTTCTCCTTCATTCTTCCTCACTCCTTCCCTCCCCCAAACTTTTCAAAAAGAGCTTACGTCTCACCCTTTTCACTCAAACTCTGAATCCATGGCTGCTGTCTTTCGATCTTCTTTGTCTTGCGTTCTCACACCCCACTTTCTGCTCCTTTTTTCTTCTCCCTTTTTCTCACTTTCACTTCTCCAACACACAGAACAGTTGCTCATCAATCCACGCTACTTTCTCTTTGTTTTCAACAGCAGAACTTTGTTGTTGCCACTACTGCTTGCTCGCCGCTCCTCTGTTGTTGTAAAAACGGATCTCGCAGTTCTTTACCCTCTTCACTCTCGCACTAGATCTCTCAATCTTTCATTTGCTATTGTCGTTGCTTCTTGCTTGCTACCCCTCCATCGCTGTCAGAAATCTGTCTTACAGTGCCTTATTTTCCTCTCTCGCAGTAAGCCAGCAGCGGATAGTTCCTCTCTCTCTCTAGGATAGTGAGGAACCCTCTCTCCAGCTCCTTTCTTTGTCATTCTTTCTGTTTAGATTATATTTTTATTAGATTATTAAAAAAACTATAATAAAAAATTGTGAAATTGCTGATTATGGATGATTATTACTAATTCTGGTTGATTATTGTTGTGGCTGAGATGAACAGTGTGAGACGTAAGGTCTATTTTGGAAGGTTTGGAGGAGGGAGGGAGTCACTGAGATGTTGCTTATTGTTGTTGTTGCAATTTCGGGGTGACTGAGATATATTGTTGTTATTGCAGCTTGCAACGGCTTTTAGGAGGTTTTAGGGGTGGAGGGGAGGGAGAGTGACTGAGATGCTATTTATTGTTGTTGTAGTTGCTTTGGGGAGGGAGGGAGTGAGGGAGAATAAAGGAGAAGCAGAAGAAGGGGTGTAATGGAATCCGTTTGATAGCTCAGCCAACTCTTTTAATCAAATAGATTTTTATTTACGGTCGAGTATTTCTGGAACATTTTTCAATATTTTAGGTGTATTTTTGTCGTTAATAAAAGTTGAGGTTATTTTTGTCAATGTTCTGATAATTCGAAAGCGAACTTGGTAACTTACTCTTTTATAATATAATTTATTGATTCCATTAGGTAGAGTAAATTTTAAAAAAAAATTAACCATAAATAAATAATAATAGTAATAGAAAATTATAGTGAACTAAAAAAAAGTATTAAGAGTACTAAACAAATATTATATAAAAAACATATTAGAAAAATTATAAAAAAATTAAATATGCTTAAAAAAATAATATTATAATTTAATGGTATATCTTTTTTAGTAATTATCTATCTAAAAGTGATTTTAACTAATATTATCCAAACAAAGTTTATTTCATAGATTCACTCCTACCCAAAATCAATTCTATAAAATCACTTTTATTCAAATTTCAGTTTAACAAAAGCCAATCCAAACGCACATTTATAACTGAACGGTGTTATTGTTATAACACTGGATAGAATTTTAATTTAA
>NC_029785.2:115125214-115125691 GCF_000816755.2 Arachis ipaensis | reverse complement strand
ATTACTCAAATTACTCAACATCATTAATAAATATATAAAATATTTATATATACATACATAAAATAAATGAATGGTTATATAACTTCCATCAACAATTATTAGAAGAAAAAAAGAAGGGACTTCTTAAATCTAAGTGATACAGAAAATCCAGACGATCTATTTAACATAAATCATATGAATATGACGCACATAATTATTAATGAATGTCAAATTAAAATTAAAATGGAATATAAAAGGTGGGTAGGGTAGACGTGGTGCCAAAGGCTATATATAAGATTAGGCATTAGGATTATCAATAATAATCAATAATTGTTTAATTTTGGAGAAAATAATACTTATCAAAATTCAAAACTCGTTTTGATGTTTTTATGTTTTTAATATATTTAAAAATATTTTTATGTCAAAATATATTCTTTCACTAGTATTTTATTTTGAAAACGCTTATTAAAAATATAAATTATAGATGAAAATATTTTA
>NC_029785.2:115116723-115125159 GCF_000816755.2 Arachis ipaensis | reverse complement strand
TTTCTAAGCTTTTAATAATATATTAAACTCAATAAACTTAACAATTCTACATTTATATTCCTAATAATAACTTTTAAAATACATGTAAAAAAATTCTTATTAATTATAAATACAATACATATAGTGTTTTAGGATGATCACCTAATAAATATCACACATACTGAATTGATTGGGGCCATTTTTTGGCCAAGAAGTGAAAGACAATGCAAATCAGGCTGATTCAATAATGCAAGTATAATTCAGTAGTTGAACTGAACCAATTATTTTTAGCTTTGAGAGTTTATTAGTATTAAGAATATTATTGACAAGTCCTTATATATATTAATTGATTTGGTTCTTTTTTTATGGTGACTTAATTATCTATTTGTTTGGTGACTTATTGATTTGGTTCTTTTAATATGCAGAGAGAGTATTATATTATAGTATCTAATTAAACAAGATTAAAGTATTTTTATTATTGTTTATAGCTTTGGTTATACTATCTTCACTTAGCTTGTTGAGATGTCAACACATTTGTTGACATTGCAACTGAAATTTAATTGCAATTGCAATTAGGTACTTGAAAACCAAATAATAGACTTATTTATAGACATGAAAAGATGTTTGGGGAATGGGCACTCTGGGTTTTCGAACATGGGAGCATTATTATTTAGGAAAAAAAAAAAAAGCCAAAACTGTATATACAAACGTGTCGGTTAATAGTTGTTTAAAAACTAAGCTAAACCTTTGATGATGAAACAAAAAGGTGGTTGCAATTTTTATACCTTGTTAATGTAATTTTAAACAAAATTTTAATTATGTATTATTATGACATTTAAATATTTAAAAAATTTGAAAAGATATTATTACTAATATTTTTAATTAAATAAAATTTTTCAAATCTCATAAAGTAGATTTTTTTTTTCTTGTGAGCGTTTTTCTTGATTCATTTGGTATTAATTTTCTCTGTTTCAACTATTATAACTGAGAGATCTTTTTCAGTGATGAATATTGTAAAGAATAACTCATAAACAAAATGATAGGTTAATTTCTTGCTAATTGTCTTTTAATTATATTGAAAAGAAAATTGCTAAAAAATTTGACACAGATTCTATTATCGATAAATTTTATGATACAAAAAATCGACCACTTCATTAATAAAAAGTACATACATATTTTTTGTACTTTAAAATATATTCTCTATCGATATATTTTAGTAATATATTTTACATTATATATTTTTTTGTATAATTTTTTAATATTATATATATTATTAGCCCTTCCAAAATAATATTTTTGGATTTGTCCCTGATGACATTAACAAAGAATAACTAGCTTTTATGCTTACCAATATTTGAATAAAAACTTTTTGTTAAATTAGCACAGCTTATGCGCTCATTGATGGCTAAATCGTAGTTAAAATGAATATAAATATTATAGCAAATCTTTTTGTTGAAAAAAATGTAACAATTACGTTAAGTAAGAAAGTGGGAAGCTCTAACAAAAGAAATAACCTATCTCTCTTTACATTACAAATTTCACAGAGAGAAATTTCCACTTGATTAGGACAATTTGGCATTATTAAAGTGGTGTTAGTATCTTTAGGTTAACAATTCAAGTAAAAGATTGAATGATTAACAATAAACCACTGCGTAACGGCACTGGAAATGTACCATTTATTTCTCATTAAGCATCTTCAGCAGTATTATTATATGAGGAGGAATATTTTACCCTACTGATTCTATTTGAGTATACATTTTAATAGCCCTTTTTGTTAGGGGAGAAATAGAACAAAGGAAAAACAACAAAGAAGCTAACACACTTTCTTAAAATAGCTTGATTGAAAATTTATTCTGAATAAGTTGAGCCTATAAATATTTTAATTAATTTAATACTATTAATAAACACTTTTTTGTGACTAATAATAAACACTTTATTTCATGAGATTATTAATATAGTGCTTTATATTATCCATCATCTTTCAGAAAACCTCCATCAATCCAGACATTTTTCCAAAACTGAGTTCGTCTCCTATCACCCACTTCCATAGGCAATCCAGTAAGCATCTTTTGTCAGACTTCTTGACTCTTGAACTGTAACTGACAGATATCCTTCCACGGACCACCTCAAATAGGTAGTTCCTGAGAGGACATGGGCTCATTTGGATTGAGGTTGTTATAGGAACATACAACCTTCTTCCACAGGGGACACTCCTCTTTAGAGAACCTCCACCACCATTTAAACAGAAGAGTTGAATTTCTTATCATAGCATCCCTAACCCCCAACCCACCTAACTTCTTAGGGGCCTGAACCACTTCCCACTTAACCAAAGCCATACCACCCTTTCCATCCTCTTTATTCCATAGAAATCTTCTCTGCAAGGAAATCAGTTTCTCTGCAACAGCCTTTGGCATCTTATAGAGGCTCAGATAATAAACCGGTAGACTATTTAACACAAATTTGATAAGTACTAGCTTACCGGCCTTATTGAGGATCTTGGCCTTCCAGAGACTAAACTTCTCCTCCACTTTGTCTATTACTGGCTTCTACGTCTTCACCAGCCTTGGGTTTGCTCCTAGCAGGATACCGAGATATTTAACAGGTAGATTGGCTTGCTTACAGCCCAACACACCGCACATACGTTGTACCCACTGCTCATCGCAGTTAACAGGAATTAAACTGGATTTATCAAAGTTAATGCTTAAACCTGACATCAACTGGAAGCATCTAAGCAACCTCCTGTAGTTCTTGATTGTGTCTTCCTCTGGAGGGCAGAACAAAACAGTATCATCTGCGAACTGTAGGTGCGACAACTCAATATGATCTCTCCCAACCATCAACGGTGATATGCGTCTGTTTCTCACAGCTTCTCCAATCATCCTATGTAGGACATCAACAACAAGTACAAAGAGAAATGGGGACAGAGGATCCCCTTGTCTCAGACCCCTTTCCATCTTGAACGGCTTGGATGGCGAACCATTTATCAACATTGACATAGAGCACGTGCTGATACACTCCATCACCCAACCCCTCAATCTTCGACCAAACCCCATCTTCTGCAATACAAGGTCTACAAAACTCCATTTGACTCTGTTGTATGCTTTCTGGAAGTCCAACTTTATTATTGCCGCTTTCCTCTTCCGTTATTTGATCCACTGAACCGTTTCACATGCGATAAGAGCCCCGTCATGAATCTTCCGACCCTTTACAAAAGCACTTTGTGTCTCGCCTACTAGTCCTGGCATAACCCCTCTCATTCTCCTAACCAGCATCTTCGAAATTACCTTATATACACACCCCACCATGCTAATCGGACGCAAATCTTTGATTTCCTTAGCACCAGAAAACTTGGGGCCAGCGCCACCCATGTGACATTAGCATCAGGCGGCAACCTTGAAGATTGGAAGAAACCCAACACCGCTGCCGTGAAGTCCGATCCTATATCATTCCAACACTTCTTTATGAAGTTCATGTTGTAACCGTCACATCCTGGGGCCTTGGACGATTCACAATCCCACACTGCCTCTTTAATCTCCTCAGGTGACGGTAGCACCTCTAGTGCAAGAGAATCCTCCTTGCTGATCCTTTCCACCAGACCATCTCTGAATCCCACCTCAGGGGACCTCTCTTGATGATATAATTCTTTGTAAAACTCCCTGATGGAAATTTTAATCCTAGCTTGATTCCTTATCAATCTTCCATTAATAGCCAGTGTATCAATCCTGTTATTTCGCTGTCTTGCCGAAGCTAAGTTATGAAAGTATCTCGTATTTTTATCCATGTCCCTTGCAAGCCTCGACCTTGACATCTGCTTCCAATGTAATTCTTTCCTCACATACCATTTCTCACAGCACTTAACTAACGCCTTCCTTCTTGCTTCCACTGTCTCATCATAGTTCCCATTGCCAACCATGTCATCAATCTTCTGAATCTCTTCCTCAAACTTCAAAATTTTCCTGTCCATATCACCAAAGTTGTCTCTGTGCAATCTCCCCAAAGGAACCGTCAACGCCTTCAGTTTATCGGTGAATTGTATCTCTCCCAGCCCTCTCCATTCCTCCTTAACCATCCTTAGAAACCCTTCATGAGTAAACCACGAATCCAGACTTCAAAACGGCCTCGATCCAACTCTTAGTCTCTTCTCTTCCACTATGATAGGACAGTGATCTGACAACCCCCGTGACCCACCTCTCAAACGAGTCTCCGAGAATGCCTCAAGCCATTCCAGACTAACCAAAGCTCTGTCAATACGGCTACATGACTATCCTCTGAACCATGTAAACTTACGATCTGAGATTGGCAAGTTCACCAAACCCATGTCATGTACCCAATCCTTATAGTCCTGTGCCGACAGAGGTAAGCTTTCTAGACCTCGCCTTTCTTCCACTTGTCCAATCTCATTAAAATCCCCCAGAAAACAACAGGCGCCTGGACATAAGCCAGCCATGTAACTCAGCTCCTCCCACACAACACATTTCTCATCTCTCGTGTGAGCCCCATAAACCAAGAAAAACGCACAGTTAACAGACTTCTCTGACAGTACCCCTTCAACACACAGCCATCGCTCACCTTTATAGCAATTTCGCATTTTAAAGAAACCATCATCCCACATCAATAACAAGACACCAGAGGCACCATCAGACTCCACATATTCCCATCCTGCGCTTCCACTCCCCCAAATTTTTGATACATCAAACCTTGTCACTAGCTGTCTTTTAGTCTCTACCAAACCTAACATATCCAACCTATGTTTCCTCTTGAGTTCTTTTACCATTCTCAACTTCTCGTCACCCCTTAACCCCCCAATATTCCATGAACTGATAATAATTTTGAATTATAATTACACACCTTTTTGAGATTTTTCGGCCTGCTTCGTCTTGCTTTAGCCTTCTGTTTTGCCACTCTTCTCTTACGAGCAATCTCTTCATTCTGTTCTTGGAGGATAACCATAATGTTTTCTTCTTCATCAAGCAGCATTGCTCCAGACTCTTTTGCTAGCTCCCATGTCTTGCGGTTTTCCAGCATTTGTTCATCCAAACTTACATACTCATGACTGCTGATCTCATCATCATTGAGGTGTCTTTGTTCTCCTTTATGATTACCTCTATCACCATACCCCTCCTCCACATTCTGAATGGGCATATTCCTGTCACTAGCTAAATCAATTTCCAAGCCTGGCTTCCCTGAACTTGCATTACCACCAATAACTGTTTCATGATAGACATCATTACTATGCCGGTTCCCCTCCTCGACTGGTTGAACCCCCTCATGACTCATCACAGCCCCCTCCTCCCTGACAACGTGTTTTCCCAACCCATAAGTCCCTGCCCTTGTCGCTTTGTCGCTTTCTGCAACCTCCCTCTCTCCATCGATGCCCCCTTACCGGCGCACAACCAGCAGTCATCCGGGTGATGTCTCTATCCGTCACCCTCCGCCTCGAGGATTTCCGACCGATAGACGCAGAGCTCCCTTCTTCTTCCTCACGCTCAGATCCGTCCCACTCACCCAGTTCACCCTCTTCTAACCTTCCCACAGTGCATCATTCCTCTCCTCCTGCATCGTGCACGATGCATCCTCCGCCACCTTCCCGCTTTCTGACCTTGCTGCCCGTTGCCACTATCACGCGTGGTTCCCCTAGCGGCGCAGTTGGAGCAGCAGGAACCGATCCCATCCCTTAGAGCAGCCTGGCCCGACCCGCGGAGACATGGTGGATTCCTTGGATCAGACTGACCCGACCCACAGGATCATGGTCCAGCCCAGCGTAGCAAGTACCGCTTCTCCCCATCCCAGCCGTTGAAGAATTTGGGCCTCTGCTGTTCTCGGTTTCAAACCAAACAGGATCAATGATAGGGGATTGTGGGTTTTGGGATGGGTTAGATTGGATATGGAATTTTCAGTGGAAGAGAGAATTGTTCCAATGGGAGTTAGATCTAGTAAACCAGCTTCACCTCACTCAGAGGCTGGTCAAACTTGATCTTGGGAAAGAGGATAGAGTTGTATGGAAGTATGATAAACAAGAGATTTTTTCTACTAACTCATTTGTGCAGGTGTTGCAGGTGGAAATGGCTCCAGAGGATATACATAGTTACAGCTTTACTAGGACCATTTGGAAAGGCCTTGTCCCACCCAGAGTAGAGTTGTTTGTCTGGTTTGTCCTGGTTGGCAGGGTTAATACGAAGGAGAGACTGAGTCGACTTGGAATCATTCCCCAACAAGATACTTTGTGTGTTTTATGTAACAGTAATGTAGAATATGTCCACCACCTATTTCTTGGTTGTAGCTTTGCTTGGCAGGTATGGTGTGCTTGGTTTTCATATGTTGGAATGCAGTGGGTTTGCCCAGATGCAGTAAAGGACCACTTCCAGAGTTGGACTGAGAGCTCAAGTACAAAACAAGAGTGCAAGAGATGGATGGTGTGTTTATGCGCGATCATCTGAAACTTATGGTTGGAATGGAACCGAAGGATTTTTCAGAACAAAAGAAAAGGGGTTGAGGAGATTATTAACATGTCAGCGTTGAGCTACAAGAAGAGGTTAGGGGTTGACCCTTTTTGTTGTTGATGGCAATGCCAGAGATGACAAAGGGGTATCTACAGCTTCGTTTGTTCGGTCTATTTATTTTAGTTTTTAATTTTTAGTCTTTCTATACTGCTGGTCCCTATGCTCCACCTGTTGTGTTGAGCTTTCGTTCAAAAAAAAAAATATTATCCATCATCAAATTCTTTTTTATATTGTCACTTTTGCTATGAATATAACAAATCAAAGAAAAGTATTTTTTTTTCTTCTCAAACTTGAGAGAATTATTTTTTTAATTTTATCGTTATAATTTTTTGTCTAATGCTAAACACATTCACCACACTTAACCATATTAAAAAAAATTTTATACTTTTATATTTCACTCTTAAAATTTAAATTTTGGTACAATTTAATGAAAGATTTATAAATCTTTCTTCTATATTAAGTCTTGACTTTAAATTGAACATTCACAATATTATAATTTTTTAGTCAAGTTAAATTAGGTGAGGCTCAAACTCAAAACCTCTTATCGAAATAGAAAAAACATGCCATTTGAGTTATGGCTATTATAATTAGAATCACCTCCCTCTTTAGATTTCTCTTTTGGGATATTCCTGTATGTAGGGCTGTAAGTGAGGCGAGCTGAGTCGAGCTAAACCAAGTTCAAGCTCGACTCACGAAAATTATGCTTGGCTCATGACTCGACTGATGAGCAGATAATTTATACGCTTTTTGGCATTGTTTTTAGTATGTTTTTAGTATATTTTTGTTAGTTTTTATTATATTTTTATTAGTTTTTAAATAAAAATCATATTTCTGGACTTTACTATGAGTTTGTGTATTTTTTTGTGATTTCAGGTATTTTCTGACTGAAATTGAGGGACCTGAGCAAAAATCTGATTCAGAAGCTGAAAAAGGACTGCAGATGCTGTTGGATTCTGATCTCTCTACACTCGAAGTGGATTTTCTAGAGCTACAAAAGCCCAATTGGCGCGCTCTCAATTGCGTTGCAAAGTAGACATCCTGGGCTTTCCAACAATATATAATAGTCTATACTTTACCTAAGATTTGATGGCTCAAACCGGCGTTCCAAATCAGCACAAAAATTATGGCGTCAAAACGCCAGAACTGGCATAAAAGCTGGAGTTAAACGCCCAAAATGGCACAAAAGCTGGCGTTTAACTCCAAGAAAAGTCTCTACATGTGAAAGCGTCAATGCTCAGCCCAAGCACACACTAAGTGGGCCCGGAAGAAGATTTCTGCATTAATTACCTATTTTTGTAACCCTAGGCTACTAGTTTTCTATAAAAAGGACCTTTTGCTATTGTATTTTCATCTTTCAATTCATCTTTTGATCATCTTTGAATCATGTTTTGATGATTGAATCCTCTTTGGGAGGCTGGCCATTCTGCCATGCCTAGACCTTTTGTTCTTATGTATTTTCAACAGTGGAGTTTATCTACACACCATAGATTAAGGTGTGGAGCTCTGCTGTTCCTCATGAATTAATGCAAAGTACTATTGTTTTTCTATTCAACTCAAGCCTATTTCTTCTCTAAGATATACACTCGTTCTTTAACCTGACGAATGTGATGATCCGTGACACTCATCATCATTCTCACCTATGAACGTGTGCCTGACAACCACTTCCGTTCTACTTGCAATAGCTTGAGTGCGTATCTCTTAGCCTTCTGGTTCATGACGCATGGTTGCCTCGCCTGACAACTGAGCCTTCCATTCCATGAGATCAGAGTCTTCGTGGTATAGGCTAGAATCAATTGGCAGCATTCTTGAGACCCGAAAAGTCTAAACCTTGTCTGTGGTATTCCGAGTAGAATCTGGGAAGGGATGACTGTAACGAGCTTCAAACTCGCGAGTGTTGGGCGTAGTGATAGACGCAAAAGGATCAATGGATCCTATTCCAACATGATCGAGAACCAAC
>NC_029785.2:115108293-115116635 GCF_000816755.2 Arachis ipaensis | reverse complement strand
TTCATACGCTTATCTGAAATTCTCACCAATGAATTACATAAGTATCTCTATCTTTATTTTATATTTTATTCATCTTTTAATTATCAATTCTCCATAACCATTTGAATCCGCCTGACTGAGATTTACAAGATGATCATAGCTTGCTTCAAGCTGACAGTTTCCGTGGGATCGACCCTTACTCACATAAGGTTTATTACTTGGACGACCCAGTGCACTTGCTGGTTAGTTGTGCGGAGTTGTGACAAAGAGTTGAGATTACAATTGTGCGTACCAAATTGTTGGCGCCATTGATGATAACAATTTTGTGCACCAAATTTTTGGCGCCGTTGCCGGGGATTGTTTGAGTTTGGACAACTGACGGTTCATCTTGTTGCTCAGATTAGGTAATTTTATTTTATGTTTAAGCTTTTTACTTTTTATTTTTCGAAAAATTTCAAAAAAAATATGTATTTCTATTTTGTTCTTCAGAGTTTTTAAGAATGAATTCTAGAGTTTCATGATGATTTGTTGAAGTCTGGCTGGCTGTGAAGCCATGTCTAATCTTTTGGACCGAGGTTTTAACTTATCATCACAAGGGCTTGTTGATTTTTATCAATCTTGCTGTTGAACGTAATGATCTGCTAAAGCTTGGCTGGCCATTGGCCATGTCTAGTGTTTTGAACCGAAACTTTCACTGAAAGCTTGGCTGGCTAGTAAGCCATGTCTAATTCCTGGACCGGAGTTTTAGACTAACATTGCATGATTCCTGGAATTCTTATTAAAAATTTTGAATCTCTTTATTTTCTTTTCCATATAATTTTCGAAAAATCACAAAAAAAAAAAAATTTACAAAATCGTAAAATCAAAAATATTTTATGTTTCTTGTTTGAGTCTAGTGTCTAATTTTAAGTTTGGTGTCAATTGCATTCTTCTAATTTTCGAAAATTACATGCATTATGTTCTTCATTAATCTTCAAGATGTTCTTGATGATTTCCTTGCTCTGATCTTTAAATTCTCTTGTTTTGTGTGTTTAGTTGTTTCTCATATGCATTCTCAATCTGTTGGTGTTTCTAATATGAAAATTTCTAAGTTTGGTGTCTTGCATGCTTTGTTTATTTGATCTTAGTTTTCCATGATTCGTTTCATTTTGTTGTTTCTCATCATTAAAAAAAAAACTCAAATTTTTTTTTTAAAATTATGTCTTCTCAAGTCAATAATAAAGAGAATTGAAGATTCAGAACATGCAGAAGAGGAATTACACAGAAAAAGCTGGGCGTTCAAAACGCCCAGTGAAGAAGGAAAACTGGCATTTAAACGCTAGCCAGGGTACCTGGCTGGGCGTTAAACGCCCAAAAGGGTAGTATTTTGGGCGTTAAACGCCATAATGGATACCATTCTGGGAGTTTAACGCCAGGATGGCACAAGAAGTAAGATTTTGTTTTTAATTCAAATCTTTTGCAAATTTTCATAATTTTTCAAAATAAAATCTTTTTCAAATCATATCTTTTCAATCATATCTTTTCAAAATCAATTTCTTTCCATTTTATATTTTTTTTCTATTTTCAAAAATTCTTGCTACAATTAATGATTTAATTCAAAATTTTCAAGTTGTTACTTGCCTATTAAGAAAGGATCAAATTTTAAATTCTAGAATCATATCTTCTAATTTCTTGTTAGTCAAGTAATCAACTTTAATTTTAAAACTTTCTTTTTTTGTTTGATTTTTAATCATATCTTCTCAATCATATCTTCTCAATCACATCTCCTTCAAAATAATTTTCAATCATATCTTTTTGATTTCTAATTTCAAAATCTTTTTCAAAAATCACTTAATTACTTTCTCAACTTTAATTTCGAAAATCATCAATCCATTTTTCAAAATTTCTTTTAATTATTTCAAAATCTTTTTAATTTGTTTTCGAAAATTCTTTCCTCCCCTTCTCGCATTTTTCTATTTAAGGACTAACACTCCTCCACTATCAGCAATTCGGACTCTCTCTTGATAAGTTCGAATTCTCTCCTCTCTACCTCCTTCTTCCATTCATCTTTTTCTCTGACATCTCAAGGAACCTCTATACTGTAACATAGAGGATTCCATACTTTCTTCTCCTCTCTCTTTCATATGAGAAGGAGTAAGGACAAAGACTTTTTTGTTGAGGCTGATCCTGAACCTGAAAGGACCTTGAAGAGAAAGCTAAGAGAAGCTAAAGTACAACTCTCTGTAGAGGACCTAACAGAGCTTTTCAAACAAGAAGAAGCCATGGCAGCCGAAAACAACAACAATACCAACAATGCTAGGAAGGTGCTTGGTGACTTTACTGCACTTACTCCCGACTTCTATGGGAGAAGCATCTCAATCCCTGCCATTGGAGCAAACAACTTTGAGCTTAAACCTCAATTAGTTTCTCTAATGCAACAGAATTGCAAGTTTCATGGACTTTCATTAGAAGATCCTCATCAGTTCTTAGCTGAATTCTTGCAAATCTGTGACACTGTCAAGACCAATGGGATTGACCCTGAGGTCTACAGACTTATGCTCTTCCCTTTTGCTGCAAGAGACAGAGCTAGGATATGGTTGGATTCACAACCTAAGGAAAGCCTGAACTCTTGGGAAAAGCTAGTCAATGCCTTCTTGGCAAAGTTCTTTCCACCTCAAAAATTGAGTAAGCTTAGAGTGAAAGTCCAAACCTTCAGACAGAAGGAAGGTGAATCACTCTATAAAGCTTAGCAATTGATCAGAAGGTGTCCTTCTGACATGCTTTCAGAGTGGAGCATCATATGTATCTTCTATGATGGTCTGTCTGAACTGTCCAAGATGTTATTGGACAGTTCTACTAGAGGATCTCTTCATCTGAAGAAGACGCCTGCAGAAGCTCAGGAACTCATTGAAATAGTTGCAAATAACCAATTCATGTACACTTCTGAAAGGAACCCTGTGAATAATGGAACAAATCAGAAGAAAGGAGTTCTTGAGATTGATACTCTGAATGCAATATTAGCTCAGAACAAAATATTGACTCAGCAAGTCAATATAATTTCTCAGAGTCTGTCTGGCATACAAGCAGCAACAGGCAGTACCAAAGAAACTTCATCTGAAGAAGAAGCTTATGATCCTGAGAATCCAGCAATGGAAGAGGTGAATTACATGGGAGAACCCTATGGAAACACCTATAATTCTTCATGGAGAAATCATCCAAATCTCTCATAGAAGGATCAACAGAGGCCTCAACAAGGCTTCAACAATAGTAATGGTGGAAGAAATAGGTTTAACAATAGCAAGCCTTTTCTATCATCTTCTCAGCAACAGACAGAGAATTCTAAGCAGAGCCATTCTGACTTAGCAACCATAGTCTCTGATCTAATTAAAACCACTCAAAGTTTCATGACTGAAACAAGATCCTCCATTAGAAATTTGGAGGCACAAGTGGGTCAGCTGAGTAAGAAAATTACTGAACTCCCTCCTAGTACTCTCCCAAGCAATACAGAAGAGAATCCAAAAAGAGAGTGCAAGGCCATCAACATTACCCACTCGGCCGAACTTGGAGAGGAGGAAGAGACAGTGATTTTCACTGAGGAAGACCTCAATAGACGTTCACTGGCCTCCAAGGAGTTCCCTAATGAGAAACCATGGGAATCTGAGGCTCATACAGAGACCATAGAGATTCCATTGAATTTACTTCTGCCATTCATGAGCTCTGATGAGTATTCTTCCTTTGAAGAGGATAAAGATGTTACTGAAGAGCAAGTTACTAAGTACCTTGGAGCAATCATGAAGCTGAATGCCAAGTTATTTGGTAATGAGACTTGGGAGGATGAACCCCCCTTGCTCATCAAAGAACTGGATGACTTGACTAGACAGAGATTACCTCAAAAGAGACAGGATCGTGGAAAGTTCTCAATACCTTGTACCATAGGAACCATGACCTTTGAGAAGGCTCTGTGTGACTTAGGGTCAAGCATAAACCTCATGCCTCTCTCTGTAATGGAGAAGCTAGGGATCCTTGAGGTGCAAGCCGCAAGAATCTCACTGGAGATGACAGACAATTCAAGGAAACAGGCTTATGGACTTGTAGAGGATGTCTTGGTAAAGGTTGAAGGCCACTACATCCCTGCTGATTTCATAATCCTAGACACTGGGAAGTGTATGGATGAATCCATCATCCTTGGCAGACCCTTCCTAGCCACAGCAAAAGCTGTGATTGATGTTGACAGAGGAGAATTGGTCCTTCAAGTGAATGAGGACTCCCTTGTGTTTAAAGCTCAAGGATATTCCTCTGTAACCATGGAGAGGAAGCATGAAAAGCTTCTCTCAATGCAGAGTCAAATAGAGCCCCCACATTCAAACTCTAAGTTTGGTGTTAGGAGGTCATCATCATGCTCTGAGTATCTGTGAGGCTATATGAGAGCCCACTGTCAAGCTATTGACATTAAAGAAGCGCTTGTTGGGAGGCAATCCAATTTAATCATATCTTTTTATTTTCCATTGTTATTTTATGTTTTCTATAGGTTGATGATCATGTGAAGTCACAAAAATAACTGAAAAATCAAAAACAGAATGAAAAACAGTATTAAAAATAGCACACCATGGAGGAGAAGTTTACTGGCGTTTAAACGCCAGTAAGGGTAGTAGAATGGGCGTTAAACGCCCAGTCTGGCACCATTCTGTGCGTTTAACGCCAGAAAGGGGAGAAAAGCTGGCGTTAAACGCCAGAAATGGGCAGCAACCTGGCGTTTAACGCCAGGATTGGCAATCAAGGGGGCGTTTACACGCTACATGGTGCAGGGATGAGAAATCCTTGACACCTCAGGATCTGTGGGCTCCACAGGATCCCCACCTACTTCATCTCTCTCTCTTCTTCACACCACTCCATAACAACCTTCCCCAAATATCCTCCACCAATCACCTCAATACCTCTTCCCCAAATACCCCTCACCTATCAAATCCTACCCTCTTCTCCATAATCTCTTCACCAATCCACATCCATCCATCATAAAACCCCATCTACCTCACCATTCAAATTCAAACCACTTTCCCTCCCAATCCCACCCATACATGGCCGAACCCTACCCCTCTCTCCACTCCTATATAAACCCATCTTCACTCCTTTATTTTCATACATCATACACACTACTTCTCCCCCTTGACCGAACCACAAAATCCCCTCCATCTCCTCCATTTTCTTATACTCTTTTCTTTCTTCTTTTGCTCGAGGGCGAGCAAACCTTCTAAGTTTGGTGTGGTAAACGCGTTGCTTTTTATTTTTCCACAACCATTTATGGCACCAAAGGCCAGAGAAACCTCTAGAAAGAGGAAAGGGAAGACAAAAGCTTCCACCTCCGAGTCATGGGAGATGGAGAGATTCATCTCAAGGGTGCATTAAGACCACTTCTATGAAGTTGTGGCCAATAAAAAGGTGATCCCCGAGGTCCCTTTCATGCTCAACAGGGTGAATATCTGGAGATCCGACATGAGATTCAAAGAAGAGGTTGGGAAATTCTCACCAACTCCATTCAACAAGTCGGGATCTTAATGGTTCAAGAGTTCTATGCCAATGCATGGATCACTAAGAACCATGATCAAAGTATGAACTCGGACCCAAAAAATTGGTTTACAATGGTCCGGGAGAAATGCTTAGATTTCAGTCCGAAAAATGTAAGGTTGGCATTCAACTTGCCCATGATGCAAGGAGATGCACGCCCCTACACTAGAAGGGTAAACTTTGATCAAAGGTTGGACCAAGTCCTCTACTTTGGCAAGGTTAGCATTCCCTCATCTCATTTGTCACCTCTGCAATTCAGCTGGAATTGACATAGAGGAAGACATCCTCATTGATGAGGACAAGCCCATCACTAAGAAAAAGGATGGAGCAAACAAGAGATCCCACTCATGGGCAAGAGCATGAGGAAATTCCTCATCATGAAATCCCTGAGATGCCTCAAGGGATGCATTTTCCTCCACCAAACTATTGGGAGCAAATCAACACATCCCTAGGAGAATTGAGTTCCAATATAGGACAACTAAGGGTGGAGTACCAAGAGCATTCTATCCTCCTCCATGAAATTAGAGAAGACCAAAGAGTCATGAGGGAGGAGCAATAAAGGCAAGAAAGAGACATTGAGGAGCTCAAGCACTCCATAAGATCTTTAAGAGGAAGAACAAGCCGCCATCACTAAGGTGGACCCGTTCTTTAATTTTCTTGTTCTTTATTTTTCTGTTTTTCGAAAATTATGCTTTAGGTTTATCTATGTTTGTGTCTTTATTACATGATCATTAGTGTCTTAGTGTCTATGTCTTAAAGTTATGAATGTCCTATGAATCCATCACCTTTCTTAAAAGAAAAATGTTTTAATCAAAAAAGAAAAAGAAGTGCATGAATTTCGAATTTTAAAATAGATTAATTATTTTGATGTGGTGGTAATACTTTTTGTTTTTCTGAATGAATGCTTGAACAGTGCATATTTTTGAATTTGTTGTTTATGAATGTTAAAATTGTTGGCTCTTGAAAGAATAATGAAAAAGGAGAAATGTAATTGATGATCTGAAAAATCATAAAATTGATTCTTGAAGCAAGAAAAAGCAGTGAAAAGCTTGCAGAAAAAAATATATGTGAAAAAAAAGAAGAAAAGAAAAAGAAAGAAAAAGAAAAAAGCAAGCAGAAAAAGCCAATAGCCCTTTAAACCAAAAGGCAAGGGTAAAATAAAAAGGATCCAAGGCTTTGAGCATCAGTGGATAGGAGGGCCCACAAGAATAAAATCCTGGCCTAAGCGGCTGCACCAAGCTGTCCCTAACCATGTGCTTGTGGCGTGAAGGTGTCAAGTGAAAGCTTGAGACTGAGCGATTAAAGTCGTGGTCCAAAGCAAAAAGAGTGTGCTTAAGAGCTCTGGACACCTCTAATTAGGGACTCTAGCAAAGCTAAGTCACAATCTAAAAAGGTTCACCCAGTTATGTGTCTGTGGTATTTATGTATCCGGTGATAATACTGGAAAACAAAATGCTTAGGGTCACAGCCAAGACTCATAAAGTAATTGTGTTCAAGAATCAACATACTTAACTAGTAGAATCAATAACACTATCTGAATTCAGAGTTCCTATAGATGCCAATCATTCTGAAATTCAAGGGATAAAGTGAGATGCCAAAACTGTTCGGAAGCAAAAAGCTAATAGCCCCGCTCATCTAATTAAGACTGATCTTCATAGATATTTTTGGAATTCATTGTATATTCTCTTCTTTTTATCCTACTTTATTTTTAGTTGCTTGGGGACAAGCAACAATTTAAGTTTGGTGTTGTGATGAGCGGATAATTTATACGCTTTTTGGCATTGTTTTTAGTATATTTTTAGTATATTTTAGTTAGTTTTTATTATATTTTATTAGTTTTTAAATAAAAATTATATTTCTAGACTTTACTATGAGTTTTTGTATTTTTCTGTGATTTCAGGTATTTTCTGGCTGAAATTGAGGGACCTGAGCAAAAATCTGATTCAGAGGCTGAAAAAGGACTGCAGATGCTGTTGGATTCTGACCTCCCTGCACTCGAAGTAGATTTTCTGGAGCTACAAAAGCCCAATTGGCGCGCTCTCAATTGCTTTGGAAAGTAGACATCCTGGGCTTTCCAGCAATATATAATAGTCCATACTTTGCCTAAGATTTGATGGCCCAAACCGGCGTTCCAAGTCAGCACAAAAATTCTGGCGTCAAAACGCCAGAACTGGCATAAAAGCTGGAGTTAAACGCCCAAACTGGCACAACAGCTGACATTTAACTCCAAGAAAAGTCTCTACATGTGAAAGCTTCAATGCTCAGCCCAAGCACACACCAAGTGGGCCCGGAAGAAGATTTCTGCATTAATTACCTATTTCTGTAACCCTAGGCTACTAGTTTTCTATAAATAGGACCTTTTGCTATTGTATTTTCATCTTTCAATTCATCTTTTGATCATCTTTGAATCATGTTTTGATGATTGAACCCTCTTTGGGAGGATGGCCATTCGGTCATGCCTAGACCTTTTGTTCTTATGTATTTTCAACGGTGGAGTTTATCTACACCATAGATTAAGGTGTGGAGCTTTGCTGTTCCTCATGAATTAATGCAAAGTACTATTGTTTTTCTATTCAACTCAAGCCTATTTCTTCTCTAAGATATACACTCGTTCTTCAACCTGACGAATGTGATGATCCATGACACTCATCATCATTCTCACCTATGAACGCGTGCCTAACAACCACCTCTGTTCTACTAGCAATCAAGCTTGAATGTTTATCTCTTAGCCTTCTGGTTCATGACGCATGGTTGCCTCGCCTGACAACCGAGCCTTCCATTCCATGAGATCAGAGTCTTCGTGGTATAGGCTAGAATCAATT
>NC_029785.2:115105606-115106773 GCF_000816755.2 Arachis ipaensis | reverse complement strand
CGTGCGGTGACAGCGCATTTGGACCATTTTCACTGAGAGGACGGGAGGTAGCCATTGACAACGGTGAAACCCAACATAAGCTTGCCATGGAAAGGAGTATGAATGATTGGAAGAAGGCAATAGGAAAGCAGAGGTTCAGAAGGAACAAAGCATCTTCATACGCTTATCTGAAATTCTCACCAATGAATTACATAAGTATCTCTATCTTTATTTTATATTTTATTCATCTTTTAATTATCAATTCTCCATAACCATTTGAATCCACCTGACTGAGATTTACAAGATGAGCATAGCTTGCTTCAAGCCGACAGTCTCCGTGGGATCGACCCTTACTCATGTAAGGTTTATTACTTGGACGACCCAGTGCACTTGCTGGTTAGTTGTGCGGAGTTGTGACAAAGAGTTGAGATTCTAATTGTGCGTACCAAGTTGTTGGCGCAATTGATGATCACAATTTCGTGTACTACTCATTAACAATCGAGCCTATTTCGTAAGCTCAAGCTATTTTAAATAATTAAGAACATTAATATATATGTAAATTATATATTACTATTTTATATATATATATATATATATATTAAATTATTAATATGCATATCCTATATGCATTTAATCTATACTTTTAATATTATATATATAATCGAGCCAGCTCACGAGCTAATGAACTGAGTTTATCCAAGCTCAAGCTCGGTTCATTTAATTTATGAGCTCAAATCCAAGCTCAAACTTAGCTCACCGACTCACGAGTTCAGCTTATCGAGATATTAATGAGTGAGCTCGAGTTGGGTCATGAGCTGCCTTGATTCACTTCCAGCCTTACCTGTATGTAACCCAAAAAATCAAAACAAATTGTCTCTAACTAAAATAAAAAAAATATTATAATTGTCCCCAATTTTTAATACACAAATAAAAATATTCTTAAAATATTATAAAATGTGATAAAAATAAAAAAAATGTAAATGACAAATAATTTTTATATTTGGTAAATTTGTTTCTGTATTAGAACCAAATTTTATAAGGATATTTGGATAATTATTTTGAAAGTATATAAAAATCTGAATAAAATATCAATCATTAGATTTTTTTCAAAAGTATTTTTTATTATTGACAAAAAAATTACAAAAAAATTTATTAATCATAAAATTATCAAATTTCAAAAGTAAAAGT
>NC_029785.2:115084828-115105581 GCF_000816755.2 Arachis ipaensis | reverse complement strand
CTACCTCAGTCTTGTCCAGTAACCATTCTGAGTGGACGTATGAACTTAGAGGAAACCGAAAGACCTTTTCCACCGGCCGAGTTGCCGAAGGGGATCAGTACAAGACGGCGGACTTCCCTCTCTTTATAAGGCACGCACAGGTGATCTAATTAATAAGACTAGCTGAACTAAGACTAAGTCGATATTCTATAGCGACTGCCGGACCATTCCATTCATTGTCTTCTTCTCAACCTCTCCTCGGTTACTCTGAACTACCAAGCCAATCTCCAATCGAAGGAAAGACGGACTGCTACTATTCTTTGCCTACTTCTGTAACCCCCTATTCTGGCAAGAGACGGTTTGTCCACGTGAAAGTTAGTAACTATCAGTAGCTCCAACCTTAGACCCTTCGTTCCCCATAGCCTTTTTCTGGGGATAGCCTGGTCTTTCGTCGCCTTGAGCGGCCCCCTCTGGTAGCCCTTCCTCTAGTTAGTAACTTTGCTTCGGTTAAAGAATCGCTTCGCACCTTCTAGGGGCACAGAAAGGAAGCTATGGCTTGGCTCTTTAAGCTTAAGCGGGGCATGACTGACGTACCCGGGCGATAAAGAAGAAATAAGTAGGGCGATCGATCTCACACCCAGGGCGAAAGATTATTGAGTGAATACTTGGAGAAAAGCAGAGTAGAAAAAGGCGGCTATTCCTTCTTATAGATAGCACGCACAGGAAAGTAAGATGGTCAAACTGAAGTGAATTGAGTACGCTTCCAAGGAAAGTCACAGCCTCGGGTCACTTTTCTCCCGAAAAAGACGTGAACAGCTGAGTTCCATCTCAGAAGATCCCGATCTTCTCACCACTTTCTCTTTGCTTTGAATAGCTATCCCTTTGTACTCAAGGGATGAAGGAATAGATGCAAACTAAGAAGACTTGTAAATCGGTTCAGATTCCTAACCACTGGAATAACTGGAGGCGATGGCTTCGCTTTCTGAGCTCGGTTGGCTGCCCTTCCCTCTCGGACATCAAGGCCCGCTGGCTGAAAGGTTACATCCATCCTATTAACTTCATCTTGGCAAAACGAACACGCTCTATGTCAGACATGCCATACCAATCAAAAGAGTCCTCCATGTTATCCAACCAATCTTTGAAGATATGAGATTAGGGTCCAACTTTCCATCATATTCAGGGACATCCACTTTGACTCTCCTAGTAATGTCTCCTAAATCCTCATGACCATACCTAGGAGGTTGTGGTGAACGCCTGTTGTGTCTATCTGGAACCCTAGCATGGGGTCCGACTGGAACTCTATGGGTTGGTCCTCATGAAAATGATCACCATCATCAAGTGCCGCTCTAGGATCTAAGGTTGGAAGGAGATCACCATCAGGGGGAAATCTGACAGTTGGTCTAGGGGTTGCGTGACTCATCCTATTAGGGCGCCGTGTGTCCCAGAAGTGGGAAGTCTTCCGTGCACTTACCCTATATTAGAAATAATAATAAATAAGGGGAAGCCTTTAACTGCCTAACTGAATCCTTGAAATCCTATCCTACAGGGCGCTTACCCAAGTGTTTCAGGATTTGTGAAAACTTCTCAGAGAGTTGCTCTACTTTACCCTCGAGACTGTCCAATTTAGAGTGCATGGTTTGGTTGTCAGTTTGTGGAGTGGGAGGGGTCTGCAATTGAAGAAGAATCGGTGAGAGCTAGAGTACTTCTATAGGCATAATGCCTATTTATATAAGAAAAAGGTATCCCCAGTTGGGCTCTCGAATCTAGCTATTTCTTTCTTATCGGAACTGCCATAGTTGATGCATCGAATGCTAGTGCAATAAGACTGAAAGCTGAGCTGTTTGCGGACTTACGCAAATAGTTCATTTTGAGCTGCTCATAAAAAACCTCGGTTTCCTCCGATTAGAAGGTGGTGGGAAAGCAAGTTCAAGTTTCGGAGGAGTGAAAATAGAAGTAAACCTCAGATAGCCCAAGCCAAGGCCAGCTGCCCTTACGATACGAAATTCCTAAGGAATCGAAGAAGGGCTATTCAATTACCATCGAAAAAGAAAAAGAAGAAGAAGCTTTCACTCATCCATAGCAGCCACTGCCTTGCTTCCTTGACCGTCTTCCAAAGCTTGAATTCTCGGCATCAATGCAATAACTCCTGCCCGGCTTGGCACACTCAACCGCTAATCCAAAGGAGGAACTCGGAACTAGCTGGGCATGCTTTCAAGCCTTTAACTGCTAACGGGCTAACGTAACGCCTTGATTGACTTTTTTCGATAAAGGACAAAAGCTCCCAAGAAGAATCAACTCAGAGTAGGACTCAAAGGAAGATCTCTTCCCCGGCTTCTTCTCCCTTCTATTCTATGATGAACTTTCTTCACTTCAGCTTGCTAGCGCTTGGCTTACTTTGACTATCAGAGAGAGGAATAGACATCTCTGAGGTGCTACCAGTAGGTTGTCATTGAGACCTTTATTGAAACCCCTTTTTTCTTGAAAACAAGCCTACTGTGGCATTTCGTGATTGAGTTCTCATGCCTACTCTCATCTGAGAAGGAGATAGCCAGACGGGAACCTTTCTTAGCGCTTAGATAGATGGTAGTGAAGAGCAGATGAACTAGACCAGACAGCTCGATGGAAAGGATAAAGCCAAAACTCTTGCTCTTATCCATAAGTGGCCGTGATCTTGTTATTCATTCTTTAAGGCGGAAAAAGAACTATCTTTCAAGTCCCAGAGTCTATTCGATGCCATCCTTATTCCCTTCCTTGCAGTGATCTGATTTTAAGGGAATCCGTTATCGGATTCTCCTCCTTTTGATGGCATGTTCTCTATCTTCTCTTTCTCATCTAAGATGTCTGTAAATGATAGGTTAGCAAATGTTACTATGCTTAAGACATGCAAGTCGGACTCTTTACTTTAGTAGCTCTTCCTTATAACATTGATCAGATCCGCTGTTCTAGCATCAACTCTTCCTTCGGCTTTCTTCGATGCAGCGTATATGCGACATCAACGATAATAAGTAAGACGATTCCACTTCCTAAACAAGTTCACCTGCCTTCAAGGTTAGTCCAGTCAAGTCAGCTACTCGGAAGTAAAGGTTCTTTCGCTTCTTCTCTATATCAGCCGATAAACAAAGAAAGACGGAATCCGGCTTCAAGGTCAAGTGCGAGCTATGAATTCTGGGCTGACAATCGCTTTTTCGATCGGCTCATCCACGGCTTCAGAATAACTCAATTCCTTTTTTGATGAAGTAGCTTCGGGTGCTGCTGGGTCTGGTTTGCTTTCGTCGGCGGATTTGAACGAAGACTTCTTTCATTGAGATATGCTAAAGCGGATTTGCGAAAGAAGCTTCTGAGGCCTGGCTAGGATGCTAAAGATCGGATGCTTCCTCCTGTGCCTAGCCTTGTAAAGGACATGCTACCACCCCCTTCTCTTCACCCGATACAAGCAAAGTCAAGCAGTAAAGTCATCAGTGACGGCGTATTCTCTACCTGTTATTCCGACAACAGCTTATGATATCACCCTCGCCTCAGGTCACTAAGAAGACCGAGAGTAAGGGGTTACCTTAAGCCAAGTCGATAGAAAGAAGGTCAAAGACCTAGAGCCACAGCGCAATGCTTCGATTAGACTCTTAGTAACGCTCGGGCCCCATACGGATGGGTCCCTTCGCTAACCGTAAGGAAGAATTAAGGAGTGGTCTCTCGGAGCGTTCCGTACCCTATTAGACTGAGACTAGCCAATTCCTTATCTACGCCTTATCCCAGCGCTATCTTATTACTGAGAAAACTACGTTTCTTGATGAATACGGTCCTAACAGAGTGAGATTTTATCCCTTTTTGAAACTTAAACTCAGTTGTCTATCTGATCCTTGGTCTAATTGGACCTTTCTCTATAGCTCGAATCGAATAGCTGGTCTACTGCAGCTGCAGCCATTCCATTCCTTCAGATGAGCTACGTAACTCATTAGCTCTTTAGCAACAGGAAAGGTAGAGCCTTACTGCATTCCCTCCTTCTCAGATATGTTACTTAATTAATATCTATAATAGTATGTACTAAAGGGATCTATCCAATACTAGAGCAATTAGAGGAGAAAGAAGAACTACCAGAGCAGGGCACAGACTAATGCCTTCGACTTCTCTTGCGCATGCATAAAACTTTGCCTCCGGCTGGATCGTATTCCCTAGCCTCCTGGCACTCCAACTTCAAACGACATGTAAGGGCTAAGGGCACTTTGCTTAAATGCCTTAATCTGAATAGTCTTCCACTCCAAGGGAAAGAGAAAGAAGAAGCAAAACCCCCGGGTTGGACCCGACCCCTTTTGAAAGAAGGAGCGTGAAGGTGCCGAAAAGAGGGCTTTTATCACGTTTGAGAGTAGTTCCCTCTTTGGCAGAAAGTGGAAAGTCTTCGAGTATCGTCGTCCTTCTCTTCATCTATCCTGAATCTGTAAATTCCATTGATTTTCTTGCAGACCCTTGGATTGTGAAAGTTTTGTATAGTTTTCAGCCTTATAGACACCAGAGCAGTAGTTTATTTAGGGGGTTAGCTCTGGAACCGCCGTAGTTCGATTAATTCGATTAAACGCCTTATACGCTCGTGGTCCTAACCCTCGGATCACTCCTTTTACAATATGTCCATCGAAGGTACATAATCTCGTACATACTAGGGGGATTTAGCTCCTTTTAAAGTCCGTAAGGCCGGGTAAATACTAGCTACATGAAAGGAAAGCTCTAACGTAGTTCCCTATAAAGTAGAACGAGGGAAACTACCACTAATAACTATAAGGGTGGTTGTCCCTCAATCAGATAAAGGAAGGCTTCCGCTCCTATTATCTTAAAATGATGGTCAGAGATCACCTCTGCGACCGAAATCCTAAAGGGTAACCATCTTATTAGATGTAATTTTTGCCACCCTGGACTTTGGCCCCGGTTCCCAGGGTGAAAATTACCCCACTTCCCTAGAACCCTATCCAGGTGGTGGACCAAAGCTCAGCTTTTGCCCTCGTAGTACACTCAATAGCAGGATTGCTAAACAGGCGGGCGGAGAGGAGGGTGAAAGAGGAATGAATTTGCCTGGAAGTTACAATTTCACTTTCAAGTTAAGCAAGCATAATTTCTAGTCAAGCATAAGAGTAGGGGTAAGCCCTGTAAGCCAATATGGATTTCTTTTTCTTTCTCCTAGAGAAGATGCTTTCACCATATATTGTTTAGTGCGTGTGTATTTAGTAGCTGGCCTAGTGGCTATCCTATTTCCTGCAGTCCTAAGTCCCAGTACTTATGTATGGGCTTCTAATCTAAGGTACCTCCGTCCCTTGAGATATGAGTTTACCAGTGTTGGATTTCTTCGGTGTTGAAACAGGAATACCTTAAGTGGAAGCCAGTCTAGCAGGATTTTCGTAGCAGTACCAGTTCTTGCCCTTAACAATAGAGTGGCATCTCTTTCGTGTGAGCCAATTTGATAGAGTTCCTTTTTTCCCTTCCAGCATTCCTTGCCTTGGTCGAGCTTCTTTTATCCCGCAGCAGACTCGATTGTAAAAGAATCCGCTTTTCTCTCTTTCCTGAAGCGGAACTTCACCGCAGTTAATCCATAAGAGGAGGAAGGAGCAAGCAATAGCTAATATCTCCCACGAGGAGCAAGAGTAAGGTTTCTCTTAATAATGCACAGAATCCTCTGAAAGGAAAAAGACTAAGTTTCGACATGAGTGATTCACTCAATTGCAAGTTGTTAAGGGTCTCCTCTTTGCCCCGATGAATGCCATACCTCGCCGATGCATTAGCCAGCCACATTCAAGCACTGGAAAAACGATCGGTATCTTCTCATTCCTCTTTAGCAGGAAGGTTCACTATGTCAAGTCTCGCTTTTCTCACTATCAATTTTTTCACTGGGTCGATCTTAACTTCGTCATACCAAGAAAGGATCTCATCCCCAATCTAATATTTTAGATTTTATCCGAGGCCTTTTTTTCGAGCCCTTAACCAGCCGATTGGAACTCATGCTAGGGTGCCCTGTGCCGAGGTGGATCCAATCTCCTTTTGAATCGAGAATTTTCTCGTCTAATAGATCTTTTTCCTTGCAGCAAAGGACCGATCCATGAATCCATAAAGTACTTCACAACTATGGATGCAATGGGCGACACCAGATGCACAGGTGCGTGCGGCTAACAGCCATGGTGGGGGACGAAAGGCAGACATGGTAGACCAATCTATATATATGGCTTGTCGTACTAGCTTCGGGCTAGCTGCCTTGATCCGTCTTCTTAGATGCGACGAAGGGCCTACCAATGATGCTCTACTTACGAAACCAAGGGCGTTCCCGGAATAGAAGTAGCTTCCCCACCATCTCGCTTAGTTAGAATGCCAATGATATGAGGTGAGGTACCAGTTTCGGAAAATAGGATAAAGTAAAGACCGGAGTTCATCCTGAGGCTGAGGTACGTAGTGACGTCTCTTGCTGGGCCTTTGATAAGGAATGGTCCGTTTTTTAGTATTAATCCAGCGACTGGCCTTGCCTTATCGAATAGGGGCGATATCCGAAGTATGGTTAGCTCGCTAGTTATATGCTTAACACATGCATCTGAGGTCAGAGGTGCCGCTAAGGTGAACGCTCAGCTTCAACTCTGACTTTCTATTTGAAGTGCACTGAAGGTTAACTATGTCAATCTACAACTCAATGTGATTGGCTTCGTCCGGGCTCAGTCTCTTCCGGCCGCCTCATCCTACTTACTCCACTCGCTATGTTTTGCTGCCAAACGGACGGACTCTATAGGGTAGGGGCGCCCTAAGTAAACAAGTCGGCTACTGCTGATCGTAGCGTAGTAGGCAGAAGTTGAGGAGATTGATTTGTTGAGCGAGCAGCAAACCGGATCTGAGAACTTGAGAGATGAATGGCGTTGTTCGCTTGGGAATGGGATGAGACTGGACCTGCCGTCTTTCACATGAAGGTTTATGGAAGGTATGGTCTTTATGTTGGCATGGATCGGATCTGCTTTTCGGATATAGTAAGTTTCAGATCTATCTCTTGTAGGGCTAGCTCCCCGTTAAGCGACTAAGGTAGTGCTCCCTATCTTCGCAAGTTAGCAGGAACTATTTCGCATAGCCGATCTGTATACTAGAATATGCATCTACGACTAGCTACAGGAACTAGATGAAAACTTCTACAACAGGGAAGAATGCATTCTGACATCGAGTCCTCAATCAATGTAGATGATTCAACAAGGTAGACCGAAGCAACTCGTCGATCAGCTATCACCACATCGTTGCCGAGAATGGCATAGCGATCAAACTAGTGACTGTCTACGGCTTATGCCTTCACTCGGGGGAGAGCACCCATCCAAAAAGCAGAAAAGTGAAGAAGTGCAGTTAGTTTTGAAAGCCAAACCCTCGGATGGACCTAAACTAGACTCAGTCCGAGCTCCTGCAAGAGGGTCCAAAGTAGAGTGGCATGGAATCGGCCGGAAAAGACAGATATGAGAATTGCGTATATTGAGTGAGATGCCGCTTCAAAGATGCTGCTTACCTAGGATGGTGTGCCTTTCGCTCCTTTGGCTTTCTTTCTCCCGGAGACCATGCCATTCCTCGACCCACTCAAGCTCAAGCCTTCAAAGTCAGATGAGGAGCTGGCTTCCCTCAAAGTAGCTCTGGCTGACTTGCCCGTTCCGCTTCTCTCCCGCTTTTGGGCGGTTCTTCCTCCAGCAGCCTATTCTTTCACAGCTTCTATGCCAAGGGCTTCTTTATTATAGAATTATCTTATGCATGCAAGATGTATTGGGGTCACATAAAATGGATTATTATTATTAAAATGAAAAGCGCTCTTAGTTCAGTTCGGTAGAACGCGGGTCTCCAAAACCCGATGTCGTAGGTTCAAATCCTACAGAGCGTGATTCCATTCTTGTTAGATCGAGAATGACAATGAAATAATTGAACAGCAGTCTAAAGTCTGAATTTGACCTCCTGTGGATTAGGGTTAAAACAAAGAAAAGAAATAGGAGGTCAATAAACAAAAGAGATGTTAATTAATCAAAGGTCCAAAAGCGGAGGCAGTTCCAGTCCTTGTCGCAGCGCAGTAGTGAGTAGGTGATCCAACACCAGAGATAAAAAAAAGACGCAGCAGATTCATATACTGACCTTAGTTAGATAGATCGTTTACCTAGGTACAGAATGAGACCCGCTAGTGAGGTCCATATCGGTAATAGAAAGACCTGCCACCAAAAGCATTCGGAGCAGAAGTAGACCCTTCCCCCGCCATAATAGCACCACCTAGCTTCGCTGCATCGGGATAGTAGTTGCACATATCTTTTTCTAGTGATCGAAATAGGGATAATTAAACCAATGATAGAGTTGACCTAGCCTAGCGACATCCATCCCCTGTCTCCGACCGGGAGATAGAGACTACTTCATGCGCAACTTCAACATCTCCTGCCCTTGCGTAAAAGGGGTAGGCCTTTTTTTTTCAAGACCCCCTTTCGGAAAACGCATTGGCTTTCACTCAAGTTCGAGATCCATTAAATTAAATAAAGCAAAAAATGCACGTTACAGACGAAAGTGTTCATTGGCGAATAAAGAGAATGCAAGCTATGCAAAAACGGATTTCACTCATTTTCTTAGCCCTCAATCTCTTTCTGACACAGGGCTGAGCGCTCTAGAAGCGAAATAATTACCCTCGCGGGGTTGATGAACCTGCCTTTTTGGTTGGCGTGGGGTGAAAGACCTCGCAGCGGAAACGAAAGAAGGACCTGTACTGCTTAGAGGGAGTTCACTTGCTTTCTTAATGCGTTCGTGTCCCTCAGCCTAGCTGCTGAATTGCCGACTAGACCTAGCAGCAGAAAGGCCGCTATTCCTGCTGACTAGCTTATCGCGAACTATGCTACGCTCCGTTCGCTTGCTTGCTACTCACTGTAACTCCGCATTCATTAGCTCTAAAGCCAACAAACAAGTCAACTTCAAAAGCTTACTCTTCTCCTTTACTGTACCGATAGGTGCGGGAGCTGGCCTCTGATGGACTCAAACTCGAGGCGAAGGTGCATGAGGAACTAAGACGTTGCGGATCTCGGGCCTTCTGCAGCTTCTTGGCACAGCCACAAGCGGAATATGTAGAGCATAACTCCTCCTCCATGGAGGAGGGCTGGTGCCAATGGTCCCTCATTATTGTGTAAAACTCCAGGATAGGCCGATTGTCTCGATATGCAGTAGGGAGCTCCTGGAACACCAAATAAGCAATGGCAAGGCTGGCCTATCCTTTCTTTCTTGCTTGTTAGAATTGATATTGAATCTAAATTCTAGAGAAAGGAGAAGAGCAGCGACACCGATAGCAAATCGCACAAGAGGCGAAAGCTTTGGAAGTCGCTCGAGAGATGGAGATAGGCGAAACACTTGACTTTACAGAGTACGATCGATGGTGGACGGAGGGTCTAAAGAGATCTTACAGAGGAGACATGGTAGGCGATTGGTAAGCCGATGTTCTGATTCATTTTTCTAGTTTTAGACACAGAGAATGCCTGTTGAAGAATGAGCCGGCGACTAGTAAAGCCGCTGGAGAAGTGTTTGAGGCAGAAGGTATCCATTGATGCACCTTTAGTTTAGCATCAACTTTTGTGTTGTGCTCTGACGGCTCAGCACGAAGGTGCTTACGAGACGCTACTCGGAATTAGCTACAGGCGGCCAGAGTTGGGAAGGATTGGGCGGCAAGCACACAGTCGATGAAGTAGATCCGGCCCAGGGTGTTACCCTGCACTTGTAAGACGGCCCATACAGTACCAGGGAGGAAGCCAAAAAAAACGTTAAGTTAATATTCCAGCGGAGATGAGGACCATCAGACACCGATTCTGAGGATTCAAGACACAATACAAGAGAGAGATGGAGTCATCTGGTTGCAACACGACTTGGGAAACCTTTTTGATGAGCAGCTCTACTGGTGTACGATAAAGACTATGAAGCGCTGGAAGAAGACTTCAGGCAGGTCATCGATAGTTGACGCATGTCATTACAAGAGGGACCTGGGGAGGAGCACTTTACTGTACTTCAGCATTACCAGCATCTAGTCTTTAGACAAGCAATTATTGGAGCCAGCCTATGAGGCACAAAAGGACAGATGGCATTACCAAGAACCGGAGATGGGACAACTTCTGCATTTTTGTTTAGGGCTTAACCACACTAAGATTTTTTTCAGTCTAATAGCTGTAATAGCCTACTGCATTTACTCTCTAACGCGCCTGGGAATAGATTCCACGGTAAATTGCAATAGTCAATAAGATCTGAGGCTGTCAAAGCTCAATTGCTAGATTTCGTTCTTGTGCTTATAGGCTATTCAACGGCTGAGACTTCGTCCCTAACATCCTTCTCTAAAGGGTAAGAGGCTACCTACCTACTAATATTTCACTCTGTAGGGCTTGGTAACAAATCATATAAAGACAGATTTCCGGAAGGAATCATAATCTCATCCCTTGCTGATCAATCACAGGATGGGATTTAACGAAGGCCAGGAAGTCAGAATTGATCTTTCCATTTAATCTATTTCAACACTCTGATTACTTTTGAATCTTATCCGTTAGAAGCTATAGGCTAAGCTGTTGAATAGGATTCCGTCCCTCATTCCTATGCTCTAGTAGGCCGGGAAATGCTGCCAGAGATTAAGATGGAGGACTAGCCCGCCGTTTTTCCTCGATATCTTGAGTTAGGAAAACCGGATACAGAGAAGGCTACGGAGAAGCAACTATTTAGATTGTTTCTGATATTCCTCTTGGCGCGCATTCCCGTTCTTTGTAAGATCTTGTGGTCAAGGGGCTAATTGACTCGCATGCTTACCGCGGAGCGGAAGTTAGTACTTAAGCGGACTTAGCCGCTGATTGAACTGATCTCGAAGCGGACCGGGTTGCTAGTACGGCGGGAAGGGTAGGATTTGAGGGGGCAAGGAGTCGTTTCTTTTCCGCCAGAATAGCAATGCCAATACCTTACCTCCTTTTCCTACTCCTCCTTCTCAGTCCCTTAGGCTCCCCTAATTAGTTGAATCCTGCTCCCAGAAACAGGAAAGCAAACAAGCCACCAGCACTTCAATCAGTAAAGCCACTCGCTTTCTTCCTCTTCCTTTTCACATTGTATTTCAGATCCTCCACCTAGCCAAGTAGGTCTCAAAAGGTTCGCCCCGCGCTTAGTCGCCGCAAGCTCCATATAGGGTGTTACTTTGCGGGCTACTGAATAGAATCTTCGGTTAAAGGCATTTACCATATCGGCGCAACTATTGATCGAGTTCGGCGCGAGTACCACGTACCACGTGAATGCGACACCCGGCAGAAAAGTGCTTCAACAACAAACTCTCATCGTGAGCTGTGTCTCCGCTGGCAATTTACTAATATGCTGTATGCTGCTCTGCGAGATCTCCCCACTTCCATCATACAACCGAAACCCGCTAATTAAAATCTAATCTCTAAAATATATTTTTTAAAATATATAATTTTGAGCTTGTGTTCGCTCTCTCCTGTCATGCATCATAGCTGGGTGGAACACAAAGACATACATCAATTTCTTTTTACCAAGATTTATATATTTGGATAATATGAGGGATTTTTCGCTAAACAGAGAACTATACCTAAGAACATAGAGTTTTTTCCGCTGAGAGATCACTATTCTCCCTCCTCATGGATGAAAGGAAGCAATGCCAAGTGGCAAGGGTACCCAGCAAAATAGAAAGAAAATACGAGCGCCATGCTATCAAGAAAGAGAACTAGCCCCTCTTTAGTATAGGCAAGTCTTTCTTTAGAATAGATTCATTCCAGAACAGAAAACCTAATTTAGAATCAGAATCGCGCTTGGAGCCTATCGCTAGAACGAACAACACACCTGCGACCAGACTTGCTACGCTAGTAGGGCTTGTGGGCAAAGTAAGAGATCTTATTTTATCCTTAAGGATAGGGAAGTCTACCTCAACCTCGGGGGTAGATATCGGAATAAAGTGCCCTGCCTCTGGATTCCTTGATTGATCTTCTCTTATGAATAGATAGGAAGAGAATCTGATCAATCTAGGCAATCTTGTCCGAAAGAATCACAAAGTCCCATAACCCGCCTAAGCGTGTGAGTCATAGACTTTGTACACCTTTGCTCGTCACTTCACTTACTGAACTTACCGAAACTCGCTACCGTAAGATCACAAAAAGACGTATTCACCTTAAAGTCTAGGCCTACCTTCTATCTATAGGCTCAAGGGATGGTATGAGTTCTCTGCGATTAGACTCTGAACTCTTCTGGCCTGAACAAGATCACATCCAAAACATCAAGGAAAGGGGGGAAAAGCCATTGCCAAGGGTGGTGATGGAAAGCCAAACGATGGTAGGCCAGACTACGAGGAGAAGAAGAAAGCATATGTGCCCAGAGGTGGGTGCTAAATAAATATGCAAGGGGCCACATTCCATGAGGGAATGCCCGAAGCTTGGGTCCTTAAATACCTTGCTTTCCCACCGCAATGAGAAAAATAAGGGGGGCTTTTCTTCTCACTTGAGAGATGCGATTTTAAAAAAGAGAAGATATTATATCAGTTAATCACCTCTAATGATAATGAATCAGATCCCCTCCCCTTTCCTATTCAGCTTTTCTGCCTCTTTCAGGAGAATGGATGTAAACAGCCAACTTCGATGACTTTTCTTCAACCAGTGCAGGCCTAATTGGAACTCTAGTTACTGCTCCTTGCCTATCTAATTATATGTGTATATATATATAGTTTCAAATACCAAGATATTCATATGGCATAAATATGAGGGGAAAAGAAATGTGATTTCTAAACAGAAGTTACAAGGTAGGCTTGATATAAAATATTGTATAGTGTAAACAGGTAATGGTAGCATAGTGTGGCTAAAGGTTACAAAATAAGCTGGTGTTAAAACAACGTGATTAACGTTCGCACACTGATCTCATACTAACGTCAGAGCTTCAACTTTCCAAAATTCAACATAACTTGTTTTCACAACCTCTTGGTCATCGCACGTTTACAAGCTTCATCTTCCGCACCCACCAAACGTGTCCTAAAGACTAACGTATTGGTTGCTATATCTAAAGGTCGCACGTGACACAGAAACAAATCTCGATCTACTAAAAAAGATACAAAACTTAGGAAGAGAAAAACAAAAATCATAGACGGGGTTTATCGGAATTCAAGAGAATGGTTAAGAACACAATCAAGTATAGAAAAAATCAAATTAAAGCTTTTTCAATAAAGATTCGAAACAAGAACTTCAAGAAGGTACCAAGGATACAATCAAATAGAGATATACATAAGATGAAAGACATGAAGTAAAAGAACTAGCAAATTTAACACAAAATCTATTAAAAACATCCCTAAAAGTAACTAGATCCTACTAAAAACATACTAAAAACAGTGTCAAAAAGCATATAAATTATCCGCTCATCACATCCCAAGAAAAGCAGATATCTCAAGGAATTTAAGCAGACAGGGTTAAAAAAGAATCAATTTACTTTCCAAGAAAGAAATCTCAAATAAGGACTTAAAGGTAAACCATGAAAGAACAAGATACGTAACCAAGTAACCTCGGGATGCAACTTCTAACATTTCGCAAACCCTGTGATAAGCGTTACCTGTTATATCTATATCGTTTATGATAACCCGTTAGTGTTCACACATACATAAATTATTTTCATTAAGTTGGCCAAATTTAGTACCATGAAGTATGCAATAACAAACTAACAACATTAATTAGTAGACAGTTATGTGCATAAACCTCTAACTCTTGTCATTCGAACAAGACCTACTACATGACATACGCTCAGAGTATGCAATTGAAGCATACTCAGTCCATTCCTCAGGCTCTACAGGAAAGATTGCTCTGATACCATAATGTAACACCCTTACTTTCAGAATGTCACACTTCCGGCAGCTGCACCACTCTAATAGCGAGGACATTACGACCACTTTTATATGTAAATACTAATAAGTAGGAGCCTTTAACTGAAAACTGTATCGACTTTTCTTTGAAAAACTGGAAATACTTTTCTTTCTTTTTATAAACATGCATACATATATACAAATTATCATAATACTATTACATCCATAGTCAAAATAATTATACAATATATATATATAAGGCCATTTGACATACGACTATCATAGTAATTAATAATGTATTTATTATACTTTGATTTTAAAAACCTAATACCCTAGGGTGTCAGTTGAATGGATATTGGGTATGATTAAAATACTTGTAGAATTAATGATTAGTGAGAAAGGAATTCGTCAACTCTCGATAAAGAGTTTGAGCTCTATGA
The DNA here is from genome assembly GCF_000816755.2 of Arachis ipaensis. Taxonomy (NCBI): domain Eukaryota; kingdom Viridiplantae; phylum Streptophyta; class Magnoliopsida; order Fabales; family Fabaceae; genus Arachis; species Arachis ipaensis. The sequence goes on along the minus strand of NC_029785.2, from coordinate 115,091,355 downwards.
TTATAATGACCGAGATAAATAAAACATTGGCTAAGGAGATTGAATGAATAAAGAAACGAGTTTCTTAGGTCATTCACAATTCATTATAATAATGGTAACAAGTTAGAATTCGACAATTAAACCATACTCTAAGGGTTAATCAAGATCTGGAAAGATAGAAGGAATTATACTTTGTTCTTCTCGGGTTCTTAGTAAAAATATATTACTTCATACTATCGGATCGTTAAGGAGTGTTGCTAGATACCAACCTTGATTAATAAATTTAGTATGACTAATTTACTACCCGCTTAGTGTTGAACCTATGAGGTCACACACTAACGAGTGTTCTAATTTTTAATAAAGAATATTTAATTATTATTTTGATTTGACAAAAAAATAATTATATTAATTCAAATGGAATATTATTATATTATTTGCTAGCACCAAGATTATAATAATAATATGATAATTAAGAATATTAAATGATAATTGAGAATAATTAGTTGTTCTATTTCTAAATTTGAATTCTAAGTTTGGATGAGAACCTAACTGATTCTGTTTCAAATTGAGTTATGATATGATTCATAAATCTGAAAGATTTAAGTTTAAAATAACAAGATATAATTTAAATTTGAATTGAGATTCAAATTTGAAATCAGTAACAAATCTCATACTATATATATGTATGCCAAGAGAGTAGAGGAATGATATGAATAACACACAAGTATTTTATTCCTTTACCTCTACACACATAAACTTATGTGAGCCTAATTCTTGGAGAAGAATTTTATGGTGTGCAAAGAGTTGCAAGAGGTTTCTCAATTTAGATCAGATGTACATTGGTTAAAGAGTTGACAGCAAAGGTTGGTCTTGGTGTGAATACGCATAGTGCCTTCGTACCATCGAAGGAGAAAGTGATTTTTACTAGCGTATCCAGGTATTTAGATCTGATCTATATATTGTTTCTAGAATAAAATTTAAGTACAAAATAGATCTTTCATATTATTTTTTTTCTTCCGTTGCGTGTTATGAACACATAGTAATCCTTCATGTAGAGAATGAGAACTTAATCACATAGTCTCACCGGAGGAGTTTCACAATTGTCATAAGAAGATATATAAAAGAAAGTTGTTTTCAACCTTAGTGATCGTCGCTTGTCTTATGAATCTTTTCGAAAATCAACAATTACTTATCAAAAATCCAAATTCATATTTCAATTATAAAAATTCCAATCAAACATAATATTCCATAATATTTTACTACTTACCAAAAGACCATACTAACCAAACTTACCACTGATTCATCCAATCACAGTCTCCGATCCAAACATAAGCAAATCATGGCCTCCGTCCTAACACAAATCAAATCACAGCCTCTAACCCAAAGCATAATCACATCAACACTAAAACCACCATAATTCGAACCAACCAGTCATAATCACAAGTAATGAAATTCAAACACAATCAAGAGTAATTACAACAAGTATAGCAACTAGCAGTTAATCAGAAATATTCACATAGGCAAATCAAATACAATATGCACACCCAAACAATGTCACATAGATGCATATGATGCATGCCTGTTCTACTGGTCGTGAACTCATGCGTCGGTTAAACTGCCAGAATTCGACACATCTGGTAGCTAACCTGGATATGGAACATCACAACACGGAGCAAGTGGGACTAAACCGCAACCCTTGCATCTTATCCGCTTAACCCAGAGCAAATGAAACAAATCTCAACCCTTGCATCATACCCAAGCGGGTGTTTACAATATCAACCCAGAGCAAGTAGGACAAACCACAATCCTTGCATCTTAACCAAGTATTTTAAATCTCAACTCGGAGAAATTGGGACAAACATCAACCCCTTGCTTCTTACCCAAGTGTTTACAATCTCAACTCAGAGCAAGTGGGACAAACCACAACCCTTGCATCTTACCCAGGTGTTTCAAGTCTCAACCCAGAACAAGTGGGACAAACCTTAACCTTTACATCTTACCCATGTGATTAATCAATAATCATTAATTGATTTTCAATTAGAATAATTATAATCACAATCACACATAATCATACTCGCGCTTTCTATTCCCAAACCTTTGAATTAATAATTAATTAACTTTTTAAATTTTCACTAAATAAATAAATCTCTTTTCATTGTTATTCAGAACTAAATAAGTAAATCATAAACCAATTTCTTAAATCAACTAAAATCATAGAACTCATTTTTTTGTTTAAGCTTGAATAATTCAGTTCATTACTTTAAATTCATTAACATCATCAAACCTCACTCTTTACTTTGAATATATTCATTAAAACTCATTTTCGTTCAATCAAGTACCCAAAACGTAATTCTTTTTATAATTAACCAAACCAAAATAAGTTAAATCTCTAATTCACTTCTATTACTTCAATTTTCTCTAAACCTCCTCAAAAACATAGTCCTTAAATCAAAATTAATCAAACAAACCTCATTTTTGTTCAATCAAGTATCCAAAATGGTTTCAACTTCATTCTTTAGTTCAACACTTTCTCCCAAAAGAGACCAACAAATCATTTCATTTTACCAAATCAAATTCCAATTATTTAAATTCACTTAAATACTTATAAAAATTTCAACAGCATCTCTTCTAAAACTTGGAATTTGTCACCCTTCAAAGGTTCCAACCAAACCAACATTCCTCAACCTTTTTCTCAACATACCAAAACAAGCTCAAAATCTCGATAATTATACCATCATAATTCAGTAAGGGCGGCAGCCACGGTAGCAGAAACAAAGGAGCTCCATCGCGTCTCTCTCTCTCTCTTGCGAGCCAGCAAGGACAATGGCGACATGGGCTCTGGCGACAGCGACGCCGACGGCTTCCATCAACGGCAGCAACGGCGACTAGCACGACGGATTCCTCCTCCTCTGCACAGCAACGGTGGCTCCCAGCCCCGCCGATGCCGTCCTCTTCCTCTCCTCCCTTCTCTCTTGTCCGTGCGTGGATGTGTTTTTGGAAAAGGGGGTGGCAGCTGTGATAAGGAAAAGGATGAAGAAGTGTGTTTGTGTATAGTTAGGGTTAAGATTTTGATTTGTGAAAAAGCGGTGAGGGTAGGTTGGTAATTTCTAATAAAAATAGGAGTAATGTAGTAATTAAAAACTAATTTTAATCCAACAAAATTATCTTTAAAGAAAATACTATTTATTCATCAATATACATGTTATTTTCAAATAAAATACTCTAATTTAAAAATTAAAGGTAATCAAATAATTTTTTGTTTAAAATTATAAATAAATATCATAATCTAATTTCTAAAAATCCGAGGTCTTACAGAAGGGATCAGTATCAACCTTCATCTCTTCTTTGCCTTTATCAAATTTTAACCTTCCTTCCATAATAGCTTCTCGAATGAGATCCTAAAATGAACACAATTGTTAGATGAATGGCTAGTTTCTTTGATAAAATTTATAATAGGATTTTTCTTTAAGCTCATTAACAGAAGATAAAGTTTTTCCTTCAGGTAAAATCAATTGCTTATCTTGTAGCAACACATCAAATATTTGTTCTAGTTTTGTAATATCAAAACTATATTTTTTACCACTCTTATATTTCGAATCACTAGCTTTATCAGCATTAGCAATTTTCTTAAGAGAAGAAAAAATGTATGGTAGGCCTTTTTTCAATTCAGTCATATCGACTTCAACAAATCCATGTTCAGAATTTTCACTCGTAAACTCTATCTCGACATACAAAATCTTTTCTTTTTGAGCAAAAGCTTTATAAAAGGTTTATAACTTTTGTATTTTTTTTCTTTTTTTTCAACCTCTTTTTTAAACAACTTGATTTGCCTAACTCTTTCAGCAAACTCGGCTAAATTAGATATATGCAAATTCACTAACTTTCGACGGATATTAAACCCTAATCCCATACTATCCATTTTAAAAATATCGCTATCAGGAATCGACACATAGCATCGATTGCAAGCATTTTTTAATTGAATCGTATAATCATCTATCGATTCATCATCTTTTTGTTTTAAAGCAAAAAAATTTATCAAAGTAACATTTAACTTTTTTCTATAAAAATAGGTAGGAAAAGCATTTTCTAACTATGCCCATGTCAAAATCGAATTGGACCTCAAGTTTGAAAATCAAGTAAAGGGATTTTTTGTTAGAGAGGAAGGGAAAATTTTCATTTTCAAATATTTATTATTTGCTAACTTTCCTAGTTCGATCATGTATTGAGCAATATACTCGACAGTTGATTCATCAGCTTCCCCAGTAAACTTTGTCACAATTTTAGGGTTTTTAACACCCCTAGGCACTTCTCCCATTTGGACTGCATCAGGGAAAGCTGAGATGAAATAAAGTTGATTGATAAATCTTACATTTATCCCTACTCTATTGAGTGCATTTTCAACAATCCTAGTTATTTGTTATTGATCACCACACTGATGACTCCTAATTCTATTCACACATCATCAGTATTTTGACTATGTCAAACTACATGAGGATGACCCTCTTCCTCGACAGGGTTATTAAATGGGATTTCTGCATTATTAACCACATTGTCATAATCTCCTCTAAATTTTGAGGATTGCCATTCCCTTCGACATAATCAACAATCTTGGCAATTCGCTCAACTTGTCTGGCTAGCTGATCATATTTAGTATTAGTGTCAGCCATAATAAAGTTTAAAATTGTAGTCATTTGTTGAGTTAACAAATTAACTAAATCATGATGGTTTTCATTCATATGCTGTCGAAAAGCGGCCATCGACCCTGTATTATTCGACGACGAACCAACCAAATTATTTTATATCAGGATATCGACAAGGTGGTTGGTTGTTCATCGTAAATGGCGCATTCCCAAACCGCATTGGGGAGCATGAATACCGCCCACTAATGCCATTGTGGCCATAGGTTCCATATAACCAGGATGAAGATCAAATGGAGGACAATCTGCACTTATTTGTGGTTGAGTCTGTGTTTGTGAAATCCTGGGGTGGAGATTGCTCCCATTACCCCTAGAACTTGCACCATCATTTGCAACATTTTCCCCAGAACTATTTTTAAGATTCTGGGTACTACCTTATGCATGTGATGATGAACTTGTAGAAGTTTGTGCAGCGAGCATAGGTAAATTAGACTCTACATTATTACTCGGAACTTCTTCTAACATATTAATAATTTTACAACTTTGCAATCGCTTGCACCATTAATAAATCAAAAACATGCATGAACGTTGTGATAAACACACAAATTTGACACAACAATAAAATTGTCCCACCGAACGTGCCAATTTGTTATCAGATATTTTACAATCGAGAATTCTGACAAAAGATAACAATTGTAAATATCCAAAAATGGTTCGAAATCTAATATCTGTGAGCGAAACCTACTCCTCTTTTGAGTACCGGTTTTACGTGCATCAAAATCTCTACTTGGTTTGAAATTTAATATCTGAGAACGAAATCCACTCCTCTTGTGAGTACCTGTTTTACGTGCATCAAAATCTCTACTTTGTCAATAATGATGATGAAAAAGAATAAATTTACTTAATAAATCAATAACCAACAGTAACCAACAAAGAAACAAGAATAAATTTATTTAATAAATTTAAGTCAAACAACACTTTACAGAATTCTAAAGTGTTTGCGAGTACAAGGTAATATTCCACATAATTTTGGAATAAAAGCTAAAAATTACAAAAGATAAGAACTTGATAAAAGGCAACTGAAATAACAAGTTTGCTAATTAAAAGAAAGAATACAGAATAAAATAAACATGAAGAATATGTGGAAAGAAACATACACAGAGAACTAGTTTAGACAAATCATAAAAAGTCCCTAGGATGTGTGAGAGAATAAGTGTTTTTGAGTGAAAATTTTGAACTCTTTATTCATCACTGATAACTCTATTTATAAATATTTTCATCCAATTCCGTGTTGCCATGTGTCGACTCTAGAGCAAACCAAAAATAAATGTTCCCGCCAAATGCAGACCTAGTAATCGTTTTGTATACCACATTTACCTATTCCCTTAACCAGCCTCACCTTTGTCGAGACAATTACCATCGAACTCCTTCGATTGAACACTACATTATCGAGATCACTTTATCGACCAACACATCTATACCAACAAAATGTGTATGAAAGATTGAAAAGTACTTTCATTTTTGTAAGCTTTTTTTTTTATTTTTTCCAAACTGAAGACGACATTCATTTAAATTTAAACATGCTTCTTCTTACTACATAAGCACACCAGAGCGAGCAAGTTCTATTCCATTCTCGTACGAGAATAAACTCTGGAGAGATAGTTAAAGGACACATATTCTTATTCATCTGCGTCAACTCATATTGATAATTTTTTCGACCACATTACAATTATATCAAAAGTTAGCACACTATAGTATTTATGTTAAATACAAAATACACCATGAGAATGAGTTAAACACCCCATGCATTTATATATAAATATATTATGGCTGATTTGGTAATTGATTTTTGATGTGCACATAACACTTTTAAACTTTTTATTTAGTAGTAAATTTGTTAAAGTTTCTTAA
>NC_029785.2:115079878-115084821 GCF_000816755.2 Arachis ipaensis | reverse complement strand
AAATGTCAAATGTCTTTCATTTTGTATTAATTTTTTAGGATGAAAATTTTTATAAGTGGAATAGGATGTAAGATCCTGGATTTTTAGGAATTAGATTATGATATTTATTTATGATTTAAAAAAAATATATTTGATTACTTCTAATTTTAAAATTAGAGTATTTATTTAAAAATAATTTATAAATTGATGAATAAATAGTATTTTCTTTAAAGATAATTTTGTTGGATTAAAATTAGTTTTCAATTACTACATTACCCCTATTTTAATTAGAAATTACCAACCTATCATCACTCTTTTTTCCCAAATCAAAATCCTAACCCAAACTATACACAAACACACTTTTTCACCCTTTTTCTTGTCACAACCGCCACCCCCTTCTCCAAAAACACAACCACGCACAGACAAAAGAAAAGGAAGGAGAGGAAGAGGACGACGCCGGTGGCGCTGGGAGCCACCGTTCAGAGGGGATGTCGCCACTGTTCCACGATCGCCATTGCGGAGAAAGGAGATGCCCGAGGAGAGAATCTTGTGGAGGAGGAGAAACCCGTCGCGCCAGTTGTCGTTGTTGCTGTTGATGAAAGCCGTCGCCGTCGCCAGAGCCCATGTCGCCGTCGTCCTTGTCGACTCACACGAGAGAGAGAGACGCAATGGAGCTCCTCTATCTCTGCTACCATGGCCGATGCCCTTCAATCCATTGCCGTGGTTGTTGCCGCGCCTCTGGTTGCCGGGAGCAATGCTGACACCGTTGGAGTCAGCCACTGGAGCTGCAGCTGGTTTGCTCTTGGTTCCTTTTTGCGCAGTAATTATTCTGACTGTGGATGTAATAGTATCATGATAATTTGTATGTATGCATGTTTGTAAAAAGAAAGAAAAGTATTTTCGGTTTTTTAAAGAAAAGTCGATATGGTTTTCAGTTAAAGGCTCCTACTTATTATTATTTACATATAAAAGTGGTAGTAATATCCTCGCTATCAGAGTGGCGGAGCTGGAAGTGTGACATACTAGTTGTAAGGGTGTTACACCTTCAATGTGAATGGAAGCTTTGCTGAACTCCAATTCTTGGGGATTAACATGGCTGGTTTCACTTCCTTCGAGTTTGACACATCCTTAGGGGATTTTGAAGCCAATATCCAACAAGTGTACCCTGGTGTCAGAGAGGGCCTATCAGATTTTCTGATGCACTAGAAACTAAAAGATATAGATGTATCACTCTGTCCAAAATGTAATGTTGTGTTTGATGGTGAGGCTGCAGCAATTGTTGAAAGAGAAAGGATAAAAAGGGAGTTAGCTCACAAGGAAGAGCAAGCTCGACAAAGATATCCAAATCGATGAACTAAGGGTCAATCGTCTAAAACCCTTAAGATAATTATTCTCCTGTATTCCGTTGATCTCAAGCCATTGGGGTTGGATGGATCAAGAACTGTCATGAGTTCAAAGACAGGGAATTAAAGGAGTATCAGCAACAACAAGATTAAAGAGGTCGTCGAGGTTGAGGTCGTCATAGTTATCCTTGAGGAAGGAATGGGAGTAACCGAGGTGATAATCATTTTCATCAAGTACAGACCGCGATCCCTTCAACATCTGGGGACTAGGGGGCAAAACCATCTGTTTTAGATAAGGTGGTCTTTCCAAAAGATGTATCAACTGGACAACCATCTGGCAAAGACAAAGAGCCTATGGTGGTTGAAGAAAAGGGTAAGGCCATCGAAACTCCATCTGCCAAAAATACTGCAAAAGAGGGTAATGATCCTGATCTCGATGAAGATCAATTCGAGGAGGGAGAGGATGAAATGGTTGGTGCTGTTTTCAGTTTGCCTTCGGAGTATGTGTGTTATGATGGAGATAGCCTCATTGGGGACATGAAGCTTAATCTGAAAATGAAAACGCTTTTGTTTTCATCAATGATGGTGATATTGTGGGATGCTTTATAACCCATTGAATAACAAAAAGCACATCTTCGACCAATACACATTAAAGCCACTATAAATGCCATCCTAGTGAACAAAGTACTTGTCGACAGTGGTGCTGCTATTAGTCTTCTGCCAGAAAGAATGTTGACTAAAGTTGGAAAACATGTCGATGATCTTCTGCCAATTAACATTGCAGAAATAAATAGATTATATTCGAGTTTCAACACATGCTAAATGTTTGGTCACCCTTATGGTCAAGATAGGGATGTCGACTAGGAGGACTATGTTTTTGGTGGTGTCCTCAAGGGACACCTATAATGCTTTGCTTGGCTATGACTGGATTCACGGTGTGGGAGTTGTATCTTTGACTGTCCATCAAAATCTTCTCCATTAGACTGGTGAAGGAAAGACTGAAATCATCGACTTCAAAATTTATAATGAAAAAGCCTCTTGACGTTGAGAAGGAGATTAAAAATTACAACTATGAAGGTTGTTTCATAACCAACAAAGGGCTCAGCGTAAAGCTCAGGCACACAAAGCTTGATTTTTCCTACTAGTTTAAAGTAAAGTCCATAACAAAGGAGCTTGATCAATACATTTTGCACAATGTCTGATGAAGAAGATGTCGTGTTAGTTATTTCTTTTCTTTAAAAACTTATGAAAACACTATTGGTTGCGTGCTAACCCAAGATGATGACAATGATAATGAATAGGGGTGGCAATGGGTAGGGTAGGGTAGGGTTTGGAGTCAACCCTAACCCTACCCGCGGGTTGAGATTCTTATATAAACTCAACCCTACCCTACCCGCGGGTTGAGAATATCTCAACCCTAACCCTACCCGCTCTTAACCCGCGGGTACCCGACCCTACCCGCGGATTACAAAAAAAATACAATGTTATTATATAACTTGATGATAATTTAAAATAGAACTGATTTTTATGTAAAAAAATTTTATTAAATTATCAATTAATGATCTTCTTTTAATGACTAAGGATCTTTTGTATTTAGTGAAAAGTCTTTAGTTCAACATCCACTTACAATATATTTTTATATAAGTATATAACATATACATATATAGGGTGCGGGTTGGTCGGGTAGGGTTGAGGCTCAACCCGCACCCTACCCGACCCGCACGAAAACCCTACCCGCACCCTACCCTACCCGACTGGGTGGGGTCGGGTTGGGTACCCGCGGGTAGGGTACATATTGCCACCCCTAATAATGAACGAGCCATCTACTATTTGAGCCCGAATGTTTACGAGTATCGAATCTCGAAATACCCAGTCGAAAAATTGTGTTTGTCACTGTATTATGTCTGTACTAAACTTAAATGTCATATGGTTGGTGGCTAAAACTATCAAAGTGATTTTTAAGAATGACCTTGTCAAGTATATGTTATCTTACCCAATTTTGCATGGACGAGTTGGTGATGCTTGCTTTGACTAAATATGATTTGCAATCTATACCTACTAAAACTGTTAAAGGACAAGTCATTGCAGATTTTTTGGTTGATTGACCAGACAATCTGTAATACTCCTTATTTTCGAAAAATTTAATTATGAATAAGTTATGTTTTATTTTATTAAATTGAGCTTTTTGTTATAGAAATTATTTTATTGAAGGTATGCGTATTAATTTTTATGATAATGGTTTAAATTTATTAAAAATCTTATTCTATTTAATTAGATATTTTGCTTAATTGAAATTAAAATTTAGAAAATTAAAATTAGTAAAAATTTTATCATTTAATTTGAATAATTGATATTTTTAATTTAATTTTATGAACTTAAAAAATTAATTAGAATATCTCTAATTTTAAATTAGTGTAGCTATTTGAAACTAATTAATAAGTTGACAAATAAATTGTATTCATAAAGTAAAATTTTTATGAATTTTATTTGATTTTAAATTATTACTCTATCTTCTAATTTTATCAAAAAATCTATTCTATCCTTATTCCCTTTTCCAATCTTAACCTTAACCCTAATTCCCAAATCAAACACACTCTCACCTCACACACACCCACACTGACAAGAAAGAAAGAGACGGAAGGGAGTGAAAGGAGAGAAGAACGGATCGAGAAGAAGAAGAAAGGAAGGAGAAAGGGAAGAGGGACGATGTCGGCGGGGGCTGGGAGCCGCTGTCGCCGTTGACGTCAAGCAGGGAGAGAGAGAGAGAGCATATGAAAACGCGAGCTAGAGGAGAGGAAGTCGCCGCCGCACTGCATGCCGTCGCTGGAGATCACCGTCCTCCTCTCTAATGTCGTCACCATCGAAGGAACTTCCGTCGGAGGGAGACATCGCCGTCGCAGCTGGAAGTCGCAGAGAACGAAGAGAGAGAATGAGAGAGCTATGAGAGAGAAGGAAGAGGTTGTTTCCGTCATCGCTACTGGTGCCGTCGAAAGAGCCACCACCGGAATGGGAGCTTCACCGTCGCCAAACCCAGCAGTGGAGGAAACAAACACATAATAGGGGAGAAAAGAGAGAAAAATGCAATGCAGGGGGAGTCATTCTTCTACTACCGCTCTTGCTATCACCATTGATGGAGCTTGCTATTGGAGAAGAATTATCGGCGTCGCTGGTGCAGGACCATTTCTGTCACTGTCTTGGACTTGCTCAAATCGGTCGGTGACACTACCGTGGCACTATTATGGTTCTACTTCTTCTTCCCTCGAATCTGTCTCGCGTCTATTTTTGTTCCTCTGTTATGATTTTGTTGAGCCTCTACTTGGACTTTGCAGCACTATTCTTGTTGCTTTCCAATCGATTCGAACCCATCATTTTTCCTAGTACTGTGGTCTTTGTTGTTACAATGCAAAGTTAATGTTTATTCCACTGTTGTAGTTGGGGTTACTGCATTTTTAATTTCTGAGTTTCAGCCAATTGAGGTAGGGGATGTTTGTTTTACAAATTCGGAATGCTTTGAAAGTTTAGAAAAGACGTGCATTTGAGTTGATGAGTATTTTATGGCTTGATTATCTCTATTAAAGTTTGACTAATTAAATTTTAATAATTTATTTTGTTTTTCGTAAT
>NC_029785.2:115019756-115079735 GCF_000816755.2 Arachis ipaensis | reverse complement strand
TGAATGAGAATTTGGAAAATTTTTTGTTTTTTTAATGTATGAAAATTTAATAATTTAAAAATAAATTAAGATAAAAAAATAAATACATTGATATTAAAAATTTGATTGTATAGTTGAGAAATTATTTGGTATTGGAAAGATTGAGAAGGGTTTGAGAAATATTTGATTTAGATGAAAATCTTGAAGGGTAAAAAAAATAAGTTTTAGAAGCGATTTTGTCAAAATTTTTGTAAGAATTAAAATAAAATTGAAAAAGAATGATAAACAAATTTGTGTTGCCTAAATAAAAAGGGTAATTATAGTATGCAGATGTTTCTTTATAGATATTCTCCTGGAACGAATGTCATGCAAGCACGTGAATTTATGCTGGTAGTGGGGGAGCATCTTGCAGAGGTTGTTGTAGGGTGTATGTAATGGCTGGATGTTGACCAAGGGGCAAGCCGAGCTGAGAGTGACATGCCGAGTTAATGGGCTCGTATTTGGCCCGTTAATGGATGCCTATGGACACTTTTGTTAGGCCGATGAATGGATCTTTCAATGCTTGTATTTTGTGTGGTTTTGGCAATCTGAAAAAGAACATGGAGAGTTGGGTTCTGATTCCTGGGAACATATATATATCCAACAATTTTTATTGACCCTATTTTTTAATTTATTATCTCAAATTGATGCGTGTGATGAGCGGATATTTTATACGCTTTTTGGCATCATTTTCATATAGTTTTTATTATGTTTTATTTAAGTTTTATTATATTTTCATAGGTTTTAGTGCAAAATTCATATTTTTGGATTCTACTTTGAGTTTGTGAGTTTTATGGTAATTTCAGGTATTTTCTGGCTGAAATTGAGGAGCTTGAGCAGAAGTCTGATTCAGAGACAGAGAAAGCACTGCAGATGCTGTCAGGATCTGACCTCCATGCACTCAAAAGAGCTTTTCTGGAGCTACAGAAGTCTAAATGGTGCGATCTCAATGACTATGGAAAGATAACATTCAAAGGCTTTCCAGAAATATATAATAGTTTATACTTTACTTCGGAAATGAAGACCTAAAACTGGCATTCAACGCCAACCACCTGCCCCATTCCTGGCATCTAATGCCCACAGAGGATGGTTGGCATCTAACGCCTAAAAGGGGGTCCCTAGCCAGTGTTTAACGCCCCTAAGGGACCCTAGCTCATGGGAGACACTCAAGCTCAGCCCAAAGACTCACCAAATGGGCCCCAGAAGTGGATTTTCGCACTAAAAGACTATTTTACCCTTCTTATGTAATCCTTAGTCATTAGATTAGTATATATAGAACAAGGATCACCCTTGTTCAGGACTTTTATGCCATATTTTTGAATTGTATTGTTTCTTTGTACAGTATGAGCCACTAAACCTCCTAGGTTAAGGTTAGGAGCTCTGCTGGTTTTCATGGATTAATAAAAGCACTACTGTTCTATTCAATTCGTGTGTGACTCTATTCTAAGATGTATCTTCATTCTTCAACTTTATGAATGAGTTGATCCATGATAATCATCCTCATTCTACATGGGTTCAGTGTGAGTCCTTGACCGGAGATCACTAAACCACAAGCTTGATTATACATCTCTTAGACGGCTAATCCACGACTTCATTGGGGACTTCTTGCAACACTAGTTCAGCCGACGTATGGGGAGATTAGGGTCTTTGTGGTAGAGACTAGAACCAAAGTCGCATCATTCTCTGATCCAGAAGATTCGACCTTGTCTGTGGCATCTTGAGTAGGATCATCAAGGGGATGAACTGTAGGAGCTTCATCCTCATTCAGATTGGGTGCACACTAAACCTGGCGTTCGGCTTGAAGGAGGAAGATTGGCGGCCACTGAACCGGCGTTGATCACTTACAGCCTGCCATGGAAGGAATCACTCACAGTTGGAGAAGACAGTAGGAAAGGTTGATCCAGAAGAATGAAGCATCTCCGAAGCCTCAACCGTTCTCTTATCACTGGTTTCACTCAAATTAAGTAATTTCATCCCTATTCTTGTTTTATGCATTTCTCTTAACAAACTATCTTTTCTAATCGCCTGACTAAGATCTACAAGGTGTCCATAACTTGATTCAAACCAACAATCTCCATGGGATCGACCCTGACTCACCTCAGGTATTACTTGGACGACCTCGTGCACTTGCTGGTTCAGTTGTCCGAGTTCTTATTTCGCGCACCAAGTTTTTGGCGCCGTTGCCGGGGATTGTTCGAGTTTGACAAACTACCGGATTATCTTGTTGCTTAGATTAGGTATTCTTTATGTTTTATTTGCTCTTTTGTTTGTGTCTTTTGTTTTCTTTTCAAAAATTTTTCAAAACCTTTTTTTGTTTTTGGCTATGTATTTTCTTTTGATTTTCTTGTTTTGGGTCTTACCTATTTCTTATTTTCTTTTTCAAAAATTATTTAAAACCTTTTCTTTTCTTTGTCTTTTGTTTGAGTCTAGTGTCAATTCTTAAGTTTGGTGTCCCTTGTGTGTTTATCTTTTCTTTAAATTTTCGAACTTATCTTGAGTGTTCTTCTTGGTATTCAAGTTGTTCTTGTTTCTTTTCTCGTTTGATATTAAAAATTTTAAATTTGGTGTCTCTTTATGTTTTTCCTTTCCAAAATTTCGAAAATTATATGCTTTGATTTAAAAAACTTTTAAGTTTGGTGTCCCTTAGTTCCTTTGGTTTTCATCTCTTTTAACCTGTTCTTTGTTTTTCTTTCTTGATATTCAAACTGTTCTTAGTAATTTTTTTGTGTTTGATTTCAAAATCTTTAAGTTCGGTGTCTTTTAGTGTTTTTCTTTAAAAATTTTCGAAAATTTAGTGCTTTGATTTAAAAAAATTTTAAGTTTGGTGTTTCCTTGTTAATTAAAGTTTAATTTTTAAATTTTAAATCCTATCTTTTCAAATCTTTTTCAAATTCTTATCATATCTTATCTTTGTCAAAATCTTTTCAAATCTTTTTATCTTTCTTTGAATTTAAAAAAGATCCTATCTTATCTTATTTTAAATTCAAATTTTAAAATTCAAATTTCAAAATCTTTATCTTATCTTAAATCAATTTCAAATTTCAAAATCAATTCTTTTCAAATCTTTTCAAATCTTATCTTTCTAGATTCTTCATCTTTACAATTTCAAATTTGAATTTTAAATCTTTAAATTTTAATTTTCAAAATCTCAAATTTAAATTTCAAAACTTTTAAATTTTAAATTTCAAATCTTTAAATCTTAAATTTCAAATTTTCAAATTCAAATTTCAAATCTTTTTGTTTGACTTTCTCTTTTTGAATTTTAAAATTTTCAAAATCAAATCTGTATCTTTCTTTTCAAATCTTGTTAGTTAATTGTTTATCTTCTTTTTTAATTTCATTAAATCCCTAATCCCTTTCTTTCTAATTTTTTATTTTATTTTCGAATTTTTTATTTATTTTTGATTCTTTTTATTGTTTTCGAATTTTTTCAAAATAATTTTAGTTTTAAATTATTCTTTCTTATTATTATTTTGGAATTTAAAAAAAAATTAATTTTTAAATTACTTTCCCCTCTTTAATTTTCAAAATCTCCCTCTTTATTCTCTTCTATTTCTTTTTGGATATCTCACTGGGAGCTCCCTATACTGTGACATAGAGACTCCCATTTTTCTTTGTCTCTTATTTATGTATGTAGGAACACCGAAGTCACTATGGATCAAAAGGGGAATACACGATTTGGGAGACTTCTGGGTTCCTATATATTTGACACTCCTATTGACTCAGATGACTTTAAGGTCAACCTAGACCAGATCCTACTATTACGGCAAAAGTGCCAGTTTCATGGACATCCACAGGAAGACCCCAGTAAGTTTATCTCTGACTTCCTGCAATTCTATGATACTGTAGAGGCCAATGGAGTGAACCCTGAAGTCCCCAAACTAAAACTCTTTCCATTTGCTCTGAGTTCTCAAGCAAATGAATGGTGGCATATAGAACTCAGAGGAAGTGTGAACACCTGGGATAAGGTTGTTAACAAATTCCTGAACAAGTTCTCTCCCTCACAGAGATTAACTAAGCTGGTGACATATGTTCGGACCTTCAGGCAGAAGGAGAGCGAGTCTCTCCATGATGCTCGGGAGAGGTACAAGCTGATGTTCAGGAATTGCCCTCCCCATAAGTTCTCAGGATGGGACAAGACAATTATCTTCTATGAAGCCATCTCTGAGATAGCCAGGAAGACAGTGGATCACTTTGCAGGCGATTTTTTGTACTTTATAGAGACACACGAAGAGGCAGATGAGCTCATTGAGAGAGCTACCAACAACCAGTACTTATACTCCAGTGAGGAGACCCCAGTTAAGACAGAAGTTCTAGACATGGAGACTGTAGCCGCACCCCCCTGCTGAGATTTATAATGCTCCTAGTGATATGAGTGGTAACTACCCTCAAGGAGACATTCACACCCACGACTAGTGGACACCTGAGCAGGGTAATATTCCTCTTACTGAGTTGTTTGAGGAGGTGCATCCCTATAGGGCCTTCACAGAGAGCTTGATGCTCTCTGGGAAGGAGACCTTAAAAGAAGGTAGAACAGTAGTCTTCAGCAAGGAGGCCGAACCTCCGGAGCCTACTACTGAAGAAATGAAGGCAATCAAGGACCAAGAGGATCCTGAGAATGCCATTGAGCATGCCCCTACAGAGGAGGAGGAACCTCAAGTTGAATCTTCTCTAGGCGTGCAAGAGGAGCCTGTGACGAACACAGAGCACGCCTTTACAGAGGTGAAAGAGCCTCAAGAGCTACCTTTCTTAGGCGTGCAAAAAGGACCAGAAGATGAGCAATTGGCTCATTTCCTAGCAGCACTCAAGAAGTTGCAAATCAATATTTCTTTTCCTGAGGTTTTGGAGCAATGGTCTCTATCTACTGGAAGAAACCTCTCTGATGCTGAGAGAGGCGAATTAGTGATGAGATTACAGAAGGATTACATGATTGTCAGGGTCCTTAAACTTCCACTACCCCCTGACAAAGGAGGTACTTCCATGCAGAGTACAATACTGAAGCCTCCTCCCTTGGTGAAAACTCATACGGTTTCCCCAGACATCAAACTTAAGTTTGGTATTGGGCAGTCACCACCCACCAAGGAGGACGGTCCCAAGAGGAAGATGCATAGGAGATGGAGAAACAATACAACCCCTACCCTAACAAGCAAGGAGAATCAAGCTCATCACACTAAAAGAAAGCTTGTTAGGAGGAATTCAATTCTGAGGACACTAATCTCCTCCTCTTCTCCCATGGAGTCATTTCTGTTAACCAACTGAAAAAAAGAGGAAGAAAGTCAACAATCAAGTGTCAAGCTAATGACATTAAAGAAGCACTTGTTGGGAGGCAACCCAACCATAATTAAAGTTATTTATATTTTCCATTAAGTTTATTTCATTTATATCAGTTTAATTTTCATATTTGTTTAAGTTTGTGATCATGTGCAGTAGTTAGAACAGAAACAAAAATAGTCAGAGATAAAAACAGAACACCCTGGAGCAGAGACCTTGCTGGCGTTGAACGCCAGACAAGGGGGCCAGAGTGGGCGTTCAACGCCCATGAGGAGCAGCAAAGCTGGCGTTGAACGCCAGCCAGGGGTAGAGACCTGGCGTTAAATGCCAGGAAGGAGCACCTCAATGGGCGTTCAACGCCCTATAAGGAGCATCAAGCTGGCGTTGAACATCAGCCAGGAGTAGGAGCTGGGTGTCAGGAAATTCGAATTCCCTAGCCTCCCAAGACCAGTGGGTCCCACAGAAATCCCACCTACCTCACCCTCTATTTCTCCCTCTTTCTTCTTCTCCTTCTACTCTCTCATTCCCAATTGTTCATATTTGCTCGAAGACGAGTAAAAATCTTAAGTTTGGTGTTGCAAAAGCTTTTCTTTTCGACTTCTACCACTCCTAAGTATGGCACCAAAGACTGGTGAAACCTTAAGGAAGAGAAAGGGAAAGGTACTTGCCTCCGCTTCCCTTACCTCATATGTCACCTATGCAATTCAGCCGGAATTGTCACAGAAGGAGACATCCCCATTAAGGAGGACAAGCCCATCACTAAAAGAAGGATGGAGCATGTTAGAGATCCAGCACATGAACCACAGCAAGAGCATGTGGAGCCGCCTCAACAAGAAATCTCTGAGATGCCTCAAGGATGTATTTTCCTCCCCAAATTTTTTTCGGGACCAATGGCATACCTCTCTAGGAGAGTTAATCTCCAACATGGATCAACTAAGGATGGGACATCAAAGAGCACTCCACCATCCTCCATGAAATAAGAGAAGATCAAATAGCCATGAAGAAAGAACAACAAAGACAGGAGCGTGACATAGAAGAGATCAAGCGGTCCATTGGCTTCTCTAGAGGGAGCAGTAGTCGCTGTCACTAAGGTGGATCCGTTCCTTTTATCTTCTATTTGCTTATGTTATTTTTCTGTTTTCTATGTATTTTGTTTTATTGTCTGTTTCTAGTGCATGATCATCTTTATGTCTTAAAGCTATGAAATATTCCATGCATCTCTCACCTTGCTTAAAAGAGGAGTAAGATGCATGAATTTCGAGTTATATATTAAGAATAGTTCGATTATTTGATATGGTGGCATTGCTTTTGTTTTGTTAATGCATGAATGAACAGTGCATATTTGATGTTGGAGTTAAGAATGTTGGCTCTTGAAAGAATGATGATAAAAGTGAAGTATTATTGGTAATCTGAAAAATCCAAAAATTGATTCTTGAAGCAAGAAAATGTAGCAAAAAGCAATAAAAAAAACAAAAAGAAAAAGAAAAAGCCAGTAGCTCTTTAAACCAAAAGTCAAGAACAAGGATTCAAGGCTTTGAGCATCAATGGTTAGGAGGGCCTAAAAGAAACAAAATCTTGGCCTAAAAGTTCAATTGAGCTCCTCCCCTAACTATATGCTTGTGGTGTGAAGGTGTCAAGTGAAAAACTTGAGACTGAGCAGTTAAAGTCGTGGTCCAAAGAAAAGAGTGTGCTTAAGAACTCTGGACACCACTAACTGGGGATTCTAGCAAAGCTGAATCACAATCCTAAGGGGATCACCCAGTTAAGTGTCTGTGGCATTTATGTATCCGGTGGTAATACTGGAAAATAAAGTGTTTAGGGTCACGGCCAAGACTCTAAAGAAGTTGTGTTCATGAATTAAAAAGAACTAAACTAGGAGAGTCAATAATATCATCTGGATTCTAAGTTCCTAAAGATGCCAATCATTCTAAGCTTCAAAGGATAATGAGATGCCAAAACTATTCAAAAGCAAAAAGCTACTAGGGTCAAGGACTTAAGAAGTGCAATAACGGTGATAAGGAGCTACTAAGAGTGCTGAAGCCGGTTAAATCAAGAAGATACCAAGAGAGGGTTATGTGTCGAGGTCGGAAGTTGAAATAAGAAACTATTGCCCAAAGCTTACAAGAGAGGATTTTCGAATTTACCTTAAGATTTCTAAAACCTACCACGAATCCAAGAAGATATTTTGAGCAAGCCAGAAGTGAAGAACGAAGTGAAAATCTATGTGATTACAAGTTTGACGTATGAGAAAGAAATGAGAAACCACCAGAAGCCGTTCGAAATGCCACAACCGTTGAAGGTTCTACATTAAAGGTAAAAGGGAATAGCTATCGATTTCGTAATAGATTGCCAAAGTCTAGGACGAAAGGTGATGTTGTTAGGAACTCGTGGATCAAGTGATCAAGTCCGTTTTGCCCATTGGAGCAAACTACTTATTTGGGACATCAACGAGACTATACATCAGGGAGAAGGTGAGACTCCACAGTACACTAAACACCTCTGAATTAATAGGAAACTAGAACATCGAATGTCTTAATTCCTGAATTTGATAGCCGAGACACAGAGAAAAAGTTACGCGAATTTGAGTTAAGATTCTCATTATGAAAGCCGACAAACGAGATAGGCAGATCTAAGAAGAAGACTTCTCAAGTTGGAAGGAAGAAGATATCTATTTCTGAGTATTACTTCAACGAACTAGAATCGGACGAGCAATCAAAAACTAAGAAGTTAAACCCCGCTAAGTTAGCCCATTTCAATTATTGGAGAGTATTGATGGTCAGTGGCGTGCCAAATAGTTTTTCTTCCGTACCTTTCAAACCTATTCAACGTACACTCCACACTTCGTAACTCCTGAAACTCGCTTCTAAAACAAATGCATGTCTTACAACCTAAGTCAGCTTAAATA
Source organism: Arachis ipaensis (assembly GCF_000816755.2). NCBI lineage: Eukaryota > Viridiplantae > Streptophyta > Magnoliopsida > Fabales > Fabaceae > Arachis > Arachis ipaensis. The sequence goes on along the minus strand of NC_029785.2, from coordinate 115,071,541 downwards.
AAAGGGGATGTACGCTTCAAGTGATGATTTTAGCTTCAAGAAACTCGGGATATGCTGAAAGACTATCCACACCTCTTTTTCAGATAACTGAATCTGAATTTTGAGGGCAAAATTCCTAATTAGGTGGGTAGGATATAAACCCCGCTAAAATCGGTAAATAATTAGTCAATAGTTTGAATTTTAATTAGGAAAATTAAAAATGAAAAACTAATATCAAAATAGGATAGAGCTCTTCACAACAAAAATTTCGATACCAATTTCGAAAATTTTTACCCAAAATTGGATCGGATGGGTCGAACCGGTTGAACCAGGCCCAAACTGGGCCCGTGGGCCCAACCAGCCCAGCATATAAATGAGCTAAAGCTCATTTTCTCCTCTAAGAACACAATAGAAGCGGTGCTAGACGCAGGGAGAAGAAGAGAAGGGTACAAAACCCTTGTTTCAATTTTCAAATGCCGTAACTTCTCCGTTCGAGCTCCGATCGCCGCATCGTTCGCGGTCACGCGTCCAGCGTGTCAAATTCTATGTTTCTATCGGATCAATTTCATGGGTAAGACTCAATTTCATTTCAGATTCTCATTCCCCCTTTCTATTTGTGAAATTGAGCTTTTGTGATGAAATCTTGCCAAATTCGGTGTTTTAGGTTCGATTTAGCTTCCGAAGCTTATTGGGTTTGAGTTACTACGCATATGGGTGTGGTAAGGATTACCTAAACCCTAGTTAATTCTGAATTAGGGGTGAATTGAGTCATATATATGCATTGGAATTGAAAAGTAAATATTTGAAAGCTTATTGGTGACCAAGGCTCGATTTGTGGCTGGTTTATTTGAGCTTGGAGGGGCTGGGTTCTAGCTTGTGAGGCTGCCTTGGGTGGAATAAAGTGATCGGCCAAGGTATGGTTTAGGTTTCGTGCGTTTAACATTTAAGGTGTTGTGAAAACTTAAGCTAGAAGAACCATAGGTTAAGTTGAATTGGTTAATTGCATTAAATGATTAGTCTTGTGAAGTTGTTGAATAAATTGTGGATGAACATGTGTCGGAATTTATGAGGTGTTGAAGTTATTGAATGTGTGCTCTTGGACTTATTAATGATGGGTTGGTCTTGATGTTGGTATATATTAATGGATTTTGGTTAGTGTTTTTTAATAAAGAGTTGATATATGTGTTGATGGATTAATATATGTGAAGGGTTGATAAATGTGTTGATGGATTAATATATGTGAAGGGTTGATAAATGTGTTAATTGATTGATATATGTGAAGGGTTGCTCATATATATGATATATGTTGATACAAATTGGTGGTTATGGCTTGTTGGATTAGCTAAAGGTAGTTTGAAGTGGTTGTTGATGAATTGGGATTGGATATGTTAATAACATGCAGGTTTTATAGGTAAGGATTATGAATGTGGGGAAAATGAGGTTTGGATGTTGTTTGGTAAGAAGTGATTTTTGGTGAACTTTGAAAGTCCATAACTTGCCTTTCAAATATTGGATGGAAATGTGGTTTGTTTTAAATGAAAGATGGTTTTACAAACTTTTAAACGATATCAATTTCGTAAAAAATGGAATTTTGTAGGAAAATTTATGCACGATGGAAAATTGGTGCATAAAACTGTGTTATACAGGTTTCAAAAACTGGTTATGCAGCTTTCTGGGCATTCTGCCAACTTTTGAAAAACGCATATCCACGCGTACGCGTGGCTCACGCATATGCGTGGCGTGGCATTTCAACGACGCATGCGCGAGCAGCCATGCGTGCGCGTGAGAGGCCAATGCGCATGATCACGCGTACGCATGACCCACGCGTATGCGTGACATGCGGTTCTCATCTACGCGTACGCATGGCCCACGCGCACGCGTGGCCTCTATTTGCTGCAAACTGAATTTTGGCTGTTTAAACCGGATTTTCACTCCTAAACCTCCATTTTTCCTTCCCTTTTAGACTTAGGATATAGTACTGAGTCCAGTAGATAATTGAAGCTAGGAAAATAAGATAACCTAGGAATGAAGAAAGAGGTAAAATATGATGAATTATAAGGAAGAGATGTGAATGTAAGTGAAGTTATGATGCCAAGGCTTGATAAATAATTAAATAATGATTATAAATATGAAATGGCTTATGAATGATATCTGAAATACGAGTTTCCCTGGGTAACAGAACCGTGGCTCGCGACCACGTGTTCCAGGTTGAATCTCGATACTCTATTGACCCTACGTCGTTAGGGTGACCAGGCACGTATAAATTTCTGGGTATGGATAGCCCCCAGTGAGTGATTTGAATGATATATGAATGTGAAATCTATGCATAGACTCATGGGGATGCGCGACGGGGGATAGTCTAAGGTTTTCGGACTTGTCGGGTTGGCTGGATAACCGACAGATGAGTCTCATCAGCCATAGGACAGGCATGCATCATGTGCATTTGTTTATGTGAATGCTATGCATTATCTGGGATTGCCTAATTGAACATATATGTCCTGTTACCTACTATTCTTGGTATTTGCACTATCTGCTTACTACTTGTGCGTGAATTTGTTTGGTTGCTTGTCTCTGCTGAATTTATGAAAGACGGAGGGACGGAGGAATGGTGAATGGGTTGAGTGTTAGGTGTTAAGTTTAAGACAAAAGATTATAGTGTACTTAGAACACCTACCCCTATTTATGGCTTTTACTTAGAGATTAAGTTATGTAATTATGATAACAGAGTTCTAGGATTGCCTCTGGCATTCCCAGGACCTTATTTATTATACGCGTGACACCTTTTCCATGCTGAGAACCTCCGGTTCTCATCCCATACTATGTTGTTGTTTTCAGATTCAGGTCGAGAGGCTCCTCGCTAGGCGTTTGAATTTCCTGAAGCGGAGTAGTCTGGGATATTTTGGGTTTTCTGTTTACTTATATATGTATATATGTACTTAGCTTTCTCTCCAAAAAACTTGTTTATTTTGTTCCTCCTAGAGGTTACAGGAGAGTTAGGGATTTGTTTCTGTATTTTGGATATTCAGGATACTTATGTATATATATATGTAAATATTCTCTGGCCAGCCTTGGCTTCACAGGCTGAGTCAGGAGCTAGTCTCACTGTAGTCTTGGCACTCTTGTTACTCTTTCGTCTATTCTTATCTTGAACATTTAGGTTTCTTAGCACGCAAGTAGTTCTCTCCTCGGGCGATGCGCTTTTTTTTATTTTGCAAAATTTGTTTACCCGTTTTTCAAGGCTCCTAGTTTATTATATTCTTTCTGCTATTATACGTATGTATTTTATTTTAGAGGTCGTAGCGCCTTGCCGCCTCTGTTTTACATCCTAGGTGTAAAGCTCTGTATGGTAGGGTGTTACATTATGATATCAGAGCAGTTCGTTTCTATAGAGCCTGAGGACGGACTGATTATGCTTCAGTGCATTCTCTGTGTATGTGTCTATGTGCTATTAGGATATCTAATTGATATAAGCAGCATACATATTTGTGAGCATGCATTTGGGACTCTTAAGCACTAAACTTGTGATATTGAGACTGATCACCTTAATATCAATTGTTTGGTGTAAACAGGGACCAAATGTCGACTCGCGGATCCGAGCGAGGTAACTGGGGAAAAAATCTTAGGACCGAACCAATGCAAGGACCCCGAGATGGAAGCTCGGGTGCTGGTACAAGCAACATAGGTCAATATTATATGTCTATAACCCTTAATAAGTTCCTCAAGAGTGGCCCACCTCAGTTTAATGGAAATGCCAATGCGTTAGAGGCTGATCGCTGGTTTCGAAACGTGGAGAGGTTTTTATACACTCAGCACATACCGGAAGCACAGTCGGTGGAAATAGTGACTTACATGTTGGAAGGAGATGCTCAGAAATGGTGGCAGGAGTTATATCATACCTTGCAAATGGAGTTAATAGATATCCCTTGGAATAGATTCAAGACGGAATTTTACGGGAAATATTTCTTATATGCACTTCGCATTGCAAAGGAGTTGGAGTTAATGTAGTTGAAGCAAGAGAATATGTCTGTTGTTGACTATACTCGTGGATTCGACAACCTGTGTCGTCTCTCAAAAGTTTGTCAAGGAAGTCTAGCCGACTATAAGGCGTAGAAGTGTGCTCAGTATAAGAAAGGACTTAGGAGAGACATCTTCAACTATGTGTATCTGCAAAGGTTAACGAATTTTTCTGAATTGGTTAAGAAAATTCAATTCGCAGAAGATTACTCCATGAAGTGGGTAATGCTACAGGAAGGCTATGGAGAGACAGCTCCAGATAGAAAACGCCGGGATGCAGCCGAATCCAATTCTCAGACCTGAGGTAACCATGACCTAGCAGTAGAGTTTTTAACTTCCTTGCATACCATTGATATGTAATATTCGTTCGTGATGCATGACAAGTTTCAGTAATCATGAGATCCAAGTTGATAATTAGTCGAAAACTATTGGTTGTTGAGACGGAGTGATACTTAGCTAACTTAGAGGAGTGGTTAGGCTTTTGAAGGTTAAGGATTAAGTGATGTAGTGGAAGCAGGTTGGACCGTATAGTGGAAGCAGGTTAGACCATATCTAAGAAATCAGGAGTGTTGAGGGCTACGCAGAGTTATTGTTCGGAATCCAGTGACGGTGAAACTTTGAGGAAGAGGAATAGAGCAAATTCAACCTTTAGCTGTTAATCGTTAAGAGGCAAGTGAAGATGAAACCAAATCCCTATACGAGAAAGTTTCTAAGACAATTCTTGAAGGTGTGTCAGAACTTCCATTTCAGAGAAAAAGCGAGTTTGCGATAGGCTTAGTACCGGAAGCCGGATTAACTTCAATCACACCACAAGCAAAGACATTATTATAATCGGTAGAATTTAGGATTGAGTGGAAGGGAGTACTAGAAGAGGGAATCATCTAACCAACTATTTCCTTGTGGGAAGTGCCGGTTATGCCGGAGAAGAAGGAAGAGAACGGCAGAAAGCTTTATGCAGAGAGAGTGTGCTAACGAACCTTCGCGACTCGATCTAATCCTTCTTTTGAAACCTACATTGACATTCTATCCGGAGCTCTTCCTAAATGGCTTGACTATCTTTCTAACTTTACTCCTTATGTGCATTAATTTTGTTTCTTCCAGGATGAGTCTGAGCTTGTCTTGGTATAAACACGTAATCCTTGAATCTTGTATGCTCGCTATGATTAGAGTTGCCCTTATTCGCAAACCATGTTCTTCAGAATCAGCTGAGACTTCTTTGACTCTGTACGCTCTGTTCTTTCTACCAAAGGTCTTTAATTTGAACTCTTTTCTTGAGATGCACCTAGGTTCCTTCCCTTGTGCATTCCATCATTTCGGTATAATCCTGATTAATCGTATACAAGATTTTCTTTCTGACCTTTTTTATTGCTCATTCATTTTTCAAGCTTAATATCCTTTTGAAAATTAACTCGAGCCCATATTAGTATCACGTATAAATTATAGCTGTAATTATTGAGATGTTGATTCCTTAAGAGCAAGACTTTTGGGACACGAAGGATGAAGCATGTAAGCGTGCGCCATCAAAAAGAGTTTTCGAGCTTTAAATTCTTGCCGACCACAAAGCTTATGATTAGTTTAACACTGATAAACCACTATTTTATGGTTTATATTGTGTTTAATTGTGTGGTTTTATCATGATCCTTACCCACTTATTCATTAAATTAGCATGCATTTAGATTTCCTTCCTGAATTTATTACATGTTTGAAAACTACTTCCTAGAGACTTTAATTATTTATTTTTAATTCTCCTTTATTCCATTCGATGCCGTGATCTGTGTGTTAAGTGTTTCAGACTTTATAGGGCATGAATAAGTTGGAGATTGGAAAGGAAGCTAGCAAAAAATGGAAGAAACACAAGAATTTGAGGAGATAACCAGCGAGAAGTGACGCGGTCGCATGGCTCACGTGACAGCGCGAAGGAGAGCAAATTTCAGTGACGCGGCCGCATGGCTCACGCGGCCACGCGAATTGGAAAAGTTCTGGCGACGCGGTAGCATGGACGACGCAAACGCGTGGCGAGGAAAAACGCCAATGACGCGTCCGCATGGATGACGCGATCGCGTGACATGTGCGATCTGCATAATCTATAGAATTCGTTGGGGGCGATTTTGGGCCCTATTTCGACCCAGTTTTAGGCCCGGAACAGCAGACAAGAGTCAGAGAACATGCAGAAACAATTAACACATTCATTCAGAGACAGTTGCAGATCGAGTTTTTACTCTCTTAGGTTTTTCTCTCTTGGTTTTAGAATTTTAATTTTCAATTGGTCTTAACATTGGAACATTGAGAAGAGTTATTCCCTCATCAAGACTTCGTCATTCTAGTTCGTTTTCTCAACTTGGTTCTATTCTTCCATGTTCCTTGTTTTGTTCAATTTTGTTATTTGAATACTTTTATGATTATTTAATGCAAGGATTATTTCTTTTTAATTTAATTTCAATTCCAATAATCATGTCTTCTTTTAATTCCCTTTCATATGCTATGGATTCTTGTGTGTGTGTGTGTGTGTGTGTGTGTGTGTGTGCGTGCGTGCGTACGTGCGTGCGTGCGTGCGTGTGTGTGTGTGTTTGTGTGTGAGAATTAGGGGTGAATTGAGTCATATATATGCATTGAAATTGAAAAGTGAGTATTTGGAAGCTTATTGGTGACCAAGGCTCGGTTTGTGGTTGGTTTATTTGAGCTTGGAGGGGCTGGGTTCTAGCTTGTGAGGCTGCCTTGGGTGGAATAAAGTGATCGGCCAAGGTATGGTTTAGGTTTCATGCGTTTAACATTTAAGGCATTGTGAAAACTTAGGCTAGAAGATCCATAGGTTAAGTTGAATTGGTTAATTGCATTAAATGATTAGTCTTTTGAAGTTGTTGAATACATTGTGGATGAACATGTGATGGAATTTATGAGTTGCTGAAGTTATTGAATGTGTGCTCTTGGACTTGTTAATGATGGGTTGCTTTTGATGTTGGTATATATTAATGGATTTTTGTTGGTGTTTGTTAATAAAGAGTTGATATATGTGTTGATGGATTAATATATGTGAACGGTTGATAAATGTGTTGATGGATTAATATATGTGAAGGGTTGATAAATGTGTTAATGGATTGATATATGTGAAGGGTTACTCATATATGTGATATATGTTGATACAAATTGGTGGTTATGGCTTGTTGGATTAGCTAAACGTAGTTTGAAGTGGTTGTTGATGAATTGGGATTGGATATGTTAATAACATGCAGGTAGGTAAGGATTATGAATGTGGTGAAAATGAGGTTTGGATGTTTTTTGGTAAGAAGTGATTTTTGGTGAACTTTGAAAGTCCAAAACTTGCCCTTCAAATATTGGATGGAAATGTGGTTTGTTTTAAATGAAAGATGGTTTTGCAAACTTTTAAACGATATCAACTTCGTGAAAAAAAATTTGTAGGAAAAGTTATGGACGATGGAAAATTGGTGCATAAAACTGTGTTATACAGGGTTCAAAAACTGGTTATGCAACTTTCTGGGAATTCTGCCAACTTTTGAAAAACGCATATCCATGCGTACGCGTGGCTCACGCATACGCGTGGCATGGCATTTCAACGACGCATGCACGAGCAGCCATGCGTGCGCGTGAGAGGCCAATGCGCATGATCACGCGTACGCATGACCCACGCGTACGTGTGGCCTCTATTTGCTGCAAACTGGATTTTGGCTGTTTAAATTAGATTTTCACTCATAAACCTCCAGTTTCCTTCCCTTTTAGACTTAGGATATAGTACTGAGTCCAGTAGATAATTGAAGCTAGGAAAATAAGATAACCTAGGAATGAAGAAAGAGGTAAAATATGATGATTTATAAGGAAGAGATGTGAATGTAAGTGAAGTTATGATGCCAAGACTTGATAAATGATTAAATAATGATTATAAATATGAAATGGCTTATGAATGATATCTAAAATACGAGTTTCCCTGGGTAACAGAACCGTGGCTCGCCACCACGTGTTCCAGGTTGAATCTCGATACTCTATTGACCCTACATTGTAAGGGTGACTGGGCACGTACAAATTCTTTCCTCGAGCATGCACTTTTTTTTATTTTGTGAAATTTGTTTACCCGTTTTTCAAGGCTCCTAGTTTATTATATTCTTTCTGCTATTATACGTATGTATTTTATTTTAGAGGTCGTAGTGCCTTGCTGCCTCTGTTTTACATCCTAGGTGTAAAGCTTTGTGTGGTAGGGTGTTACAGTACAAAATTAATATTTTTGGATTCTACTTTTAGTTTGTATGTTTTATGGTAATTTCAGATATTTTTTTGCTAAAATTGAGGAGCTTGAGCAAAAGTCTGATTCAGAGACAAAAAAAGCACTGCAAATGCTGTTAGGATCTAACTTCCATTCACTCGAAAGAGCTTTTCTGGAGCTACATAAGCCTAAATGGCGCGCTCTCAATGGCTATGAAAAGCTAACATCCAGGGCTTTCCAGAAATATATAATAGTCTATATTTTTCTTCGAAAATGAAAGCCCAAAACTGGCATTCAACTTCAGCCACCTGCCCCATTCCTAGCGTCCAACACCTAAAAGGGGATCCCTAGCCAGCGTTCAACGCCCCTAAGGAACCCTAGCTCATGGGAGACAGTTAAGCTCAGGCCAAACACTCACCAAATGGGCTCCAGAAGTGGATTTTCGCACTAAAAAATTGTTTTACCCTTCTTATGTAATCCTTAGTCATTAGATTAGTATATATAGAACAAGGATCACCCTTGTTCAGGACTTTTATGCCATATTTTCAAATTGTATTATTTCTTTATACAGTATGAGCCACTAAACCTCCTAGGTTAAAGTTAGGAGCTCTGCTGATTTTCATGCATTAATAAAAGCACTACTGTTCTATTCAATTCGTGTGTGAGTCTATTCTAAGATGTATCTTCATTCTTTAACCTTATGAATGAGATTATCCGTGACAATTATCCTCATTCTACATGGGTTCAGTATGAGTCCTTGACTGGAGATCATTGAACCACGAACTTGATTATACATCTCTTAGACGGCTAATCCACAACTTCGTTGGGGACTTCTCGAAACACTAGTTCAGCCGAGGTATGGGGAGATTAGGGTCTTTGTGGTAGAGGCTAGAATCAAAGTTGCAGCATTCTCTGATCCAGAAGATTCGACCTTGTCTGTGGTGTTTTGAGTAGGATCATCAAGGGGATGAACTGCAGGAGCTTCACCCTTATTCAGGATTGGGCGCACACTAAACCTGGCGTTCGACTGAAGGAGGAAGATTGGCGGCCATTGAACCGGCGTTGATCACTTACAGCCTACCATGAAAGGAATCACTCACAGTTGGAGAAGACAGTAGGAAAGGTTGATCCAGAAGAATGATGCATCTTCGAATCCTCAACCATTCTCTTATCACTGGTTTCACTCAAATTAAGTAATTTTATCCCTATTCTTGTTTTATGCATTTCTCTCAACAAACTATCTTTTCTAATCGCCTGACTAAGATCTACTAGGTGTCCATAACTTGATTCAAACCAACAATATCTGTGAGATCGACCCTGACTCACCTCAGGTATTACTTGGACGACCTAGTGCACTTGCTGGTTCAGTTGTGCGAGTTCTTATTTTGCGCACCAGTGTGCTTAATAATTGTTGTTATGACCCAAGGTGATTCAAAGTGATGGAGGACGGCGACGAGGCGACAGCCAGCGGCAGAAGCGCTACTCAGCAGAGGTACATCCAAATGACGACAAAAGCAACTGACCGCGATGGCAGTGGAAGCGTGGTTGAGAAGACAAAAAAAAGACGACGAGCAGCGAGCTCAAGGAACAAGACACTCGCGGTCATGGACAGTGAGCAGAACGGTGACCGATGATTCAGCGAGAAGGTCCAACAGTTCAGAGAAATAGCATCGTATTCTCTTCGGCAAACGCAGTTGGAGAGAGAACCAACAAAGGCAAGCAGTGAAGATGTCATCGGCAATAGGCAAGGATCGATGACTGCTACACCACCCAATTGTAATGCGTGTATCCACTCCAACAACAATGCCTCAATCAACAGACTCTATAGCAGTAGCGACGAAGATCCTCCGGCAGCTGAGTCTAATCAGTATAGTGTTGGGGGCATTCTTCATAAGGATTAGTGTAACCGGAATGGGCCAAATGTCTTAATGGGTCACTGGACCTTTATGCCCATGGCTGATGTATTTGTATTTCATTGTAGAGAAGCTTGATCTGATGGGGTTGATGTTGTGGATAGTATTTGAAGGGTCATGTGTTCAATAATGGGTTTAAAATTTTAAAACTTATTTTTATTTTTATAATTATAATTTTAATATAATAAATTTTTAAATTATTGGTATGAAATGCTAACTTTATAATTTTAGAAAATAGTTTTGAAAATTACTCTCTTAGAAGCTTACAAAGAAAAGATCATTGCAAGCTATATATAAATTTTGGATATTAATTTTTGCATCCTTGTGTTTCAAACTTTAAATTTTTTTACAACTTAAATTAAATGTTATATAAATTTTGCTATTTTAAAATGAATTTAAAATGAATTGTTTTAAATCATTTCGATTTTTCAAAATCAAAATAAATTGTTCCAAACCAGATAAATATTAAAGGAATTAGATGGTATTAAACAAATAAATTGACATACATGAAGGGATTAAAATAAATTGTTACTGCTAATTGTTGAACATAGACTGCTTCTTCTTTTTTTCTATTAACAAATTCAAACATTTAAGGTCCAATTCATTATTTGAGATACCCAATCCTAATGCTGCCAAAGCCCAATCTATAAATCCACCAACTAATAGTAGCAACAGACAGTTTTGGCTCAGCCACAACTACCATCACACCAGACAAGCCCTAACACCAATTTCCACCTGTCAATCTGGTAGTAAAACAGAGGAAATATCTGCATTTGTACCGTAGAATGACCCAAATAAAAATATAAGACTTTATCTTGGAGGCTAACTAAGTAATTTCTATAAAAGAATTATGTTTTGGAGCGCTTTAGCGAATTTAAAGTAATAAATTTGATTATTTAAGGTTAAACAAAAAGTTGAGTTTGATGGTCGTGGTAAATTGTGAATTAACTTACTTGATTAACAATGAAAAGAATAAGTAAGTAATTGAAGTTAACTTGAATAGAGATTTAATTAATTAAAAATTTAAAAAACTAATTAATTATCAACTCAAGAGTTAAAAATAGGAAGTGTTAGATGAGTTTTAAATGGAATTAAATATAAGAGTTGAGGAAAAGAGAGTTATTTAAAGAATATGATTACAAAGTTGTAGTTTTCAAGAGCTATAAGATAAATATTAAGGACCTTTAGCTATATTCTAAATTGAACTTGAGGATTGCGAGAGTTTAGATTGTTACCCATAAAGTGAATAATTGAGCAATGATTGGATGAGATTGAATGAGGAAAATATGATGTGTTTGAGTTAGTTTGAGGTAGGTTATAAATAATTATGTTATATTTGAGTTAGTTTGCAACCTTGAGTTTAGGGTATTATATTATTAGACGCCTCAAACCTCTAAGCCATATGTAACAGCTTAAGCCTAACTCGGTGGATATTAAAACATGCGGAGTAGGAAGTAGAGTTGTGTTGATAGTCATGATGAGAATTATATTTGTTATTAGATTGATTATGAGAAATGAGACTTAATGCGAGGCTTGCAACAAAGTGAGAGTGATATGAGACTTATGATAAGAACTATGGTTAAGTTGAGATATATGCAGTAACTTATGATTTATGATGATGATTGCATTATTGATGATACAATTGCTAATGATTATGATCATGATAATAATTTTGGTTGATGATGGTATTGGCAAGGATGTGGTTTTGTCCCGCTTGCATGATTATGGTTGAAATGTGATTACTGATTGGTAAGGACGTGAGTTTTGTCCTGCTTGCGTTACTGATGAGACACCTGCACCTAGCAAGAATGGTGGTTTTGTCCCGTCTTTATTCCTTCTTATCGTAAGGGTGGTCGGGCACACAATCCTTGGATTAGCTAGCCCCCAAGAGAAGGTGACAGAGCACTTTCCTACGAGACCAGTTTATATATGCATGAGATATTTTTCTTTTGGAAATGCACGATAGAAAGACGATATCTGGGTTAGCTACCGGATGTATTGGGTCCGACAATTTAACCGACACGTGAGCTCACGACCAATAGGAAAGGCATACATCATATGCATTTGATTGAATTATTTTGGTGTACATTGTATTGTTGTGTTGTGCTTATGTGATTTATCTGATTATGTGATGTGTTATGTGCTTTATATATGTGCTTGCTTGTGTGATTTAATTGTTTGACATGATTGTGATTGCTAGTGCACGGAGGTAATGGAGGTTGAGGTGGATTGAACTCGGTATTGTCCTTAGACTTTGGTTTATATGTTGAATGAATAGAAAAGAGAGATGATTGTCTATTGGGTAGAAAATCCTTAGGTGTGTCTTTGAGCTTTGAAGAAAACATTTAAAGATTTATTTTGCTTTTCCAGTATGGTTAAGAAATATTAAGATATACAATTGTATATATGATTTAAAAATAAAAGAATAAAGAATGCAAGCTTTTATAAAGATAAACTTTTTCGAGATATGTGTTCACTAGGTGTATTTATTTCTATTACATTTGTGGCATTCCCTCTTCCTACTGAAGACCGTGTGGTTTGGTTCTCACCCCTCTATATCCCATATTTTTCAAGAAACAGATGACAAAGCCTTCAAAAGAGTTTGCGGAATATTGGGCGTGCTTTATTTGTTTTCTTAGATGTTCCATCGCCTTTGTTATTGTTATATCTTTTGAAAGAGGAATAGGAGTTGTAATTATATATGTTTATATATTATTTGTATAAACTACTGTAAATATGAAGTGCGGTCATGAATTATGATGTATTTATGTATATCAATGTGATTTATTTTTAGAAGAAAATAAAGTGTATAAAAAAATACATACCAATTTTTTTCAAAGAAAAGTCACTAAGAATTTCAGGTAAGGACTTCTACTTATTATAGTTATATATAGATGAGTAGTCGTACTATCCTCACTATCAGAGTGGCGCAGCCGGAAGCGTGACATTTTGGTGGTGAGGGTGTTACACAATCTGAATGGCCAGAGAAAAAATTATATCAAGGTTAAGCCATAGAAGTTATTCTTCGATGGGTCAAAAACACAAAGATGATGCTGGTATTGTTATTTTAATTATATCTCCAGATGATATTTCATCAAAGTTTTTGTTTTCTCTGAAGTATCCATGTCCTAATAATTTGGCTGAATATGAAGCGTTAATACTAAGTTTAAAGATCTTGATTAACAAAGGGGCACAAGATGTTGAAATCTTAGGAGATTCCTGATTAGTGTTAAAATAGTTGTCGAAAAAGTTTAAATGTGCAAATGAAGTGTTGGAAAAATACTTTTCGACAATATGGAAATTATTGGTATCATTTCGATAAGTGTCCTTGACCCTATCCCAAGGATTTTAAATGAAGAAGCAAATGAGTAGCTTAAGTTATTTCAAAGTATAGAATCTCTCCCAGTACTTTCTGGAAAAATTGGCAAAGGTACAATAAATTCTTGTACCAATTAGAGAAAGAGAGGTAATGGTTATAAACAAATGGGATCATGATAATTGGAGAACATCAATACATAGCCTAATCGAAAATTAAAACTGCAGTCGATGAATTTTGTGATATTTGGAGATGAGTTGTACAAAAAGAGCATTGATGGGAATGTCATGAGATGCTTAAGCAAATCTAAAGCTTTGATTGTCCTTAGTGAAGTCCATGAAGAGATTTTTTAGGATAAAAGAAGAGAATTAAAAAGTCATTTTTTTTTTTGGAAACAGTCATGATTGTTAGTTGCAGAAGTTAAAGAAAGCTAATGAAAAAGAAAAGTATAAGTTGTTGCTATAAATAGTGAAAGGCATACCAAATTAAAGTATTCGATGTAAATGCTGAAAGCTCGAAGCTTGGAAGACGACAATGACAGTAATGTCAACAATGACAAAGACGTTACTTCAAAGAAAGAAGAGGGTTCTGGAAGGGTGAAATTTGGAATGGAGAGAAGAAAAATAACGTTTGAGTTTTATAAGTGTGTCTTGAAGATGAAATTTGAGAAATAGAAGAGGTGCAAAAAGATTGATGGAACGTGGAAGGACGTGTACATATTTAATGGAGTCATGATGATAATGACAGTTACTTGAAAAGTTAAAGAGTATCATGAATTTATTTAAAACAAAATTAATTGTGGCAAAGAATCGATCATCCTGCCTCAAAATAAAGCCTCGACAATGATGATGATCCTAGGAAAAATTTTTTAGCCTAGAAAGCGATCTCAAAAATGAGGCGTTCGATCGAAGAAGTTTCGATGGTGATCATCTCTACAAAGGTGAAATTGTTTAAGAAAATTGGTGAACTTGGTGTGCAAGACAGTTACCTGGTCTGCATTTGGCGTGAACAATTATTTTTGGTTTGCTCCAAAGTCGACATATGGCAAGATTGGCTGAAAATGTTTATAAACAGAGTGGTAAGCAACGACCAAAAAATTGAAAATTCTCACTCAAAAACACACTTATTCTCTCACACATTCTAACGATTTTTTGTGACTTGTCTAAGCTAGTTCTCTGTGTAAGTTTCCTTCCACATGTTTTTCTTTTCAATTTTGTATTTTTCTTTATGCAAAAACTTGTTATTTTAGTTGCATTTTATCAAGTTATTATCTTTTGTTATTTTTAACTTTTATTTTAGAATTCTGTAGAGTATACCTTGCACCGCAAATACTTTGGATTTCTTAAAGTATTGTTTGATTTAAATTTAGTAAGTAAATTTATTCTTGTTTCCTTGTTGGTTATTGATTCCGGAAACCCTTCTTTTTCTTCATCATTGACAGAGTAGAGATTTTAATGCACGTAAAACTAATATTCGTAAAAAAAATTATATTTTACTTTTAGGTATTAGATTTCGAACCATTTCTAAATATTTGCAATTGTTATTTTTTTTATCATAATTCTTGATTATAAAATATTTACCTAATAGGATGTATCATCCTAAATTTGTTTAAAAAATAGACTAAGCTAAACAATAAACATAAATAATTTTTACATAGGCCTATTACATTTGATATCACTTGATATCACTGAGATTAATAGGATCTCTCTATAAAATCAAGAGTTAGTTACTCAACATTTTCTATTATTCCATCACTATTTGATGTCTAAATATTACTCCAAATGACTTGTATAAATTATACTCTTGAAACCTTTGCAAATCCCTATGTTACCTCCCTTGAAGGTTAGCTATCTGAGAAAACAAAGCAGCATTAGCATCTTTGATGTCACCCAAATTATCTGCATTATCAATATCATTATCCACCACATCACAATTTCCATTTTGCCCTCCTTGTTGAGAACAAGTTAAATTCTTCCCGCTCAAATTATATTCTGGTGCATCAACATGTAATGCACCTTCTTGTAATTGCAAAGCACATTCCAAATGCCATAACACATCACCAATGCTAGGCCTATCAGCACCATGATCCTCCAAACACCTCTTAGCAGCTCCCACAAACATTTTTAGGGATTTAGGGTTTATACTCTCAAGAATGGAGGGATCAACTACCTCATGAACCATGCCTCTCTTGCAACGTTCCATTACCCAATCAACCAAGCTAACTTGTTGCGTCGAATTCGGACAAGTCCATATAACCGGCCTTCCACACAGAGCCTCAAGAAGCACCACACCAAAAGAATACACGTCAGATTTCTGTGTCAATTTCAGCTTTCTGAAGTACTCGGGATCAAGATATCCAAAACTCCCCTTCACTGCAGTGCTAACATAAGCTTTGTTAGGGACGGTTTTCGACAATCCGAAATCCGAAACCTTCGCGACGTAGTTTTCATCTAAGAGGATGTTTGTAGTCTTGACATCGCGGTGAATGATACTCTGCGCTGCGCCGGTGTGGAGATAGTACAATCCGCGAGCGGCACCGATGCAAATCTCGAGCCTCTGTTTCCAAGAGAGGGGACGGAGGTTGGCACCGTAGAGGTGAGAGCGAAACGAGCCATTAGCCATGTACTCATAAACAAGGATCATTTCCGAGTTCTCATCGCAGTAGCCTATTAGCGACACAAGGTGGCGGTGGCGCAGCTCAGAGAGCATGTCTAGCTCGGTCCTGAATTCCTTTAAGCCTTGTCCTGAACCGCCATTGGCTCGCTTAATAGCCACATTCATGTTGTCTTCTTTCAATCTTCCAAGATACACCTTACCGTAGCCTCCAACACCAATCACTCTACTTTCCTCGAAGTTGTTGGTGGCGCGTTGTAATTCGCTGAGATGAAAGAACCTTTTAGGCCCTTTTCTTGGAGAGCGAACTCTGGAAAACGATCTTGAATAGAATGGATGGATCATCCACCAAGTGAAGCCTGCTTGCACTTCCCAGCTTTTAGTCGATTTACTCATTTGAACACATGTCATTAATAGCAACACTAGGCCTATTAATGCCAATACCAATCCAACAAAAGCTAACGTCCTCATCTCCGCGTTGGGCGGAAAACTCTGCTCTTTGTAATCTCCATCGACGGAGAACAAACCGTCGAAGCTATTTGCCGAGTTGATCATCTTCATGATCTCGATTCCGTTCAAGATCGCGTTGCTTGTCCCCTGCTGGAGATCCTCGGGTTCCAACTGAACGAAGATGAAACCGTTTTCGACGGCGGAAGCGTTAAGGACAAAGTCTTGGTAATACGCTGTGGCTAGATCTCTGGTTTGAGAAGAAAGGTCCAAATCAGGCACACCAACCATACCATTGATGTAGACACTGAAGACCAATTGGTTGAGACTCTTGCTTACAATGTCGCAGAAATGCAACCTTATCAAATAAGAGTAGCTATTCTCCACGTTCATCATCCAACTTAGATTCACCTTGCTTTGAAACTGCATGTCTTTATGATCTTTAATCTGCACCGCCGTTGCGTAAACGAAGCTAGGAGCAATCAAATCTGCTCCACCGAATTCAGGGTATTTGATTCCTTTGTAAGGAACAGCAACGTTTACAGAGCCATTTGGATTTGCATTATAAGTATCATCAGGCTCCCATGTTCTTGTTAAGGTGTCATTGTTAGGGGCTATGATTGCGCCGCCGACGTTAACGCGGTACAGTACTTGGAACTCAGATTGCTGTAGTCCTTTGAATTCTCCGTGAGGCGAAACGGCGGTGGCGGAGTCGGAGATGAGCGTGTCAGGGGCGGAGACAACCTCTATTGCGTTGATGAATGCGAATGAGTTCTTTATGGGCTTGAACTTGAGAGAGAATCTGTTCTCAAAGACGGTAACGAGATACTCCTTGAAAACAAGATTGTCGTTGTTTCTGGGAGAGAATTCATGGAGCAGAACAAAGTGGTTGGTGTGGACGGAGAATGAAGCGGTTGCGAGATCATAGGAAGGGTGAGGGAGAGCGTAGAAGTAAAGACGGATCCAGATTCGACCGCCGGTTCGGGAGATGTAGAAGGTGTATGTGGATTCGTCTGCGAAGATTCTAGCGGTTTGAAACAATGGAAGTGATGATGGAGGAACAGAAGAAGGCATGGTTATGGCGATTGGTGAGTGATTTGAAGCTTGGATGTCTTCTGTTGTGGATAGGAGGGACGTGGTTTGACGATCGGATTTGAAGGTTCTGCCATCGTTGAGGTGTGTGTGGTTGTAGGCGCCACAATCAATGAGGTAGTTAACATAGGGTGAGTAACAATTTGTGTGGCTTAAGAGGAACAAGAAGAGAAGAAGAAGCAGAAGAGAAAGGTGGTGGAGAAGTGGACGTGAAGACATTGTTATGTTTCGTAAATTCCAATACTCAGAATTGAATACGATACTCTACAATACATGAATAGTAATTAATTTTATGAATGAATTAATACTCAGAAATTCAAAAAAGCTTAAGATATAGCAGTATTAAACTATTCATGCAGATATGCCTATGGTGTATACAGGATGGTAAAAGAGATAGAATTGTTCCGGATTTGGAGAAACTAAAGGGAATTATTGAAGAGAGTGTATATAGTTTGTTCACCTTGTTGGGAGGGAGTAGTAATAAAAGGAAAAAAGGAGTTTAAAGTTGGTTTGCATGTTGGGGGTTTGTTTGTGTTAATGCATAGATAGAATAGAACAGAAATAGTTACTCTTATGGTTGATTAATGTAACTAAGGATGTTCGTTGTGAAGTACTAGTATTTAAGATAAATGAAACTGCAAAACGCGTTAACATCCATTCCAGTCGGGCTCGACGTGGTGAGTATAGTTAAAATGCAAAACCGTATTTTTGTTGAAGAAGTAAATGATTCTGTTTGTTAGTATCCGTGTTTGCTACGGTAGGATAATAAATTCATACGTACTGATACATTAAAAATATGGACAAGTAGTAACAAGTTACGTGAAATTTATTTTTCACATTAACATTTAATATATCACCACTTTTACTAATACACTCTTTTAATTAAATAAAAATAAAAATATATTTTTTATTTAATTTTATAAAAAGACTTAAACATTCTTCCTTTATTTGATTAGACAAAAATACCCTTTTAAATTAATTAAATTTTAAAATTCAATTAATTCTAATTTTATAATTTCAAATAATTTAAACAACAAAAACAAAAACATATTAAAAAAACAAAAAATCAAAATTGTTCATCATCTGGTTCAGAAACCCGTTCGTTGAATCACGCCTTTTCCAGTATTCTTCATCTTCTGCTCTCCTCTTCCTATTGTCTCTCTCTATCTCTTTCTCTCTCGCTGGAGCTCGATCTCTCTCATCTGTCTCACTGTGCGTCGCACGCAAGATCTCTCCCTCTCTCCTCTCTTGTCTTGCAATCGAGGTCATCGTGGCCTTCCTCCTGGTTCCAGAGAGCTCGCCTTCTTCCTGGTTCCGTCTTTCTCGCTGTCTTCTTTGCCATCTTCCTCATTCTTCATCACTGTCGTCAGCTTCTCCCTTCCGGTAATTCCCTCCTATGATTTATGTGATTTGAATTATTATAGCATTGGTGTAATTTTTGTAATTAGGGTAATTTGGTTTAATGTATGTGATTTGATATTAGTTGTTAATTTTGACGAATTGTTGAATTCTTAATGGATGCAGCACTTTGAAATAGTTAATAGTGTCACTGAAGTTGAAGGAATAGTAGAGGAGAAAATTGCAGGTGCTGAAGAGGATGAAGGTACTAATTACAAGATCACACCTTTTCTTTAAATAGCATTTCAATTCATTCACTGATAACATTTTGATTTAGTTTTGTAGAAAAAGGAGTACCTGCTTTTTGGCTCAATGCAATGAAAAACAATGAAGCGTTAGCTGAAGAGGTTAGTTGGTTCTATCAATAGTAATTCCTTTTTTTTAATGTTTATTTTATGTCTTGCAAGTTAGTTACATGTGCAGTTTTCTGCTGTTCTCCTATTCTTATGTTTAACAAAATAAAAAATTTGCAAACTGCATTCTTTTACCTTGACTGAACAAGAGAAGATGTTTGGTATATTCTTACATGCTCATTTTCTCATTGGTTGTTTCCCTGTATCTTATGTTAAAGCAAGGCAGAAGAAAATTGTTTCTCTATGGCATAATATTTTATTGAT
The DNA here is from genome assembly GCF_000816755.2 of Arachis ipaensis. Classification (NCBI taxonomy): domain Eukaryota; kingdom Viridiplantae; phylum Streptophyta; class Magnoliopsida; order Fabales; family Fabaceae; genus Arachis; species Arachis ipaensis. The sequence continues at coordinate 115,051,939 of NC_029785.2, read as the reverse complement.
TTTACATAATATTTTTATTATAAAGGGAGTACTTTGTCCTATTGTAATTCTTATTGATTACAGTTGTCGTACTGTGTTACTGTAAACTTTGTACCTAGGGGGCTGTTGGATTAGCAATATGGGTTCCCTCTGTGACAAACAGGAAGAAGGAAATTGACAACAAATCTGATACAAGAAACTCACCTAAAGGATATTCTCCAGTTTCACCTGCTGATGAAAATGAAGGTAACTGGAGACAGGCAAATGCTGCTGATGGTTTAGAACTCTCTGTTGTTGGTGATGCTGCTGATCATGAAGCAATTGACGAGGAACTTCATCTCAAAAATCTTAAGGTTGATAAAAGCTTTTAATCAATAAAAATAATCCTTCTCTTGTTAACTCTCCAGCAAAATGCTGACATGTGATCCTTTTTTTTTTTTGTCCATCAACTTTATGCCTTCATTAATGTCATTATTGCTCTTTTCAGGTTTCTCAGGTCATGTCTGACAGCTATCTGAAGGTTTAATCATCTGCAACCCTGAAAGATGCAATCTAATGCATTCATGATGGCCACCAGAACTGTGCGCTAGTGGTTAATCAAGAAGGTTTTCTGGAAGGAATACTGACATATGGTGACATCAGAAGGTGTCTTCCCGAGAAGTCTAGTAACACTTCTATGAGGGATTCAGGATTTGTGGATGTGTGTAGAAAGTGCTTCTTCTCTTTATATATTTAAAAATCATTGTGCAAATTATTCTGGGATTAGTATATTTTCCCCCCTGTTCTTTCCTTTTACAATATATGATAATAGAAAATAAGTGAGGGTTCCAATTTCAGAATAAAATCATAACAAATGGTTTCTATGTTTTGGTTCGGTAGGGATACAATTGCTAAGATGATATATTAAAGCTTTGATGAATGGGTTTTAAATGCAGTAATGAACAAATACATTAGTGAAATTCATGCCTGGATCTTCCTGTTATACTACTGTGATAAAAATGTCAATTGATTTATTCTTGAAAAATTCCAGTTATACTGTCTACAATACCTGTTGGTTAGTCTTGTCTCAAATAATATTTCAAATTAAATATTTGACAGGAAAATACATGCTTAGTTTCCTCTGTTTGTACTCGGAGCATGACCTATCGTGGACGAGAGCGTGGAATTCTAACTTGTTATCCCAATACCAGTTTGGCTGTGGCCAAGGAGTTAATGGAAGCCAAGGGCATTAAGCAATTACCAGTGGTTAAACGCGGTGGAGATCGCAATAGAGAGAGGAAGCGGAGAATTGTTGGTCTTCTTTATTATGATGCACTATGGCATTGTCTCAGGTTAACTTATTATCTAATACTTGTTTATACTTTAATTTCTGTTTTCCTACCTATCACTAAAGCTGGGTTTCTCATTTCAGCACATAAAATACTTGCAGATCATTTTTTTTATGCAAACTATGTATGTTAGTCAGTTAAAATGTTGAAGTGCTGCAGCATATTTCTGTAGATGTCAAGACTTGAGTTTAGGTTTATAGCTCTTTCTTCATTGCCATGTGTGTTTGTGAATGTTTGATCAGACATATTTAGTTGCCGAGTATATACATATTGTTTCTTTAAATTTTTTTCTTGCTAGAGGAGATCTAGATGATCATAAGCGAATTTTTCTTTCTGTGGTTTGAACATAATTGTTATGCCATTTGATCTATGTTGTTAATCCCATTTAGTGGTATGAGACTTGGCCACTGCTGCAATTGGATAATGTTTAAATACCTTTTTCATGTGATACTGAACGAAATTATAAGAATTATTTTAGCCAAATATTCATGGTGTGCATTTGATATTTTGTAGGAAAGAGATTAACCATCGGAAGGAAGTGAATCGAAATAGGAGAGAAAACCATTTGGCTGTGGAAACTGCAAACGAGCATTAGCTTGGTTACCCTCACCAAAGAAACAGTGAGGAGGTGGCACGGATCTCCTTGATTACCGTTTTGAAAGCCAAGTTATGAGTGAAGACTGATTATATAAGTCGATGTATATTTTAGTGTCCCAATCCAATGGTGACAAGTTAAGCTGAGATTCTTTTGCATAATTTAGCAAAGTGCATCTTGTAAAGTAACTATAAGAAAGAAGCAAATGAATATCGAATGCAATGGGATTTGAAAAGCATATTCTTGTGTAGGTTAATAATCAATCAGTTACTCACCTAACCATTTAACATGTATGATTATAAGGCTTCTTTCAACTACTAAAAGTCAAGTTAACAAATATGAACAATATAGATAGTTGAGGAGTGAGTGTGTGTGAGAGAGAGAAAGAAAAAGAAAGATGGAAGAAAGAATAGTGTTGTATGCAGCTTCGAGCATAGGCCACATAGTTTCAACGGTTGAAGTGGCCAAACGCCTCTCCCTCCGTCGCCACAACATCACCATCCTCCTTACCAACAAAATTCATGTAATCTACGGGCACATATAATCAGAAACATACCTTATAATGAATATATAACTAAAACCATAATACTTAGAACACAACATCATGCATAATCCAGACACATACATGAACTCTAGCAACACTTCAACCACACAAGGGGCCAAAACAAGACCCTTTATTCAAAATAAAAGGACACAACAGTAAAGAAAATCTACAAACTGAGGACAATAACAGTAAGTAAACGTGATATCATAATCTTCAATATTCTGAACTGAGCACAAACTTTTCTCATTCTTCCTCCGATTTTGATTCAGCATTCTGAAGCCAATCAATGAATGGTTGAGCATTCTTCTATATCTGAGAGTCCTTCTTATCACCCTTCAGTCCCTTTGAATACCAATACACGACGTGCTCTTCCTCCACCAAATCAACATCATAGAGGGCTTTCAGAATAAGTGCAACCTCCTTCAACGCATTGCTACCTTTCTTGTAACAGAACTCCTCAACAGCATTGAGCAATAACAGCTGCGATCCCTCATCATCTCCAGCAACTGCAGCAGCAAGGTGATTCTTCCTCTTGGTAGCTTCTTTTCCAAACCCTTTTCGACGCCATCAAATAATCCTTCAAGAAGTGCATTCATCTTCTCCTGAGCAGATACAGGAAATACAGCAATATGTGACTGCAATTCCTTCGCTACAACACCTTTCTTTAAATATGCTTTCACTTCCCTGTCCACAATTGCATAGTTTAGTGTCACCATTCTCAGAACCCTTGCTTTCTGTCTTCTTCTTCTTCTCTGGTTCATTTTTCGAGAGCATGACCATATCAGCAGTCACAGCACTTAACTGTTCTTGGATACGTTGACGAGCAGCATAAATAGATGTATTCGTTTGCCACTGAACATCATCATCACCATCATCATCTTCATCACGGGCCTCCTCTTTCTCATCAATTTGTTGTGCATAAGCTTCCCATCGCTTAATCTGGAAAGAAGATCTTCTGTCAGCTACTGCTTCAGAAGCTGCAAGCCCAAAGATGACAGCAACTAACAATTCTCTTTCATCCTTTTCAACAGTGAAAAGGTGGTGAAAATTCATAAGCCACAAATAGTATTGTCAGCTTTTTAACACAACGTAGTGTTATGTACCTCATGATTACATCAGCAAGTAGGTGACTTCCTTCTACCGTGAGGGCTGGATGTCCAGGCTTCAATGACCTATATTTACTTAACAAAATATCTGAAGAATTCCCATCTTCTATATCCTTGGAGAAATAGGATTCTTCTATTTCAGGTTCATCCATGCTGTCTATTGATGACAAAGGATTTCCAGTTTCCTTATACAGCCAATGTGCAGCATTTCCATATTCAGCATACTCATGCATCCTCTAGTAAACACAATAATATAAAATGTCAAGAAATAAAGTATAAAGAATTAGCCCATTTGAAATCATTTGGCACCTGTATTCTTATTTGTACTTCAAGGGCTGAGTTATCAGGACCTTGTACTGCAGTGTGCAAGGACTGCAATTTAAATTATACAATCACCAAAAGAGTATAAAAGAACTAAATTTCGATCACCAAAAGAGTATAAATTCATACATAGTCAAATGGAGACATTAAATAATCCGGCAAACAAATACCAACACAAACGTAAACAAAATATAATGTCGTATGTCACTAGACGGTTCATATGCCCACAAGAAAATAATAAAAAATATCCTATGTTGTAAATCTAATATTGTGGAAATTCATAATCATCACGATGGTGATTATCATACAGCTTATTAAGATTTTCAATGGCATTTCTTTTGACCCTATAGCTGATCATATTATGATTCTTTGACACGAGTGAGATTGCAATCTTCATGCGAATCCCATCATCCATCTAATAAAATTTGAATAATTACACATTAGGCTTAACTACCTAAATATAAAAGAAAGAACGAAGGAAAAGATTAATGCATAATATTACCTTTATGTTAAAATGATCATCTTCAAAACAAGCTATCATCCAATTTGTAACCCATACACCCGCGTCACTCCTACATATCGAGGAAGCTATATTAGAGTATTATATAATTGTATAAATTTCATATCAATAACTACTAATTATACGATCTTACGATCCAGCTTCGAGGGTGGGAAGGCCTTCTGGCTCTTCAAATTCAAACTGTGAAGAAATCAGATTTGGAGTGGTCTCAAAGTCATAGAATGAACGGTCTTCCAATACCTCGTCCAAATAAATGGCCTGTTTGTGTCTATGTTAGAGTTTGCTTTTTTAATCATATATGTAGATAATTAACAAAAAAAAGGAAAATATAGTTACTAATTTCAAGGTTGTCCTCTTTCGCTTGAACTGTTTCTCAATGGGTAATGGGTCTATGATAAACCCCATTTTTAGGGTTTATATTGAGTTAAATCTAGAGGGTTTTATCAACTTTTCTCCCATGAATCCAATGAAATAGCATGGTTTTGTAAATTCTCCTTTAATTGTGCTTAAGAGTGAAAACATACTTTTTAGGTCTTAGAATAGCTAAATTTAATTCACCTTGATTCTATTAGATGCCTTGATATGTTTGTTAAGTGATTTCAAATTTAGGAGGCAAGGATTGGATTGAGGGGGTGAAGGAAAAGCATGTAGAAATGGAGAACTCATGAAGAAATGAAGGAATCACAAAAGCTATCAAGCCGACCTCTTTGCACTTAATCGACCATAACTTAAGTTACAGAGGTCCAAATGATGTGGTTCTAGCTGCGTTGGAAAGCTAACATTCGGGGCTTCGAAATGATATAAGATTTGCCATAGTTGCATCACATTTAAGGGCGCAGACGTGCACTGTACGTGTACACGCCGATGGTTGCACATGATTCACTTAATACAACTCGTGGCCAGCGATTTTAGAAGCCTTGTGGGCCCAATTCAACTCATTTCTGATGCTATTTAACCCAAAGATTGAAGAGGAATGACACACATTACACACCTAGTCATAATTAGTTTAGTTTAGATTAGTTTTGGAGGGAAAGTTAGTTTTAGAGAGAGAAGCTCTCACTTCTCTCTAGGATTAGGATTAGGTTTTAGATCTAGATTAGAATTTCTTAGATCTAGGTTAATTTCATGCTTTAATTTACTTTTCCTTTTGTAATTCTTCTTCTTCTACATCTCTTCTCTCTAGTTTAGCATTTAATACTTGTAATTCTCTACTTTTATGTTGATGCACTTTTGTTCTTTCCTTTTCCTTTTAATGCAATTTATGTTTTCATATTCCTTTATTGTTCATTTGATTTGTTATTGTTTAATTCCTTGCAATTGAGTAGTGTAGATTTACTTCTCTTGAAATTTCACTATGCTTTCCTTTTATGCCTTCCAAGTGTTTGATAAAATGCTTGGTTGGATTTTAGTATAGATTTTGTTCCTCTTGGCTTGGGAAGGTAACTTAGGAACTCTTGAGTTACTAATGTCCAAGTAATTGATAATTGTGAGCCATTAACTCTAGATCTCACTAATTGAATTGGTGGAGAACTAGGACTTATGGACTTGGATTGATATAGCTCATTTGACTTTTCTTTACTACTAGTTAGAGGATGACTTAATGGGATTGATCGTTGCCAATTCTCATGTTGTGGTTAGTGATTAGGATAGAGATCCTTGACCACCAAACCTTGCCAAGACCTTTGTAGCTATTAGTTTACTTCCTTGCCATTTATCTTTCATGTCTCTTATCAAAACCCCAAAAATATGCAACTCATAACCAATAACAAGGACATTTTATTGCAATTCCTAGGGAGAACGACCTGAGGTTTAAATACTTCGGTTTATAGATTTTAGGGGTTTGTACTTATGACAAACAAATTTTTGTATGAAAGGATTATTGTTTGGTTTAGAAACTATACTTTACAACGAGAATTTATTGTGAAATTCTAAACCGTCAATTTTCCAATCATCAGTCTAGCAAAATGATTTGTCTTTTAACACAATCAATCACTACAAGGTACCAGTGTTCATGACCTTCGTCAGTAGTTTCAGATACAGGGATAAAGACCTAATAAAGAGAAAGTCATTTTAGTTATTAAAATTATTTTATGCCAATATTTGCTAATATGAATTTAAAATGATATAAACTTACTCTTTTTAAGCAGTCAACTTTGCCCAAATAAACATATGTGATACAAGATGGCAAACGGTTGGGATCTAATTTTGTCTTCTCTGACAGCTACATTATTTCAGCCACTAGTTTATATGCACAATACAAATAACAACTACCAATATTATTTTAGTATACACTCATATATACTTACCACAAAAATTCTGGGTAAAAACCAATAACCATTTTCTCTGGTCAACTCTATCTTCATCATATTTGCTACTAAGTCTAGCACAAGAGAAACGATTGGCTTTCCTGGCATCAAGCTCCTGAATACATCTCTATGAGCTGTAAGCTCTGAAAATACTATATCCTCCTCGTAGCTGCCAAAGATAATTTAACATAAATAAAAATAGCTAAACAAATCAACAACACCGTTAAAAAATAAAATTCTAATTGAGTTTACTTACTTATCCATCAAATGATTACCATACAAGTATGCTGCAATTGCAAGTTCAGTATCGTCCAAACCCATTGAAGCTGTTGGTCTAAAACAGACTTGCACCCACTAAATATATAAAAAAAACTATTATTAGTGAAATAATAATAATAATAATAAACTACTTATTACTTAGTACTCACACTAGGTAGCTCTAATCCAGGAATATTGATTGGAGCAAGTGAATCTGTTCTCCTTTTTTTAGCAATGGACAGATCTGTCTTGGCCTTCTCAATACAGCATAGCAACAATGGATTATTCGACGCACTACTTTGTTGGTTAAGAGTCTTAGAATTGGAACCAAAGACCTTAAACACCTTATAGGGAGAGCTGACATTATTTTCCAATCGTTGAACAAGAGATTGGACTATTTGGGTCAATTGCTCAACAGAATTAGCTAATGAGTCTAAAGTCACTTTGTCCTTCAATGATGGATTGGGTTCACTGTAACATTAAAAAAGTTAACAAGGATGTTAAAATAAAGATAATAATGAGATAGTTATGAAATGACAATTTTTTACTTATTTAATTTCTAAGCTATCCTGTTTAGAAAAGAGGTCAATTTGTAGGCTGAATAAAACATAAAAAATATTCACATGAATAATTTGTGGAACAGAATAGCAGTGCTAAAAAATATGGGCTCTTTGCTTATAAGATTCACGTATATAAACTTCAAATATTTTATAAACAATTAGTCTAAAGAAGCAGTTTCCTTACAATGGAAGGTGCTTACTGTTTAAACCAAGGTCTAAAACCATAATATATAAATGGCTACTAGGCTTAGTACTGTCAATTTGATATAAAATATATTTTGATGGAAATGCAAAAACAAAGGTCCAAAATCAAAGTATATTTTAAATGGGTATTGGTAGAAAATTTATAGCATGCTCTGCTTATATTGGACCATGCATGACAAAATATATTATTCATCATAATAATAAGGACTATATAACATTAGAACATTGCATGTAGGGTCAAAATCTCATTTTATTTACTATGAAAAAACCAAAGTTCATTTAGGTTTTAAATAAAAGAATACAAAAATATAATTAACATGAAGAATATGTACAACTAACTGAGAATAAAACTCCGAGATTCAGATCAATAGCACAAAAATTCAGATCAAAGTAAAAAATAAACTCCAAAATTTGAAAAAAAAAGCAATAGTAATTAACTCAACAAAAACAACAATCAACAATTCTTCCTGTTAACAACAATCAACAATCAAAGAAATTAACTCAGAAAAACAAGAATACTCAAAGAAATTGAATGAAGGAGGAGGGGGAAGCGCGGCAGAACGGGGGATCTGCGACAGATGAACGAGACGGAGGAGACGAGATGCGACACCACATAAGTTACGATGCAAGACGCATTACAATGGAGGAGGTGAGCTTGAGCAGTGGTACCGGCAAAACAGGGACAGTGCAGCGAAATAGGAATGAGAGAGATACAAGTTGCGAAGCGAGTCATGTTGCGACGGAGGAAAGGAGCTTGAGCAGTGGGGATTGCGGCTGGCGGAGATGCGACGACGGCGCCGATAATGGTGAGGATGCCTAGCTGCTATTCTGCTCTAATGGGGTTTTTACTTTTTAGGGTTGGGTTTGGTCCCCTTTTGGAGAAAGAATGGGGGAGGGGGTAGTAGTAGCGGCATTTGTCTTTTTTTCTTTTTTTTTCTTTTTTTTAAAAGAATCAACATAATTTTTATTTTATTCTTTTAATCAAAGATGTGAATAAATATACTCATTATTAAAAAATTATACAAGACCATTCAGAATAAATTTATAATACAAGAAACCAAAAAAAAAAGTACGTACTTGTTTAGAATTTCAGTTGGTTCTTGACAGATCTTCATGTTAGGAATAGAACTTGCCTCAATAGAAGCAGCTCGATTATTTCTTCACGTTTTTACCATTGTAATTAGCTTGTAGTGTTATGTGTTTGAGAATAAAAATATATAACAATGATAAAAGAGAGTTGTTATTATATATCAATTTACGCTAAATTTATATTAAATGCAAATTCATTCTAATTATTGACAATCTAATTAGTTTATAATCAACATAAATCACATCAATTATATTATTTTAAAAAAAATTAAATATTTATTAAGAGATGTAGGGACACATTTTGCATTGCGATGCTTCAAGACCCCAAAGATGTGGGAGCACGGTAATCCACCAGTCTCAAATAGCCTGCACTCACACGCAAACAGGTCCTTGTCTTTATTGTAAGATACTTTAAATTGCCATTGCTGATTAAAATACTCACTCGGGTTGTACTCAACAATGTCTCCACTGTTTGGGCATTCAGTCACATTTAAGGCACCTGCAGCTTCTATCTCATCATTCACAAGTCTGAAAATATTTCTAGTATAAAGTTCGGCAGCTTGTTTCTCAAAACTTTCCAAGCACGTAGTCAAAACAGGAAACTTATAAAAGGTTTCAAATTCAGCAGTAAGATGGTTGTTTCGGTAATGCCTTAGTACTTCACTGAATTTATGCATGAATTCAAGGAGAATGGTTTTACTGTCAACATAGTTCTTCAAGTAAGATGGTTTTACTGTGATGTAGTTCTTATGCGGCCAAAGAAGTACTCCCTCAAATATGCGGTAACCTACTTCATTCTGTCATTATAAATGCCCTGGACCCATTCATTCTCAGCAAATCCGTATTTGGATAGGATCTCGCTCCATCTCTCTTCAAATATTTGTACGGTAAACTGTCCATACAATAATATATTAAAATCGTCCCAAAAATGCTTGTTTTTTATATTCTGTACCGTATTACGATGGAGATGCCATGCACAAAGGCGGTGTGGTATACCAGGAAATACTTCTAAGATAGCCTCTCTCATAGCACGGTCTCCGTCTGTCACAACGCCTCCGGGTAGTTTTCCTGACATGATTTCCAAAAATTCCTTCAGTGCCCACTTGAAAGTTTCGGACCTTTCATCTGAGAGCAGAGCGCATCCAAAGATAGTTGTCTGGCCATAGTGGTTGGTCCCTGAAAATATGACTAAGGGCTTGTTTTAGACATTTTTCTTGTAAGTGGTGTCAAAAGCGAGTACATCGCCAAAACATTCGTAATCAACAACGCTTTCTCCATCAACCCACACCAAATTATCCAACCTACCATCCTTTAAGGTGAACTTTCCTAGAAATAACGGGTCACTATCTACCTTAGACAATAGATAGGCCAACATAGCAAATGCATCACCGTCTTTCACTTTGCCACGCCTAGTCTTACTAATGTGGTTATGTCAGTCTTTGCTGGTAAAACCCACTTTATCATATCCACTTTTTTGGGAAACCATGTAACCCATTATGTGGCAAGTTTTAACACCACATGCTCACAAGTTGTCTGCTTGTATTTTATCGGCCTCATTAAGCCCACGATTCGCGGCAATAAGATGTCTGTACTTAGGTGGACACAGTGGATGATTGTGTTCACTCTCAAAGACACTGACTTTCTACTTACCCGTTCTATAGTGACGAATGAACCGAATATTCACCCTGCAGTTGACACGAGTAATTGCCCTATGCTCCCTTTGCCGATTGTCCCTTTTAAGGTGCTTCCAATGTCTTTCTCCTACTTTATTGCAAACCAACTGTCTTGTATTAATGTTGCCATTAACATCCACCGTCTTCAAGTCTTTTCGGGACACAAATCCATAGCACTTGGCATATTTGGCATAAAATTTACAAACTTGAGATTCTGTATCAAACACCAGTCCCCGTATGTCTTCGATGGTCAAATCAGTTATCAACTTTTCAAAACCATCAGCATTAATTATATCTGCCTCTGCTTCATCTACAGTTACATCCACCATATCATCACTTTCATCGGAACTGCACTCATACTCAACACTTAAATCCTCAGATTGATCACCATCCTTATATGACTCTTTGCCATCATTCTCCATGACTGAACTTAAAATTTTAACATGTTAGGTACTAAATAAATGCTAGGAGAATGGAATAGGCAAAATGAACTCAACTTTTTTTTTTATTAAAATTATTGGTCAATCAAATTCTATGAAACCTAAGAGCTATTAGTGCATAAGAATGTTAAAACAGTTTTTAAAAATTAAAAAAATTATAATAAACATGTTTATAACGAAGAATAATTTATTTTTTAAATTCTTTAAAATTTTATATAATATGTTAAAATAAAATAATTTTAAAATAAAAAATTCATAATAAACATAAATATAATAAATAAACTCTTTTATTTTTTAACTTTAAAATTTTACATATGTATCATAAAAATTTATTTTATCCTAAACATCATCATTAAAAATTCTAAATTACCTAACTCAAATTTTAGAGACTAATAGTTCAAATTTTAGAGACTAATAATTTAAATATTTACTCCTGATTCCAGATGCAAAATCAAAACAGACAAGGGGATCAAAATCAATAAACTGGGGAGAAAACTAATCAAAATACATTATTTATATATAAATAAAGCAAGGAGATCAATAATCTTCAAGTAGGTAAAGAGCAATAATGCTGAAACAAAGCAGAAATCTTCAAATCAAAGCATCAATATTGAAAGCATTTGCACTTATGTAGTTATGTTAGCAAATGATAGATATCAAAAGGCAACTTCATCCACAAGGATCCACCAAAACCCAGATCAAATCACATTAAAAGGAAGCATTTTTAGGCAACCCAGATGAAGAGATAAAACCCACAAAAGGAACACAGGTAGAAGTAAGAACCTTGCTGGGTACAAAGAATGATGGGAGAGTAACTTGTGATTACACTAATACATAAAGGAACAAAACTATATCAGTTCCTTAGAGTATGTTTTTGGTATACTTTTAATTCATCAGCGCGAGGTCCATGAAGATTATAACAAGACAACCATGTAATACAATCTTACATTTAATGAGTAGTTCCTATCAAACAATGACTTGTTCTTATTATAATGCATACCTCGAATTTCAACCCCTTGTTTTACGTTCTGTATCAACTTCAATAGTGAGAATAAGAAGAATTAAGAAGTGAGGTGGTTTTATTCTTTGCTTGTTGGTTTGGATTTCTCAAAAAGTTCTCAACTTTTAACATGTGGAAGTCAAAGCTCAACTTCTAGGTGTTTACTCAGTTTTCTTAGTCATCCCTTGCATTTTCTCAACAGGTTCAATTCAATTTCCTTCTGAATTTCTTGAATTTCTATGTGTGATTGATTTTCCCTTTTTTGCTCTCAATTTTCCATTAGTTTCTTATAAAGTTAATTCCTTTATCATGTGTTTCCTAGTTACAGTTTACTAATTGTGTAACTGATTATTCTTTTCTTTTCTTTTTTCTTCCAAAAAATCTAGTTTTTCATGAATATGATTATGAAAAAGAGAAGCTTTTCTAAATCCATGTCAGAGCTAGTAGCTCTGGTTGATGAGGTTGCTTCATTTGCTATGAATCCTGAAGTTGAGATAGATGCTTTTACTGAGTTTGCCATGTTGGTTGAGAAATTGGCACCAATTTTCAGTGATTTGAGTGACAAAATCACAGTTATAGAAAACAAGCCATCCATAAGAAAATCTTTGGAATCGATCGAAACTTCGCTTAGCCGTGCTAAAGCTTTGAAAAAAAGTTCTAGCTTGAAAGACCCTAGCAAACATATTGAGGACACAACACATGATATTGGTCGATCACTAGGCCTATTGCTCCTTGAATTGTCCACAGATTTTAGAGAAAAGGTTGGTACATTGCAAAAACAGTTTACGAATGCAAGATTTGGTGGGAACATGAGCCTACCTTCAAGTCCAGTATCATTAGAGTTTGCAAATGATGTGTATGGTGGAGGGAAAATAGAAGAGAAAATAGTCAATATTACTATAGAAGATGTTGTATTGCAACTTAAGAATGGTAATGATGAAGAATTTGCAGTTGCTCTTTGGAGACTAAAGGAGTTCATCAGGGATGAGTGATGCGTGAGCATTTTTCCTATCTTTTTCTAGTGAATTTGCATTCAATTTGTTGAGTTTAATCAAGAATTAATTATCTTTTAGCCACTATAGATGCTACTTTGAGTCGTGTGAAATTTTGTTTATTTTAGGTAGCATTCGGTTGGATTTGATGGAGTTTCCGCAGAAAAAGAGAAGAAGGCGAATGATGCTGTCAACTCTGACCTCTCTACACTCAAACCTGAATAACTCGAGCTACAGAGATCCGATTGACGTGATTCTAGCGGCATTGGAAAGCTAACTTCTAGAGCTTTCTAACGATATATAATAGTATACACTTCTCTTCCAGATGTATGGTCAAGGTGGCGCCTAACTTGGAATTTCTCAAGTTAGGCGCCAGAACCACAAATTCTCCAAAAGCACATGATTACAGGCGCCAGTTAAAAAGGGAGCAGTGGTCCCCCTTCCATCTACTTGATGCTGCACGATTGTTTTTGATTTAATTTTGATTAAATCTTTTATTTTAATTACAAATAGGAAAAGATATTATTTAGTTTTAGAAAATATATTTTACATTAATTAGGATTAGATATAAAATGAATCTCTCTTTTTCTCTTCTACCTCATTCTGTAATTTACAGTTTACCAGAATCCTAGTTTTTCTCTCTGAACCATGAGTAGCTTAACTATTTCTCCATATATTATTCTCAACTTATTTACTGCCTGCCTTCTGATATTCTGAATCTACTGTTTAATGCTTTTGAACTCTCAAACACCATTTTCTGTTTGTCTGACTAAGCCAATCACTCAATCATTGTTGTTTGATCCATCAATCCTCGTGGGATCGACCCTCACTCACCTGAGGTATTACTTGGTACGACCCGGTGCACTTGCCGGTTAGTTTGTAGTTATAAATTCCGCACCAATGAGAAGCTGGAAAGTTGTTTGGTTAATGAGAAAGCTGTTGTTGCTATTCTGTTAAATAGACTGCGTTCGTGTAAGGCAGACAATAAACTTAACATCATTCAATTGTTACGAAATATGGCTTCGGGCAAAGATGAGACAAAGGTAGAATTCTGAAAATAAGGCAACATTTCTTGTGAAATTGACTGTATTTGTTGTTGTTAATTACTTAGTTATCTTATATAATAGTACTGTGCAGGAGAAGATGGCAGAAACCGAGTTTTTATCAGCAGTGGTGAAGTCTCTAACAGGAGATGCAAAAGAGAGGAGGGAAGTAGTGGGACTGTTGCTAGAACTCTCTGATCTTCCTGCAATTCGAGGGCGAATTGGAAGAATTCAAGGGTGCATTGTAATGTTAGTCTCTATCCTTAATGGAAGCGACCCCATCGCATCGCAAAGGGGCAGCAAAGTTGTTGGATATATTATCCAGTAATACTCAAAATGCACTTCACATGGCTGAGGCTGGTTACTTTAAGCTTCTAGTGCAGTATTTGAAGAAAGGTGATTTAGAACTTCCCATAACTGAAATTGATATATCTCTTTAATCAGTACACAACCCTTTGTTATATATAATTATTTTAAAAAATCATGTTATTGGAGGCTCTGACATGAACAAGATCCTTATGGCAACAGTTATAATCTTCGCATTGAGCTTTTTTTTATCAAATTATTTTATGGTTTTTTTCGAAGACTTGTGGAATATTCAGGAACTTTCAAGTCAAAGGATGTTTCGTAATAGATTGTAGTCAATGAAGTGTATTCTATGTGAAGTATTTGGTTTCACCAACCACTTCACTAAAATTGAATTTTTGACGAGATTTATTTTTTGAATTGTTCTGTTTTTGTCCTGTTCAGGTGGATTCTATTAGTACCAAAATTTTAGAGATTTTGTTTTTTCCAGAGATCTTGTTCATTACTGAAAATAGCTAAGTGGCATCTTGCAGTGCATCACTTAGAATTTGTGAAATTAGATGTGCATTAAGACACTATGCAGCATCTGAAAAATGAAACTATTGTCATCTAAATTAAGTTTTCTATTAAAAAAAATTGCATTCACAGTTTCAAAAACATATACAGATAAAATAAGAATTCAACAATTTGTCAAAATTAACAACAACTAATATCAAATCACATAAATCAAATCAAATTACCCTAATTACAAAAGTCACACCAATGCTATAATAATTCAAATAACAGAAATCATAGGGAGGGAATTACCGGAAGGGAGAAGCTGACGACAGTGATGAAGAATGAGGAAGACAGCAAAGAAGACTGCGAGGAAGACGGAATCAGGAGGAAGGCGACGCTCTCTGGAACCAGGAGGAAGGCGACGCTCTCTGAAATGCACAAGATGGCGACGCTCTATGACGCGACGATGACCTCGATTGCGAGACCAGAGAGGAGATAGGGAGAGATCTTGAGTGCGACGCCATAGTGAGACAGATGAGAGAGTTCGAGCTCTAGCGAGTGAGAGAGACAGAGAGAGAGACAATAGGAAGAGGAGAGAAGAAGATGAAGAATGTTGGAAAAGGCGTGATTTAGAGAGGGTTCTGAGATGAAGAACAATTTTGATTTTTTGATTTTTTAATATGTTTTTGTTTTGTTGTTTAAATTATTTGAAATTATAAAATTAGGATTAATTGAATTCTAAAATTTGATTAATTTAAAGGTATTTTTGTCTAATCAAATAAAGAAAAGATGTTTAAATCTTTTTATTAAATTAAATAAATAAATATTTTTTATTTTTATTTAATTAAAAGGGTATTTTAGTAAAAATGGTGATGTAATATATATTTAAAAAAAATTAAATGCTAATGTGAAAAATAAATTTCATATGACTTGTTATTACTTGTCTATATTTTAAATGTATCGATATGTATGAATTTATTATCGTACTGTATGAAACACCCAATCATAAACTTGATCGGTTCGATCTGATTCGACAACTATAATTAAAATCAAAGACAAACGGTGCACTTGAAAATGTTTCCAATAGAATATTTGTTGAGACTAGGAAATGGTAATTTAGTTTATTGAATCGAAGTTGAACAATGGCACGGTGAAAAAAGCGGAGCCTAATTCCTTGGATCCTCTTCCAACTGGGAGATTCAATTGAAGCAATGGTGGAAGATCACCATCATCATCATCATTTACCTGTTCATGTTCCTTCGAATCCCTCAATGGTTGTAATCCGAAACGCCTTCGATTACGACGCCACGGGTGACTGCTCCGTCTTCCCACCTATCAACCATGAAAACCTCCCTCAATCACCGCCTTCATCTCCCTCTTCTTCTTCTTCTTCTTCTTCTTCTTCTTCTTCTTCTTCCCACGATTCTGACACGTGGCGTCTCAATTCTTCGTGTCCCATCGATTCCCAGCTCGGCAAGCGCAGCGACTTCGTTAGATTGGTTTCCATCGGCATCGACATCTTGCGTTCCAAGCTTCTCACCTTCACCTCTTCTTTTAGAACCGCTGCTTCCACCCGAGGGGCGTTTTGGTCAATTTGGATGCCCGCTGCGGCGGTGCTGGTGTCACTCTGGATAATCATCCGGAGGAAAAGAAGGAGGAGGAGCTTCACGGACAGTGAGAATCGTTTGTTGGATATCATTCAGGAGAAAGATGAGGTTCGTGTTGTTTTGCATTCCATGTGTTCGTTGCAATGCTTGGTCCCCTTGGTCTTTATCTTTTTTTTTTTTTTTTGGTTTTTGCTGCTGCTTGGTGTAGCTGTGTCCGAGAAAATTACGAATTTTGATTAGGGTTTTTATTTTTTTGAGGAAACTTCATTGGAAGAAGAATTTGGTTATGTTTTTAGTCTTGCCGTGATTCTTCATTACATGTTTTTATTATTTGATATATTATTATACATTGGTTGGAAGAAAAAACTCTATCTTGTCGTGAGAAATTTTGGTGCTTCCGTTACATAATTAAAAAAAAAGATTATATTATAGTATCATATTACAAATATAGGTTCAGTCTCTTAAAAGATAGAGGTTCCGGGTCAAGTCATAGGAATAGAAAGATCCAGTCTGTCTTTTAGGTTCTTGACTTCTTGGAAATGGAAATTGGATACTAGTGCTTCAATCTGGAGTTGCAAGTTTTTTGGTTATATAGTTGGCTGAGATTTTAGCATATCTGCCGCATAGATAGCTTACCCTTTATTAGTCCGAGACTGTGAATTCTATTGTCCCATCAGCTTCCTGTGTAGTACTCTCATGCATTAAGCTTGTCAATTGTCAACCATAGATGCCCCTTACAAGCATTGGTACTTGTTTCATTTCATTTGGATAGGATGATATTGTCATGCCTGTTCTGTTTCTGTTTTGTGTTTCTGTGGTGTTTGTAAACTTATCTAACTTGTTCTTTCATTGCAGAGGATTTCCCAACTCTTGGACCAGATTGGACAAATGAATGAATTACTTATAGCTCGTTACAAAGCTTTGGCTGCAAAAGGGACTGAATGATTAAGACCTGTCATATGGTAGCTATTGAATTTGTGAGAGTCTCATCATTAAGATGATATCTTCTTTTTTTTTTTTCTTTTTCCAATTCCATTTTGAAATACCACTAGTAGATTTCGCATGGCTTTATGTCAAGCTGTAAATTAAGGACAGAAATTCCTGATTCTTATTCCTACTAGTACTAGAGCAGAGTGATTGAACATCCATGCCCAGAAGTGGCATCTCAAGCCTAATCAGAGAGAATAGCCATTGAATGAACTGCCGGATTTTGGGTTGTGATGCATGGTGGTCCGCCCAGCCCAATGAATATGCCGCAGTCTGCCAGATTCGTGAATGACGACTAGCTCAGTTGGGAACCACGGAATTTATCAGGAAAGCTATATAACACTCTAACAGTAGTAAAATACTCATCGTTAGTGAGTTGTGTTTTGAAGCCCTTGATGTTAATGACTCCAGCATCCTTGGCTTAGCTTATGGAATGTCCCAAACGAAAACTTTGTACCTTTAACAGTCCTGTAGAATATTATTCTTTTTTCTTTTTCTTTTGACAAACAACTCACACACGACACACCCAAACATATTCTACTAAAGGGTTCTTCACCATTGTCTCAACTGAGACTTTAACCTGGATATCTGGTTTATGAGGCTTATGGGTTGTCCAATGTCCACTAGCCTCAGAGCCTCACCACAAAAGCTTCTGTGAATTGTAGCCGGACGTAGATATTTTACTGTGATTCAACTCAAAAAAATCAGATCCAGTTAATTAATGGAGGCTTTTTCAGTTATTTGACATTTGTTCTCATCTCATCAAATATGCAAGTATATTTGCAAAAGATTTTAAATCTAGATCTTTAAAATCAAATCTATACATGTTATCATTTGATTTGAAAACTGGTTAAAATAGATACAGGAAAAGTCGAAGTCTGTTTTGGCCTGTGAATTTCCACTAATTCTTGATAAATCTTCTTTTCAACTTTACGGCACATGTAAGGTTGAATTAGGTACAACAGAAGTTAGAATAGAATCATGGCTGGATTGAATTTCCCATTTTCCAACTATGCAATCATAAGTGAAACGATAAGAGTGAGCATTAATGAAAAATAACTTCGGGAATCATTTAGTATTTTACCGAAAGAGAGCCATGAGGAGCATATCAAGATATGGTCTTCCTTTTAGCATTATGAATAACGTTTTGAAGTAGTGATTCAGTAAAAGGGATTCGTGCAACGGATTCAAGAGGAAGTGCAAATATCTCTTAAACTTCTCGATTCATGCTCCACAAGTGAAAAATACAAAGTCAAGTATACACCAGATCACCAAATAAATTCTGTTTGCTGATTGCTCAAACACAACAGAAAGGAAAAAAATAGACTATGAAAGAATTAGATGCTATCATTCTCAGAGGAGGTATCAAAGTTAAACAAGCACAAGTTAACATGTGAACTGTGTCACCAAAGAGAACAACACCACTTCTAATTGCTGCCTATAAAAATACCATTATCAAAACAGGTTTTTCTCACTGGCTTTTTGATTCACTGCTCACTGTAGAATGTCTTCTGATATCAAACTGATCTACATACTCCAAAGGAGTAACTGTCTCATTTCTTATTCTCTTGATCTTAGGGCTCAACAAGCCACGGTGACGGAAACCATAGAGCTTGAGCACCTGATTATCAGCAAAATTGAAAGCCCTCTCCATACTACTGAGGCACCTCTCAACAGGATAATCTCCATAGCTCCCACAAGGTTTACATCCCACAAAATGTGTCACGAAAGGCCACCTCTCATCTCCTAATCCGGGATGGTACTTCTCAACCATCTCTTCATACCGGTCAACCAAGCCAGCCCAGTAACCGTGCAGGTAGTAAGAATTCTCAAGGAAAACCTTATCCATCCACTTCTCCTTTTTGGACAACAAAAGGTATATCAATGCAGATTGATCATCGGCCTCAAATGCCGGGCGACCCTTCAAATTCGCAGTTAAGACCTTACCAGCCTCCTCCCTCACTGGACCCTTGGGGCCCATGGGAGCCCAATCATCAAGCAAATCTAAAGACCACTGGCAATTCCGAAACAAGAAGCTGCCGGTATTCACAGCAATCCAAGACTTCTGCTCAAACAACAAATCAGGGTAACCATGAAGTACCAAATTGTAATCATCATACTTAGACAAAGGAAGCTCAAAAACCATGTCAGTGAAGAAAGCATCACTATCCATCCACCAAATCCACTCCACCTCAGGGTGTGAGAACATCAACCTTCTAATCATTGGCAATTTGGCCCAATACCCAGCAAGTTCCTTATCCAAATGCGCCAAATTGTACACAATCTCAATCCCGTGCAATCTACAGTAATCAATTTTGTTCTTAATCGACTTCAACAAGTAATGATCACCAATTGGGTTGTCACAGGGTTTTGGAGGTGAACCAGTGAGGAGCAAGATTCGAGCTTTACCTCTCACGAAACTAGGGTATTCAGGGTTTTGCTGGAGCCATTGTTGGCGTTGTTGATCCCAATCGGAGATCTTGGGGCCAAGGGAGAAGGCGGCGGTGGTGTTGTGGCTGAAAGAGGTGTCGTTGTCGTCGGGGTCGGAGTCGGAGCGGATCTCAGCGAGAATGCGGTTGGTCTCCTCGATGAGGCTCTGGTTGACGGCATCAGCGTCGGAGGAGGAGAGGTTGACGCCGATGGTGCCGCGAAGGACAAGGATGGTGACGAAACCGCAGAGGATGGTGATCTTGATGTTGTTGAAGGTCTTCTGGATCTGGCGGCCACGGGGGGCGGAGCGTGCTCGGCCGTTGGTGGTTGGAAGGGCGTTGGCGGCGCTGCTTCTCTTGTGAGCTGAGAGGTTCTCTTGCCCCATCTCACAAACTCACCAATTATGTTAATGGTAATCGTACGCTCTTACAGTTACTGTATGTCTGTATAGAAATGGAGGGTAAACAACTTTCGACACGGAAATATGGAATCGGAGTTGAACAAGATTTAGGAACGGAACAAAGCCGTGTTTTTTGTTTTTCTGCACAACTACTCTCCACTTTGATCACCCGCAATTAGTGTTGGTAATGATAATGATAGCCGATACTGCTTCATATGCTTCAAAGCTCAAACGTGTCCTTTTTTTTTTTTTCGTTAACTTACTTTTAATTTAATTTTACAATCATATATATAAAGAAAATACGATAAATTTATTGCATACCTTTTTTAAAGAAAATATCTTCATAGATTTTTATTATTGTCGAAATTTGGATTCAAAAATAAATATGTATTATCTTTATCCCTAAAGATATTTTGATTATCCATGGTTATAAAAATGTAAGAATATAACCACTAAGAAATAACATAATCCAGCTCCGATCGTTCTGGCAATGGACCCCCTTGGGTGGTGTGTGTCTGAACTGTTAAAATCCAAGTACACTAAATAGTAACGCGTTCCTCAGTCAGTTCAAAATCACAAGATTCATGCACATATACATCATTTTGTGACTTGTGATTGTGTTTATACCGGAAAGTGCACCATCAAAGGAAAAGGGTCCCACAATATCCTCATCTTCGGGCACCTCGTACTTTTAGGGGTGTCCGCAGATCGGATCATCCAACACAATTTCCATTCGAATATCGGATCGGATATGATACGGATCCGCATATTTGCGGATCGGATCGGATTGGATATCGGATATATCCGCATAATTAAACCTTCTCTTTTTAATCATATTTCTATATAAAAGAATTCGATAAAAATATTTCTTTCATACTTTTAAATTTATTTATTCCTAAAATATTTTTAATCAAATTCTCTCTAAATAACAAAAATAAAATAATACAATATATGAATAATAATAATTACTAACTAAAACATACAAACAAATAAATAAAATAACAAACATATATATATATATATATATATATTTTAATTACTATAGTGCGGATCTGCGGATACGCGGATGTAGAGCAGATATTCGCGATCCGATTAATTTGCGGATCGGATCTTATCCGCAATTTTCGAATCGGATGCGGATATTTACCGCGGACATGCGGATATGGACACCCCTATGTATTTTGTATTTGCCAACTTGTCCTCTTCTGCAAACACTAGAATAATACACCTAGGAATATCGTTGCTAACAATATGATTTCTTATAATGGAATTACCAAATATATATTATTATCATATTTAATTTGTAAAAACAAGATTTATGAAATATTAATATGTCTAAAAATGTGGTGATTTTTGTTTAGTTTAAGTTTATTGTCTTTAAAAATTTTCCTCTAACTTTTTCAAATAAATATAACTATAATAAAATATTATTTTCTATTTTGTTTTCTAAATTTATTAAAATATTCTTAATAATAGGTAACTTTAATTAAAATTATTATTAATTTTTTTAAGGGCAAAAAACTCAAATAAGCTAAGGAGAGCAAAATTTTACACGAATCAGCCAAAACGAAAACTGTTTCATGAATCCACCAATGCACGTTTATATGTAGTTCGAACCAGCTAAATTCGAATTATACACAAACACATGCACACACTAATTCGAATCAGGGTGATTCGAACTACACCCACGCACGCGTTTCCAAGTAATTTGAATTTGACTGATTCGAATTATTCATGATGTAATTCGAATTATGCTGTTAAAAAATTTATTAAAAAAATTATTAAAAAATTAATAATTTAAAATTAAAAAAAAATATATTTTATTTCATACATTAAAAAAAAACTAACAAAATATTTAATTACAAACTTCTTTAAAATATTAATGATCTATCAATTCGAATTCCATACAATACTCTTTTGTCCATTTTTAATAGCTCATGAATGTTTTTTAATAAATTTTTTTAATAAATTTATTTAAATTATACTACAAAAAATATTTTATCCTATGCAAAATAATTTTTAAAAAATGGCTTAAAAAATGTTAGAAGTACTATAGAAATTTGTAATGTTTTAATAACTTAGGTAAATACATGCATGTACTCAAATTTTAAATAAAATACTCTACATAGTTAATAATAATTTAGAAATAAAAGAAAATATTTTATTCCATACAAAACAATTAAAAAATATATTTTATTCTAATACAAAATAATTTTTAAAAAATGGCTTAAAAGATGTTATGAGTACTATAAAAGTTTGTAATATTCTAGTGATTTAGGTAAATACATGACGGGGGATGCCTCCCTGCTCCCCATCCCCGCCCTCAGATTTGCTCCTCATCCCCGCCCCATTCCCCGCCGTGGGGGAATATTGCTCCCCATCCCCATTTCCCGCGGGGACCCCATTCCCCATGTACATAATAGTTCTAACTAATTATTAATTTCTATATGAATAGAGCTGCAAGTATCTATCTTATACAAAAACTGCAAGATTTTATACAAAAAGTCTAAATGACACGATGGTGACTTCTTTCGAAATAACGCAATGGGGACGCAACGACGAGGCAAAGGACAAAGTAGTAGACGAGGTGGGAGACGCGGCAACAGAGAGGAGAATGGACACGACGGCAGAGTTACGAAAAGGAACGCCGCAAAAAGAAATTACAACGCGGTAAGGGTGATGGCACAGTGAGGTGTGACGATGCAGTGAGAAGGGTGACGAGGGGGTAACTGCAGAGAGGTTGGATGAAGTATGGACTGCCTTAGGAATCTCTGAATTGAAGAAGGGTTATGCAAATAAAGATTAGGAGTTTTGGGTTTCTATATATATGTGTGTGTGAGAAATGTCTAAAAAACATATATGAGAAATAAACTATTAAGGATAATTCAAGGAATTCATAAATTTCGAGGAATAGCGGGGACGGGGCGAAGATCCCCGCTCGGGTCCCCGCGCCTGCTTCGGGGAAATTTTGTCCCCCATTCCCATCCCCACAGGGAAAATTCCCCACAATCGGATCCCCATTCGGGACAATCCCCGCAAAGATCCCCACGTCTCGGAGAATTTCGCCATCCCTAATTCGAACCCAGCTGATTTGAATTATGTAGAAATGGAGTTCGAATTTAGCTAGTTCGAACTACATATAAACGTGCGTTTTGACTGATTCGTGTAAAATTTTGCTCTCCTTAACTTATTTGAGTTTTTTTTGTCCTTTTTTTAATTTACTAAAATGCTCCTATTATCAAATATTTTTAATTAAAATTAACATCATTACAATTAAAATGAACACAAAATACTTATCTAAATTTTCAAAAATCTCATAATTTGTCTCGTAATTCATAGTTGAACTTGTATAAAATAAATCCCAACAATTCTAAACACATGTATTAAAAACTGAAAACCTAATAATCCATAAAAATCCAAAAATAACAAGATTTAAATCAATATTTTCAAAAGTGATAATAGTTCTTCAGGTTGAAGTTGGAACACAATGTCAATTAGATTATTGTTCCTTGCAATGCTAAGGGCGGCCTTCATTCTATCTTCAACACCCAAACCAGGAACATTCCTCAATAATGCCATTAGCTTCATTTTACGCTCAGCTCTCTTTCGCATGCTTAAAACAAGAAACCATATCAACTAGAACGGTTGTGCGTTCTTGATAAGCACCTTTCATATCTCTAATTGATTCTGTTATTATGTCAAGCACTTCCTCGCTTTTGCTCCCTCTTTTTCTTTTATTCTTTTTTTTTTTTGGTAGATGAAGAACTTGCAGCTACAGCACCAGGAGCATCAGAAGCACCAGAAGCACTAGGAGTTAGAGGCTCCTAACATATAATAAACCAAACAATTAGTGTAAACAGTCAGTCTTTTCCACCTAGAATCAACTTCACACAATATGATCAGCAGTTACTCTTTTTTCTACTGCTAAATTTTTTTTAATGTAAGCCTGAAAATGATCAATCTAAAATACATCAGCAATGAAAACTTTCACACCCAAATCAGCTACTATTTTGGGCTATGGTTCTTCCTTATGTAACTATGTTCTTGCAGAAAATAAACAACTAACCAGAAAACAAAATTAATATTAGCATAAATAATCAAGAACAACCCTGTCAAGATGGCTATGATAAAAAAATCAGTAAGATTTCTTTTATTTTACACCTCGATATAGAGTTCAAAATTTTACAAAATTCAAAATTTTCCTAGCTGGGAACTCTGTTAATAACATCCATGTTCAAATTGATGGAGGGTTAGAACTTAGGAGGTATGAGAATTTTGAGATCCCTTTATTAACTTGGTTAGAGGTAATTGTTACCCTTTACCAAGGTCAGGCCTGTGTATCTATGTAAGTAGGTGAGAAAAGACAGATATTGGTGGATGACATGTTATACTCAATTCGATAAAATTTTCTAGAGGGTGGGGTGCCCTGTTTTAAGAAGTGCTGTGAATGCATTGGTGATTGTTTCACATTGCAGAAACTGCTGACGCACCAAAACCTTTTTATGTAACTATGTTCTTGCAGAAAATAAACAACTAACCAGAAAACAAAATTAATAGTATAAATAATCAAACACGTTTAAGTCAATTGCTTACATACTTGAGAATCAGCTTCATATTCAATTTCCGTCTCTTCCAAATTTACTTGGGTGTTTTCACTCATTTGCCAACCACTCAAGTTTGCTTCCTGCTCAGCCTCTATAATAGCAACTGCTTGAGCTATATTTTCTGCATTGCCTCCTTGAGCCCTATCTTTACCAAATGCTATTTCCAACTCTTCAAAATGTGAAAATGGTTTATTGTAGAGGCCATTAGCATTAGGATGAGAATGAAATTAAAAGAAATATAATTAAGCAATTAATATTAAAAAGCTATGATAGATAAACTTGTATTAAGAAAGTTGCTTAGAATTTACAGACTCTATTTACTGAAAATTTGTTGCTCCACTACAATAATTTTATCTTTGTCATTCCAACCAAATCTACTCCAAGCCGTGCTCACCATCTCAACTATTACAAAATATTGTCTCTTTAGTAAAATTTACCCTTGATTCAATGTGTGGATAATTCAGAGTTCAGTACTAAAAAAATCTAATGATCTCGAGTATAAAATCACACAATTAAAAGTCTTATTTATCGCTACTACTTATTCAAACTCATACCGGTAGTTATTACTACTAAAACTAAATTTAATAAACTTACCTGAAAGCTTAAATTCTATACAGAAGAGTAGCAATGTATTTACCTAAAAGCTTAAAGATAAAAAATCAGTGACTATACAGAAGAATCATCAACCTGCTAAGAACATAATAGAAACAAAAAAATAAAATAAAATCAGATATAAAAAAATTCTATAGTGAGCACAGATGCAGGGGTTGAATATTCATTTGATCAGAAGTATTTACTAGCAAATTGAATTTCTATTAACAGAACAGTATCAATTCATTTGATTATTGTTAGCTCAACATAAAAGGAACAAGTAATAAATATACAAAAGTCCATCATAGGTTCAAAACGTAATGGCATGCTTCAACAGTACCAAATACCAACAAAATCCCCTTTCTCTATATTACATAGTCAATTATCATAGCAATTCTAAATAACAAAGACCATACTTACACCTAAAATACCACCACTCTTCTTATTATATTATGGTTCATTATATAGTGTTGACTCATTAATCAAGATTCTTCATCAAGCTATTGAAATCTACAAGCTTGGCCAGAACCATGCAATTGGTCAACAATTTGAGTATTAGACACCTGGGCATGGGAAATTATGTATTTTGATTCCTAGGAATAAAATTTACCTGGGAATAGTTTTTTAAACCTTGCACTAAATATGGAAATATGATATTCCCATTTTAAGATCCCTGGGAAAACTCTATAATTCTCCCAACCAGACACCCCCAAAGATCCAAGCACATATTCTACGGTGATTTGAAGAAAAATTTGAAGATAATAAAAAGTAAACTATGTCATTGATTGGCCAAGGTAATTCATGTCAGGAAATGAAATTACATAATTTCCCAAAATCTGGTATAAAAAATGCAGAATATGCCCAAGGCTATAGATAGCATACAGTTAACAATTAACTAGAACAACATACAGGAGTAGAATGCTAATCCAAGATAAGCAAGCCTTTATACTATGGAAGGGAGGGAACAGAGAACAACTACGTAGATAATCAAGCCATTAAAGGTGCTGTAGATTTATTTATTTATTTCTTCTCTTTTTCTTCTTCATTGAAGCAGATTTTGTTCTCATCACCTTCATTTTACTTGAAAGTTTTTTTACTTTATTTGGAGGCTTAGTTATTGTGCTGTCCTCAAGGCTGATTTTTTCTGGCCTTTTAGGTTTGAAAACTTGCGTTATTGAAGGATCCAAAACATCCCTTGAGCACTGAAGAGAGATCCCCATGCCTGTGGCTTCATCCCATAGCTCTCTTCCCTTCTCAAAATCCCCTCCTCTACAAAGCTTTGGAATGAGCACATCATACACTGGTCCGTAACCACCCAGTGAACTTCTCTTCATTCTCTCAAAAAGTTCAAGAGCGCGATTCACCCTTTCAACCCCACAGAGAATACCAATCAAACTGTAGTAGAACTTAAGGTTTGGTACCAAACCATTTCCGATCATTTGATCCACTATATCTTTTCCTTTGCCGAATCTGCCAGTCAGAAACAACACCTTTGCTACAAGATAATAGCTGACCCAATCTGGAGCACAACCAGAATGTTTCATTTTTTTTAGTATTTGACAAGATTCTTTAACCCTTCTGGTCTTTCCTAAACATGAGAGCAAGATGTTGTAACTGATCGAGGTTGGAAAAACCTTGTAAGACTTCATCTCCATCATCACATTTAAGGCTTCAGGCACAAGCCCTGAAGGATTACGTCTAAGATTCCGCTCACAAAGGCACCTGAGGAATGTGTTGTAACAAATTAAATCTGGGGCAACCCCATTTGATTTCATCTCTTGAATAATCCTCCTAGCTTCTTTCACGTTCCTCTGCACAGACCACCCATAAAGGATACTTCTGTATATGCAAAGCATTGTGCCTGCAATCTTGTCTTTGTGATGCCAAACTACCCCTTCAGCCCTCTTAGGATGCCCTCTAGAACAGAGAGCATTAATGATTGCAGTAACTGTGAATTCATCTATAGAGCACTTGTACTTGTCCAAATTCTTAAAAATACCCAATGCCTCATCTTCTTTCCCCAATTTGACCAAAGTCTCGGCTACAAAACCAAAAGTCTCGGCATCCATAACTCGACCCTCCTTCTTCAGGTCTCCAATCAAGATATCCATCGCTGTGTAGTCTTTCTTTTCTGTGAAAACTCGAAGAGCGTAGTTATAATCTTTATCTTCTAACTTACAACTCAAATTCTTACTAGACCATAAGAAGAACCTGAGCAATCTCCTAGTATGTGCCTCATGCTTACAAGAATCAATAGCCTGAGTTACAAGAGATGAAGTCAAAGAATCTCTATACTTATTCAGACTAAACTCCAATTCATCTAACCCACCAACAGTGCTTGTAACAACACTGCACAGCTCTTGCAACTGGAGAGGTAACGGTGTTGATATTGGGGGCAATGTGGAATAAAGTGAGATCGAAACTCTCATAATTTGACCCAAAGGGCGTTTGCAAGCAGAGTTGAGCAAGACATTCATGCCTTTTGATTTGAGCAATTCTTCAAACATATTATGAGCATCAGTTGTAACTCGAAATCTTCATATCAAGCACAAGGGCAGGTTAGCGGGAAAGTATGTGACTTGTTACTTTGGTATCCATCACATCCAAGTTATTCATGGAATCAGATGTTTCTAAGCTTCAGGAAAAGTTATTCGTCGCCATTCACACTTCCTCATTGGTTGAGACAGAGAATAGTGGAATTGCCATCCAAGCACGCTGAAATCATGGAATCGAGCCACTTCCACCCAAAGAGGGAAGAAAGTGGAGCCTATTGGTGCCGTTTAATTTGTCCTCGCCATTGAGGTAGTCCTCGGAGTTCATGAAATCCTCCGGTACCACCCCACCTGGGACTCGTGGTCGGCGGGTTGTGGTTAACGTGAAGTAAGGATGGTTGGGTGGGGCGGAGATGCTTTACCTCGCACACTTGTCGTCGTGGCACCACTCGATCTGGCCAGGGGGGGGGGTTGAGGCATAGTTATTAGAACCAAACCGGTAATCAACTCGGTAATACAACTGGGTCATTGGGTCATTAATTCAACCGGTTGACCCGATTACAATTAAATATAAATATAAAATTACAAAAAATAAGCTTAAAATTAAAAATTCAAAAGCATGTGTTTACAAACATATTAATAACAATCAAGTATCAAAATTCTAGGGGAAAAACACAGAAAAATAAATCAATAAGTTAATGATAAACAAACTAATTAAAAACTAAATCAACTAATTATACCAAATCAATACTGCTTATGTAAGAATCAAATCCATCAATACTAAGAATCAAATCTATTCTTCAACAAATTCAGCTCACAGGTAATTTTCAACAACAAATTCAACTAAGATAATTTTCAGCAACAAAAAGTTTAACTCCAAAGATGATTTACAGTAACAAAAAAATTTGGCTAAGCAATTATTTCAGCTTGACAACAACAAATTCAACTTTCAGTGATGATAATCAGCAACAAATTCAACTCAGTGATGATTTTCATACAAAATTCAACTCAGTGATATTTTCAGCAACAAATTCAACTTGCAGCAACAAGGTCAGTCACGATTTACAGCAACATTTAGATCAGCAACAAGGAAAATTAATTGATTATCAATTCAGCAACATGGAAAAATACAGGGAGAAGGGAAATCTGGAAAAGAGAGAACAGGGGAAGCGATGATGCAGGAACTCACCAACGGTCCACGGCGACTCAGAGAGGGCGAGGATCCAAAACCAGAAAACAACGAGCGACGACGACCCCACGGAAGGCAACGAAGAAAGCGACAACCCCACTAGTTGCTTCTGCCGCCGGCGATGAGGATACCAGGGAAGGCCGCGAGACGTTGAGACAACGGCGACGAGACTGACGAATGACAAGACGGTGGCAGTGTGACTGAGACGAGACTCGAGTGAGACTGAGAGGCATTATCGAGCTGAGACAACTACGGGCGCTGCAGTGCAGGGAAGAACAACCACGGACGACGAGCAGCAAAAAACACACAGCTCGAGCACTCACTGGCGAAGGGAGGCACCGCGAGACGCGAGCAGCCGAGCACAGACGGTGGAGAGGCGAGAGAGAGAAGGGGGGTGGGCAGCTTCGGAACTAGGGTTTTTTAAAAGGTTCTGAAAACCGAACCGGTTATCGAACAGCTCTAGCTACTGGTTCACTGGTTCATAGGTTCAACCGGTTCGACCGTGGTTAAACAAAAAAACCGTTTTATAATAAAATAATAAATAAAATATAAATAAACACATTAAAACATAATTATAGTCTAATATGAATTTTAAAATATCATCCAAATTAGAAGTATTACATAAACCAAAATGTTAAAGATCTCATTCAAATACAAACTCAAAAGTCAAATAACAAAAACAACCAACCAAACATAAAATGCCAACATCCAACTGATCCAAGTTTGTCATCAATCATCAAAATTCGTCATAACTTGCTGCAGATTTGTAATAAGTAATTTATAATTATTATTATTAATTATATATAATTAAATTGGTTCACAACCTAATGATATGAGCTTATTGGAATTTAAATTTGACTAATTGAATATATCAACTCAAATTTAACCTGAAGCTCGATTAATTAATTCATAAACTCAACTATTCATCTTCCATTAGATAAGATTACAAGTTAGACTTGGAAGAAAATAAATGAATAAAGACTTCCAAAGATAAAGAAACAATGCATTTCTCCACCGATATAACAAAATACAAAATCCCCATGAAAATGGGGTATACATTGACAAAATCATAATGAATTCATAAAAGTGATAAACGATTGTTTTATGTACAGCAACCTAAATCTAAGTTTTTGTACAGTTGGAAAACAGATGCAAAAATATTCCCTAAAAAAAATACCATCCAAGGTTTCTATTTCTGCATCTGAAACGGACATCACCAAACAAAGCCATATACATCAATGGCACCAGACATTTAAAGAAGTTGTCTCTTGCCAAAATTTCATTTCATATTACAACACATGCAGACAACAAATGCTGCAGGTGATATGGAAACTCTATAATGGTTATTGAACATGCATGCTCTCATGAACACTAATCAACTAATCAATTCCTCAACAGCAAGGTTTAGCACCCAACAACTAATCAATTATCAAGGTTTCAACAATAAACTATAACAATTAATCATGCTTCAAGCAATCAGCTTCAACAATTAATCATTTAATAATGCTTCAAGCAATCAGCACCAACAAATGAATCATTTAATCATGCTTCAAGCATTCAGTTTCAACAATTAATCACTTAATAGTTAATAATGCTTTAAGCAATCAGCACCAAAGAATTAATCAACAACCAGCACCAAAATATTAATCAACAACAATTATTCATGCTTCAAACAATCAACAGCAAGGTTTAAAACCAACAATTAATCATGTTTCAACAATTATTATTACAACAAATTAGATTTATACCTAGGGTTAGTGGAAGACAGCAAAGAATGCAGAGCTGGCGCCGACAGGGACAGTGGCTATGGTGGAAGGGTCGAACAGGGCTGGCGCCGGCAGGAATACACTGCGCGACGGCAAGGAGTGGTGGCGGTGGCTGCGATTTCCACGGCTGACTTCGCGACGGAAAGGGTTGTGCGAATCTCCAAGCTGGCTCCAGGAACTTGCGACGGTGAGTGACTTCCACGGAACTTGCGACGGCGGCGGTGGCTGGACGGAGGTTGCGCCGGAAGCTCGAGGTGGAGACTGGAGGCGTGGGAACTGAGAGCAAGAGGTGAGGTGAGGCTCGAGAGTAGTGTCTGGGTGAAGAACTGAAGACTGAAGAGTGAAGACTGAAGGCTAGGGTTCTTCTGGATCTGGGGGCAAAACGCAACGTTTTGGCAAAATTTAAAAAACTGGTCGGATCACGATTCGATTCGACCGACCGGTTCCCGACCAATTTGGTAATTTAACTTCGGTTTTTGAATTTATCGGTTTTGTCTTTTGTCCGAATCATATTTATTAACGGTTTGCAGTTTGACTGATTCGACTGACAAGTTCAAACCAATTTTCAGAACGTTATTTTTTTTATTAATATTTATTTTAAAAACCTTATAGTTGTATTAAATAATATATATATCACTTAAAATATGATATTTAGCATGTGAATATAATTATGAAAAGGTAAAGAAAAATGCAAACATAATATTAAAAAAGAACATATAAATATAGTAATAGACACCAATTCAAGTATGTAACACTCAGGTACGGACCTAGACACAACAGCGAAGGAGCACTTGTCCCTACTATGTTTTCAATTTGTTTTTTAAAAAAAATAGTTATACATAACGTGGTCTCATTTTAAATTTTAAATGACCCCACTACAAATAAATTAAATTTAATTAGCTAAAGTTTTAAATTTATTTTTTTATTTTTTTTTATTATTTTGACTATTATTTAACCTAATCAAATTTAGTTCTTGTGTTGTCACTCTTTTATTCTATTAAACTCTCCTCTTATTTTTATATTTTGAACATTTTTTTCTATTTCTTGTCTAGTGGTCATCTTCTCTTCATCAAAAGGTAAATTTCAAATTATCCATGTTCTTTGTATAACTCTCCATGACTCTATGTATGTATTTTTCAATTTCTTGATATTTTCAATTAAAAATTTTAATTCAAACAATTATAATTTAGGTATTAATATAATATTTTATTCTCTTTATGACTTTATATATTTTATTTTATTCATTCTTATTACTTGTTTTTTTTACTCTTGTTCTATTATATGTACCTATGTTACATATAAAATTTTAAAATGAATTGATTAATTTAATAATTTAAAATAAATTTTTATTTTTA
>NC_029785.2:115012979-115019550 GCF_000816755.2 Arachis ipaensis | reverse complement strand
AATTAATAATTTTTAACAAAATTTATATTAGTATATATATTTTTGCCCCTACTTCTAAAATATTTTGGGTCTGTCACTGGTAACACTCATTATGTATCAACTATAATTTATATTTAATGTGTATAATTCAAATTTAAGACACTAACCAACCATGAATAAAATAAAATATTTGTTTTATAAATAACCAACATAAGAAAATCTCAAAATAAGAAATTTTCCAAAAATCATAAAAAAAATAGTTAAAATTTTGAATTTTTTATGATAACATAAAATTTAACCCCTAAAACTAAATATATATTCTAACACATGATAACCTTTAGCTTGAACTTACCCATAAAACTATAACTACATATAAAACAAAGAACCCTTTTATCGTCAATCTAATAAAAAATAGACTCAAAATTCTAAGAAAATTCCATATAACATTCAACTCATTGATTTCTAGTTTAATAGATATCAATTTGTCCAAGTAAATAATTATTTTAGACCAAATAATATACTGTAGTGTAATTTTGACTATATATCAACATAATCAAAGTTAATTGATCTATTGTTAAAATTATAGTCTGATTGATAAAGTCCACTCCTAACCAATCTGCTCGTCATTACAAGACCTACAAAAATGAAAAAAGAATGCAGTTACATCATTGAACAAAATATCACTAATTGAACATTGTAAGTATACTCAGCAATAAAAATGACACTATAAAAGAAGTTAGAAATAGAACGAATTTGATAATAATCAAAATAAGTTACACATGTTTCTCCAAAAGGAACTAACATTATGTAACTAATGACATATTATAATTAACAAATCATAATTTTATCTCGATGAGTAAAAGTCAAAACAAAATTAAGCCATTGAAAAATTCAGTTAGTAAAAAAGAAAAAAAAGTAAAAAAATAATAATTTCAAGTTATAGAAAATTGAATAAACATCTCAATAAATTGGTCATTTTCACAGTAAATCAATATAATTGACAAAAATTATGCTCAAACTTTGCACAGAAAAAAATAATAAAAAATTTTAAAAAAAATACAGGTAAGGTTGACAAAAATTTGAGATTGTATATTTTGCTCTGTAAACAAAGTTTATATAAGTTATAACTAAAATTGTCCAAAAAATTCTAAACTAAAAAAAAAAGCTTTCTTCTTGATATGTCAATTTTTCAATGTTAGAAAATAGAAAAAATAAAAATAATTAAAAGATAATAAAAAAATTCAAGACATAAGAATAGATTAAAATTCTATCTCAATTTCAAATATCTTAAGAAACAAATCCACACTTAAATGCCGAAAAACAAATAAAATTAAAAAAATTCAAGAAAAAAAAAGGAGTTGAAACACTATAGTAAAAGCCTTAAAATGACCTCAAGTTCCTCTGTAATGGATGAAGTAGTGAGTTGAGAGCTCATTATTGAAGACAGTTATTCTAGGTTGTAAAAGAGAAAGAAAAAGAAGACTGAGGCACAAGTTAGAGAAGTGTATCATTACCTACTCTCCTTGATTAATAACCTACTCTCTTTGATTGAAATTCCTCATTGCATATGTGCATTTACAGTTTTTTATACAATGAAACTCCTAAACTAATTAATGAAAAGCAAAAAGATAATATAATTTTTTTAATGGCAAAAGATTTTTTGTTACGACATGTGGGCCTCATTAAAAGGATGAAGACTAAAGATCACATATTCCTATAAAAATTTAAGTCAAGTATATTAGAAATACAATCACATTAGAGTTCAGAGGTTAATATCCTTGACAACTTAGAGAGTAAAAAATCATAAAAATCAATACTTTTGCCATTTCACTCGAGCCATTCATAGAACTATGAATCTTGGTAACTGATATTGTAGATTTTATTTGCTCAAAATTGAATATATTCTCAGTCTTATATTTTATTAAAGAGTCATATTAACAAAAGCAACACATACCTTAAATAATGGATATCTCAGAGTTAGCTCTAAGATAAATTTATTATTGAATAATAAACTAACAAACTAACTAAGCAGTCCAAATTTTCTATCATTTTCGACATTTTGTATCAAGAATTATAATCTCACTTCTTTAATGACATAATGACAATTACAGTTTATAATTATCAAATCAAAGAAGCATTGAACATGTAATGTAATAAAATACAAAAGTGAATGATTTTTGCACTTAATGCATGCACATCAAATCAAGGTTAGTGCTTAAAGTGAGAAAAGAAAGACTCCAACCACTCAAAATTAATACTGCATGTATTTAACATTGGACACTAAAAAATTTCAGTTGTAATACTTTCAGTGCTATTAAAAATTACCAGTGTGCTTAATGTCAATATCAATCAAAAGGAAATGATAATCAAACAAGTTATTCCAAAATTAATCAAACATGATTAGCAGGATTTTATATGAATTGCAACTTTCATGTTGGTTACTGATTTCCATGGATCCACATGTTGATGCACCACTGGCTAAGATGTCATTGGAAAAATCATTTTCTGTTGAATTTTGAAGCTAGTGTGTATTTTCATTCATATTAAATTCTCCGCCAACTTAGTGAGGCTGCTGAGTTAGAGCTTCAATTGCGTAATTTGATCCTTAGTCTTTGTCGAAAAGAGTGATATCATCTTAACTCACACAAAATTAAATAAAATATATCAGATCATCATATAAGAAAACTGTAAGAAATTAAAAAATAAACGATATAAGTAACTCTAATAGACATGGTATGATTATGTTCAGGTCACTACTTTTTCTCCTGGGCTCCACCCAATTTTCTATCTTGTACGAGGTATCATCTACAAAATTAAAAGAACAAAAAAATAAGCAATTACACAAGACATTATTCTCTTTCCTAATATGCTACATATAATTTGGAGAAAGCAGCATATCAAACTTAAACAGGAAAGATAATCATTCTTAAGCCATTTTATAGAGAAATTATATCAAATGAAAAATTTATCAGTACTCTTAAGAGATAAAAGTGAAAGTATATATGATATCCAATTTTAAAATTAAGGGTTCTAGTTTATCCATAATTTGTTGTTTAAGTGCTTGTATTTTTAAAAATACCATATCACCAGACATTGGATTTTCCAAAATTAATGTGCAAGTTAGATGAATCAAATGATCAAAGTCTCTAGGTCGTTCATTCAATAAAACTACTACAAACCATTAATATATCATGATAAGACACAGAACACTCATCAAGCATTTGAACTAATATAGTGGATGTGATTGGCTATCCGATAGTTGTATAATAATATGAAATTTACAATAATATCAAACTTGTTATATTTTTACACTCTTTTTCAGCATGAAGTATTCATAATGCTTTAACTAAATTTATAATAATAATAATAATATCAACCACTTGTTTAACAGTGAGAAAAAGACAAGATTATAATTAAAAAGTACCCAATTTAATCACCCAACAGGCATCATGGATACATAATCACCCAACAACCACCCAAAACAAACACTAAGAGCCTAGCAACAACATCAATGCTAAAGCAAAAACAAAAAAATAAAAAACACAACAAAACAGAGACAACAATCCCAACATGAAAGACACCAACTACAACAACACTCTTGCCAAGAAACGTCACTACCAAGATATTCCACCCTCAAATGCATATAACCTTCCAAAAGCAACAGAGTCAAAATAAAACCGCCAATCTCAGTATAAAGATGACATCAATAACAACCAAACATAATCATTCTTAATAACATATATCCTCTTGTCCCATCTTTTTTACTCTTCCATCCCCCATATTTTTTACTTAAAAGCTCCTCCCATCGTATTTCAGTAGATTGTGTTAAACCAAGTTATGCTCATAGTTTCACTCATTTTGCAATGCGTGTCCACCTATTAATGTAGCGGAAATCTTTTAAAGTTGCATGCCAAAATTTTAGAAAAGCTATGATTTTAACTGAATTCACCAATCTATTCCTTTCAAAGTTGAGGTTCCAACTCTTGATAGCTTTATTTGCTGACCGTTGGACCAAGATCAACATAACCAATTATCTGGCAAAGAAAAACATTATCACTTATTATTGCTCTCCAATTTTGGCTTCACAACTTTTGGCATCATAGATTTAGATTATAATAAAATTCTTACGACATGATTGCAAGTGATTTGATATCTTAGTCTCAAGTCCAATAAACTTATGATATTGCAATTAAAGAGTTAAAAAAGAAAAAGAACACATCTACAGACCATAAAAGGTTCATTTATAAATAAGACTTGTGATCTCATCACAAACTATGTCTTAACTTGAAACTTCAATTAGAAGACTCTGTACATCCTCTAGGGTGAGCTGTGCATGAATTAGAAGATTTATGTGCATATAGATCTAGATAATTTTTCTCTCTATTTCAACCACATCCCAAACTCATCCTAAAGGTAACCATAAGATTAACAGTACCACATATAGAATGAAAGTTATGCCAAAAGGGTCTTTGATTGTCTCCACAAAATAAAGCTTTAATTTCTTTGGATTACCTCCTTTCCGCTTTCCATTTCCTGCTCTTCTTTTTCCTTCCTTTTTCAAAACTCCTGTTTTCTCTCCCTCAAGTTATTCTGTAAATCAGTTTCAGTAATTTGAATATAATTAACATGTCATAAAGCTGTTCAAAATAAAATGCTGAGTGAATGCCAAGATACAACTAAAGCAATAAATCAACAAAAATAATAGATGCAAAATCAGCGACATTATCAACAAATGAGTTATATCTGAAATGTGTCACAGAAATGCTAGAGAAAGACCTTTATACATGTTCCTCTCTTTTGTCTTTGTTCTCTCATTTTGCAGCATGCTGGACAACTTTTATTTCAGATATACTCATCGATAAAAATCTCCCTATCCTCGTATCTCACAGATTTATTCTTGGGTCATCCCTTAAATAAGATATTTTCTGTTCTCAACTAAAACGTAATCTCCGCCCACACTGCAACAAAACAACAACAACAATAACAACAACAACAACAATAATAATCAAAATTCTCTCCTCTTCCTTTAAAAAAAAGAAATGCAGAAGCCTTTACCAACAAAGTCAGAGAAGACGCAAAGGAACAAGGTTTAGGAAGAGAAGAAAACAGGGACAAAACCTAGGTTTAGGAAGAGAAGAAAACATTAGTCTTATCGCTTTCTAATGTGACATGAACCGTATTCCTTTAATGTTTTTGGTTTCTTGCAAGACAGTTTATAATACCCGGCTGCGATATCAGAGTCAACTTGGTAAATCCCAAAGCAATTTTAAATTCATAGGAGAAAACTTAGTTGGTTCTTAAAGGTGCAGCTTCAAAACATGGAAAGCGTGGAAGGAACTTATAGTTATAGCCCTATAGTAAAATGTCGACCCACTAAGACCTTTAGAAGGCCCTACTCAATTGTTTAAACTGAACCCGCCAATTTACTTTCAACCTTGAGGCCATTCAGGGTAATATCTAACTAAAGGCATGGAAAAGAGAACAAAATGTGCTCTGTGGTAGTGACTCATAAAGTCGAAATTATTTCGGTAACCCTTTTCACAGAATTTCCAAATCTTAACTCATTACTAGCAACATCAAACTTGTTCCAGTAAATCACAATTTAAACCGAACTTCACATCGTCAATTAGGAATCATAATTTCCAGCCACCTTAACCAATCCATAACTCAATCGACCAGACAATTGGAGTCATCCAAAATAATTCAATTTGATATATAAGAGTTATGGAAATCATGAAAATACTATATCCGCGTTAATATTGACTTGTAACAAAGGCAACGCTTACAAAATGATAAGTAAAATTCAGACATGAGCTAACCAAGATAACCACCATCAAAATCAAACAACAAACAACTTCAATGAAGGCAAATCAAACACATGTTAGAACATGAACCAAACCAACGAAAACCAGCCCATGGTCAACTAGCCTAAACTACCTCCAAGAGTTAATCATCGAACATCTTGTGAAACATCTCCAGCTCATTCCGCATCATTTGGTTCTCATTCTGAAGCTCGCGAATTTGGTGGTACGGAGGGGTCGAAACCTGTCTTTCTAGATCCTCAACGCGCCTCTGCAAAGCAGTAACCTTTCTGAAGTTGTAATCACAAATCTACCTCCCAGTCATCGTCAACACCTTCTCTAGCATCTGAAACGCAGCATCCTGCCTTGCTTTGGCTTCGTCCTCAGAGAACAATCCATCTACCACCCAATTTACCCCATGTTGTGCAGACTGAAGCACCACCCAAAAACCATGCAGTTGCACCCCATTTTGGGTGTAAGACTCACGTTGGGTGAAGACCGAGTAGTCAAGACGTAACTGTGAACAAACTCGGATGAGATACACCTCTATGTCTTCAGTTATAACGAAATCTGCCCCCTATGTATCTCATGTAAGTGCCTTGCTTGCAATGCGACCAAACAAAATGAACATCACTAGCTTAACCAAAGTATACCCAAGGAGTCGAACCTACCTTTCGGCGTTGAATCGTTCCGTGAACGACGGCAGCCTGCTTCCAGCCGTGTGCGCTGAACGGAATGAAGCTTCATCGCATGCAGCTGTGTCGATAAAGAACTTCCACCGACAATTGCCG
>NC_029785.2:115011021-115012689 GCF_000816755.2 Arachis ipaensis | reverse complement strand
ACATCCTAAAAGTCTTCTGGGCATGAGCAGGCTATTGACCCGTTAGGTTTTGTTGCAATAAATCTTTTAAAATATTACTTTGACTTATCAGATGCAATTTGGTGAAATAAAAAAAAAAAAAACCTGGCCAACCACAGAATAGCATTATTCTTACGAAACAAAGTCCACACCTGTGTTACTAAAAATATGTCTCTTTTCTCCCATGGTTTTGATACTTTGACATAATCAATTAATTTTGGTCAACATGTATGCCTCACACTTTATACATTCACCATAACACAATAGTCAGGTTAATTTTTGACTTAATAGACAAAGAAGACTAGTCGTAACATAAAAGTCATTGCTAATTTAACTTTCTAATAAAAAGTGAATAACATGTAATACGATCATATGTTGAAACACTTATTAACAGTATACTTTTAATGAATAATTTGTTATGTGAAATTGAAAAATTTTAAGTTTCTATCAAGGTATAAATAATTGAATTTTAATATTTAAAAGCATACACGTTGAAATTTTAATATTTTTAATCTATAATTAATTAACCCTGATTGAATGTCTGTTGGAGTCGGTTGAACCTCTAAACCATTGAACCAGTTCCTCTCCCAGGTCATCGACCGGTTCAGTTCTCTCGACCTCCGTCTTAACTTTTTAACTGAAATAAAGGGGAAACTTTAATTTGGAGGTATTTTCAGGTTAAATATATTTCTTACTTCTCCTCTAAAGTATTCATCCGCGCACACTATATAATTCCCAAATGAATCCCATTCATTACAAAGAGATGAGCACAAAAATCATGGAGGACAACCCCACCATGGATTACAACCTTGCATGAGTTAAGAAGGAAATTAATAGTATAACTAAACCACTGCACCACCTAAGAGCTATCCCATGACAAGTTGCAAGTACAAATGAAGCCACAAAATGCACTCCAAACTAGTTCCAAGTTATCTGCATGTAAGGCAAGGTACACCACTAAAACATAGTCTTCTATATGTGGCACTCTGCATCACAGACAGTAGAAAATAAGATTAAAAAGGACAAAGGACAATGAATATAGGACAGAAAAGTGCAACAGAAGTAATGCTTAACAGTTATCGCAACTTGATGTTACTCCAATCGGTGGGGAGAATCGACTGTAATCCAAACGCGACTAGCTAGACAAACAAACAAGGATCCATAGGCTACCAAAACAGTCACGACATCATTTATTTCCATGAAACAAACTTAATAAAGTGACAATACCTTATAATGTTAACCCATCAAAGTCTCGTTTGACCAGAGGAGAATCAAATTCGACTATACCATCGCAGGCTTATATGTCTCACATAGTAACATTTTGCGCTAATTCCTATGCAATAAACTATAAAGACCGCCCAATGCAACCAATGGCAGAACAGAAAGAATTTAAACTAAATGAATAGAAGCAGCAATGCAACTAACAAGAGAACATAAACAAAAGCCAAAGCAAATCTCCAGGACCATTTCTTCATTCGCCTGATTTCATTCTACTTTGCCATACGGTTATAGGAAAAATTGTAAAATCGTAATGCATTGTTGACTCGTAGAACTCATCTACAGGCATAAACAAATGTGCACTTCGGTTTTACAAATCAAGTTCATCTTAATATCGAACGTGTAGTTTTGGGGCATTTGTTGAGTGATCAC
>NC_029785.2:115001414-115010467 GCF_000816755.2 Arachis ipaensis | reverse complement strand
ATGCAATGCAACCATACCTGATCTACACATAACACCTTACAGGAATAACTCACAACCCATTATAGCTACCCATCACATCTCCCATGTCTCTTGTGTCACCAGCACAAAAGGTGAGATGGAAATAACTACTTCACTACTCATATCAGGTATTCTCCTCACTACTAAAGAAATGTGCTCCGCAGCCAATGCATTCTGCTTTTCCCAGATGATTTGAATGGATTCATGTTAATCACGTGCGTATTTCTTTAATTCTATAAACCGTACCATCATTTAATCAAAAGTTGGATGGGTCGGTACCCTTACCTCGTCGTTATCGGCATCTTGCGTCCGCCCAGCTGCATACGGGGCACTTGGTTTCGCCGAGGAACGCTCCGTGGAACTGTGGACCGTGCAACCGTCAGTGCCAGCAACACCATGATCCCGCTGGCTCGTACAAGTCCTCTTCGTATGACCAGGTACGCCGCACGTCATGCAACGTTGTCGCTTCATCAGCACGTCACCCTCGCTTCCGGGATGCATCTCCTTCCCCTTCCTCGGAGCACCCTTAGTCTTCGACACCACCGGGTCCTTCAGCCCAGATAGCGACGATAAACCCGGGGGGCCTCCTAGTTTGTCGTATGCAAGTCGTTGCAATTCTTCTGCGAGACGTGCAATCCCGTCTCTAGCAACAACAAACTCATTTGCATCTTCTGTCCCGAGTTTTGCTACCACACTCATCGCCCCGCAAAGGGCCCCATATCTAAGCAAGCGTCCTTGATGGCCCTCTGTACTTTCGGAGGGTTTCGATCTCCAATCCTTTGCATCCTTGCACTATCTGCTCAAAATAAGACCGCCAGGTATTTTTTCCAAGCCCTCATACTTCATCACACAGAATATATGACTACAGGGAATCCCCTCACTGTTCCACATTGAACATTCACACTCAATCCTTTCCTCGTTCGGATCATACAACACCTTGTATGTCCTATTAGGTTTCCCCATCTTCGAAAACTTGTACACACACGTCGTGCTAATGCTGTCCCTGCCCCGAAACAATAGCGTCGCCACACCTTTTATTTGTTTCTTCACTTCTCTGAAAACCGCTCGTGTATACACCTTCGAAGCAAAAAGCTCGATCGAATTAAGTCCAGTCGTTAGCACAGGAGTATAATAGGTGGAATAGAATTGGGCTGTTACTTCATTATTCCGATAGTCTTTTACAACTCGATCTAAACTGTGTACAAGTTCCAAAATGCTATCAGTTGATCTAAGAAAACCCTTAACAAAAGCATTGATCCCTTCACATCTTGAGGTAGTCCT
The DNA here is from genome assembly GCF_000816755.2 of Arachis ipaensis. Classification (NCBI taxonomy): domain Eukaryota; kingdom Viridiplantae; phylum Streptophyta; class Magnoliopsida; order Fabales; family Fabaceae; genus Arachis; species Arachis ipaensis. The sequence continues at coordinate 115,009,168 of NC_029785.2, read as the reverse complement.
GTATCCCGCACAGAATGTGCCCCTCAGGTAGGCCATTGCCCAGCTTTCTCTACTATCGTATGTGCTCTGAACCCAGATGTTATCTTGTAGGCCAAGCGACTCAACCGCCGTCTTCCAATACTCCTCAAACTCATTGATATCCAAGTTGGCATACAGCGCTTTCTGAAAAACCTTGCGGAATTCTGTCTCCTTAACCCTCTGGACGTAATTCTTCTCAAGGTGCCAACTGCACAACCTATGTTTCGTGGTCGGGATCACCTCTGCAATCGCAGCTCGCATCGCCTTGTCCCCATCCGTGACTACTACACAAGGCTTCTTATGTCCCATCACATCCAGCAGGTTCAATAACACCCACCGGTAAGTACGAACCTCTTCATCCTCAAGCAACGCGAACCCAAAAATGGATGTTTGTTTATGGTGATTTGACCCAGAGAATACCACCATCGGCTTCCTGTACTTGTTAGCACGATACGTAGAATCAAAGGCCAAAATATCACCGAATAGCTGATAGTCCGCCATCATCTCCCCATCAGCCCAAAATAGGCTGCCCAGTCGATTATCCGGGGTCCGTGTGTAGTGTGCCGAGGTCATCATGTCCACGTTCGCTTTACCCTCTAAGTAACCGATAGTGGCTGCTGCATCCCCATCCGATATTCGCGCAAGCCGCTGTCCGTGAACATAATTGTACAAATCCCGTTTTGTAAACCGAAGCATACTATACCCACCAGATTGCCCTGCCATGTAAGCCATTATTTTCGAGGTTGGGATCCCAAATTGCTTGAAACTATCCACTTGTGCCTTGTCACCTTCGCTCATCTTTCGATGACTAGGAAGGAGATTTGTAAAAATCGCTGGGGCAAGCTCGTGGTTGTGTTCGTCAACGATGGTTCTTACCTTCCACACGCTCTTTTGCATATCGTAGTAAATCTTCAGTTTGGCCTTACAGTCTGTTCAACTCTCAGGCCTCTCCTCTCTTACTCGCTTAGGTTGATCATAGTGCTTACGATGTCTAGTACCTTGTCGATGGCAAAAAAAGTCTCTCCTTATCAAAATCCCATTGACACGACCGACATCTCCCTTCCGAATGCCAAAACCCCTGAATCTGGCGAATTCCTTGTAGGCATCATAGGCATCCTCCTCCGTACCAAACTCTCTACCCAAGAAGTCTTCCGCGGCGACTTGTCGGCTTGGACCTCCACCTTCCACATCGTTAGCACCAAAAGCCCCCTCATCGTAAACGGCATCCGCTTCACACCTCTTTCCTGCGTCGGGCTCCCGTCGGGCCTCAAGGCTCTCCTCGTCATCATAATCGTTGTCGCTCCCACAATATTGTGCCCAGCGATCCTCCGAGCTACCCCCATCTGACTCTTCACCCTCATTGTTGAACATGCGCCTGAAATCCATCGGACACGGCTGGCCAACGTTCTATCCTAAGCACATTCAAACCAGAGAAAAGTACTTCATAATTGCATTGATCTATTGTTAAAATTATAGTCTGATTGATAAAGTCCACTCCTAACCAATCTGCTCGTCATTACAAGACCTACAAAAATGAAAAAAGAATGCAGTTACATCATTGAACAAAATATCACTAATTGAACATTGTAAGTATACTCAGCAATAAAAATGACACTATAAAAGAAGTTAGAAATAGAACGAATTTGATAATAATCAAAATAAGTTACACATGTTTCTCCAAAAGGAACTAACATTATGTAACTAATGACATATTATAATTAACAAATCATAATTTTATCTCGATGAGTAAAAGTCAAAACAAAATTAAGCCATTGAAAAATTCAGTTAGTAAAAAAGAAAAAAAAGTAAAAAAATAATAATTTCAAGTTATAGAAAATTGAATAAACATCTCAATAAATTGGTCATTTTCACAGTAAATCAATATAATTGACAAAAATTATGCTCAAACTTTGCACAGAAAAAAATAATAAAAAATTTTAAAAAAAATACAGGTAAGGTTGACAAAAATTTGAGATTGTATATTTTGCTCTGTAAACAAAGTTTATATAAGTTATAACTAAAATTGTCCAAAAAATTCTAAACTAAAAAAAAGCTTTCTTCTTGATATGTCAATTTTTCAATGTTAGAAAATAGAAAAAATAAAAAAAATTAAAAGATAATAAAAAAATTCAAGACATAAGAAGAGATTAAAATTCTATCTCAATTTCAAATATCTTAAGAAACAAATCCACACTTAAATGCCGAAAAACAAATAAAATTAAAAAAATTCAAGAAAACAAAAAAAAAAAGAAAAAAGAAAAAGGGAGTTGAAACACTATAGTAAAAGCCTTAAAATGACCTCAAGTTCCTCTATAATGGATGAAGTAGTGAGTTGAGAGCTCATTATTGAAGATAGTTATTCTAGGTTGTAAAAGAGAAAGAAAAAGAAGACTGAGGCACAATTTAGAGAAGTGCATCATTACCTACTCTCCTTGATTAATAACCTACTCTCTTTGATTGAAATTCCTCATTGCATATGTGCATTTACAGTTTTTTTTATACAATGAAACTCCTAAACTAATTAATGAAAAGCAAAAAGATAATATAATTTTTTTAATGGCAAAAGATTTTTTGTTACGACATGTGGGCCTCATTAAAAGGATGAAGACTAAAGATCACATATTCCTATAAAAATTTAAGTCAAGTATATTAGAAATACAATCACATTAGAGTTCAGAGGTTAATATCCTTGACAACTTAGAGAGTAAAAAATCATAAAAATCAATACTTTTGCCATTTCACTCGAGCCATTCATAGAACTATGAATCTTGATAACTGATATTGTAGATTTTATTTGCTCAAAATTGAATATATTCTCAGTCTTATATTTTATTAAAGAGTCATTAACAAAAGCAACACATACCTTAAATAATGGATATCTCAGAGTTAGCTCTAAGATAAATTTATTATTGAATAATAAACTAACAAACTAACTAAGCAGTCCAAATTTTCTATCATTTTCGACATTTTGTATCAAGAATTATAATCTCACTTCTTTAATGACATAATGACAATTACAGTTTATAATTATCAAATCAAAGAAGCATTGAACATGTCATGTAATAAAATACAAAAGTGAATGATTTTTGCACTTAATGCATTCACATAAAATCAATCTTAGTGCTTAAAGTGAGAAAAGAAAGACTCCAACCACTCAAAATTAATACTGCATGTATTTAACATTGGACACTAAAAAATTTCAGTTGTAATACTTTTAGTGCTATTAAAAATTACCAGTGTACTTAATGTCAATATCAATCAAAAGGAAATGATAATCAAACAAGTTATTCCAAAATTAATCAAACATGATTAGCAGGATTTTATATGAATTGCAACCTTCATGTTGGTTACTGATTTCCATGGATCCACATGTTGATGCACCACTGGCTAAGATATCATTGGAAAAATCATTTTCTGTTGAATTTTGAAGCTAGTGTGTATTTTCATTCATATTAAATTCTCCGCCAACTTAGTGAGGCTGCTGAGTTAGAGCTTCAATTGCGTAATTTGATCCTTAGTCTTTGTCGAAAAGAGTGATATCATTTTAACTCACACAAAATTAAATAAAATATATCAGATCATCATATAAGAAAACTGTAAGAAATTAAAAAATAAACGATATAAGTAACTCTAATAGACATGGTATGATTATGTTCAGGTCACTACTTTTTCTCTTGGGCTCCACCCAATTTTCTATCTTGTATGAGGTATCATCTACAAAATTAAAAGAACAAAAAAATAAGCAATTACACAAGACATTATTCTCTTTCCTAATATGCTACATATAATTTGGAGAAAGCAGCATATCAAACTTAAACAGGAAATATAATCATTCTTAAGCCATTTTATAGAGAAATTATATCAAATGAAAAATTTATCAGTACTCTTAAGAGATAAAAGTGAAAGTATATATGATATCCAATTTTAAAATTAGGGGTTCTAGTTTATCCATAATTTGTTGTTTAAGTGCTTGTATTTTTAAAAATACCATATCACCAGACATTGGATTTTCCAAAATTAATGTGCAAGTTAGATGAATCAAATGATCAAAGTCTCTAGGTCGTTCATTCAATAAAACTACTACAAACCATTAATATATCATGATAAGACACAGAACACTCATCAAGCATTTGAACTAATATAGTGGATGTGATTGGCTATCCGATAGTTGTATAATAATATGAAATTTACAATAATATCAAACTTGTTATATTTTTACACTCTTTTTCAGCATGAAGTATTCATAATGCTTTAACTAAATTTATAATAATAATAATAATATCAACCACTTGTTTAACAGTGAGAAAAAGACAAGATTATAATTAAAAAGTACCCAATTTAATCACCCAACAGGCATCATGGATACATAATCACCCAACAACCACCCAAAACAAACACTAAGAGCCTAGCAACAACATCAATGCTAAAGCTAAAACATAAAAATAAAAAACAACAAAACAGAGACAACAATCCCAACATGAAAGACACCAACTACAACAACACTCTTGCCAAGAAACGTCACTACCAAGATATTCCACCCTCAATGCATATAACCTTCCAAAAGCAACAGAGTCAAAATAAAACCGCCACTCTCAGTATAAAGATGACATCAATAACAACCAAACATAATCATTCCTAATAACATATATCCTCTTGTCCCATCTTTTTTACTCTTCCATCCCCCATATTTTTTACTTAAAAGCTCCTCCCACCGTATTTCAGTAGATTGGTTCCAAAAACTCTACCACCAAGAGAAAGAGAGGTAGCAAGGAACATAAGTGCCACTAAAAATCCCTAATAGCCAGATGAAAACATCAACATCATTGGGTATAAGGCAGAACAAACTCGCATATCCCTACAGCCAATCACCAATCTGTACATGAGCTAGAAATTGTTAAACCAAGTTATGCTCATAGTTTCACTCATTTTGCAATGCGTGTCCACCTATTAATGTAGCGGAAATCTTTTAAAGTTGCATGCCAAAATTTTAGAAAAGCTATGATTTTAACTGAATTCACCAATCTATTCCTTTCAAAGTTGAGGTTCCAACTCTTGATAGCTTTATTTGCTGACCGTTGGACCAAGATCAACATAACCAATTATCTGGCAAAGAAAAACATTATCACTTATTATTGCTCTCCAATTTTGGCTTCACAACTTTTGGCATCATAGATTTAGATTATAATAAAATTCTTACGACATGATTGCAAGTGATTTGATATCTTAGTCTCAAGTCCAATAAACTTATGATATTGCAATTAAAGAGTTAAAAAAGAAAAAGAACACATCTACAGACCATAAAAGGTTCATTTATAAATAAGACTTGTGATCTCATCACAAACTATGTCTTAACTTGAAACTTCAATTAGAAGACTCTGTACATCCTCTAGGGTGAGCTGTGCATGAATTAGAAGATTTATGTGCATATAGATCTAGATAATTTTTCTCTCTATTTCAACCACATCCCAAACTCATCCTAAAGGTAACCATAAGATTAACAGTACCACATATAGAATGAAAGTTATGCCAAAAGGGTCTTTGATTGTCTCCACAAAATAAAGCTTTAATTTCTTTGGATTACCTCCTTTCCGCTTTCCATTTCCTGCTCTTCTTTTTCCTTCCTTTTTCAAAACTCCTGTTTTCTCTCCCTCAAGTTATTCTGTAAATCAGTTTCAGTAATTTGAATATAATTAACATGTCATAAAGCTATTCAAAATAAAATGCTGAGTGAATGCCAGGATACAACTAAAGCAATAAATCAACAAAAATAATAGATGCAAAATCAGCGACATTATCAACAAATGAGTTATATCTGAAACGTGTCACAGAAATGCTAGAGAAAGACCTTTATACTTGTTCCTCTCTTTTGGCTTTGTTCTCTCATTTTGCAGCATGCTGGACAATTTTTATTTCAGATATACTCATCGATAAAAATCTCCCTATCCTCGTATCTCACAGATTTATTCTTGGGTCATCCCTTAAATAAGATATTTTCTGTTCTCAACTAAAACGTAATCTCCGTCCACACTGCAACAAAACAACAATAACAACAACAACAATAATCAAAATTCTCTCCTTTTCCTTTAAAAAAAAGAAATGCAGAAGCCTTTACCAACAAAGTCAGAGAAGACGCAAAGGAACATGGTTTAGGGAGAGAAGAAAACAGGGACAAAACCTAGGTTTCTATTTCCTAATCATCACAATGGGTTAGAATTTGGTTTTCAATTGGGTTCTAGCTCAGTCTGCTTCCTTGGATGTTGAATGTCGTTAAATTCGTGATTCCAGTGATTGGATATTTGCTTGGCGATTCAACATAAGCGAACAACATTCCTCCTGACAAAGGGCAAAAGTGGGAGTGGAGGGTGGCAGGTGTGGGGATGAGCCAATTGAGTTGAAGAAATCATAGAAACAAGAAAAAACAATGGAGAGTGTGAGTTGTAGTGGGTCACAAATAATGCACCACTTTCTTTGACCAAAGATAAAAGATGAAAGAATTGAAAAAAGAAGAGTTCTATGTGATTTCTGTTCCCTGCAATTTCACCAACTCTGGTCTTTTCTAAGAAACACAAAATTTATAAATTGATTTGAAAGTTTCTAACCAACTACACATATCAATGTCTATGAAAGTATTGAGAAGTGAGAATAGTTTCAGACCTATGAAACCATACCTACGTAGTTGGTAGAAATCATCATTAGATCATATTTTGTAGCTTGCACACACACACACACACACACACACACACACACACACACACACATATATATATATATATATGGATTTTTATACGGTACAGAGGTTAATTCATATAGAGTTAAAGAGATTCCCTCAGAGTGTGACACGTAGCTTGTGGGATGCTGGAGATTCATGATTGTCCAGAGTGAGCCAGATACATTGGGATGGCTCAGGTGGTGAGCCGTACACTGCACGAGACCGTAGAACGGAACGATTTTGGGTAGGATGCTAGTGTGGTTATGGGCCCTGTTGCAAATGGATTTGGACTTTGGAGAAGATGGACCTTATTTATTCTCTCTGGACCTTTGGTGGGTATTTGGATCAGTAAATTTTTTTGTGATAAATAGAATAGTGAATTATAAGTAACGACAGGAATGTGTAGCAATGTCGGAAAAAAGAAAAGAGAAATCTGATGCCGGAGGAGGGAAAATAGGAAGAACAAAAATCCTAGTAATAATAAGGGAACATCCAAATAAGGATATTTATTTTATCTTATGTTATAGATATTTTTGTATTGCATTTCAAATGAGCTTTATATAGTTTATTCGGTGTTCTTTATCACATATTATTAAATTCTATAAAAAAATTTATTTCCAAAGATAATAAAAAATGTAGATTGGCCTAAAACCAAAACAGTAATAGATTAAGTATTAGATATTTATGTATAAAATTATTGATGTTAAAAAATATATCACACTCATCAATCAATATATATATGTGTGTGTGCAGCTAATTGTTTTGAAGTAAAATTTATCGTACGAGTTGGATCGATAACAAGGTCAAGCGTATTAAAATTGTTATGCAATAAAAAAAATAAACTAATTTATGTAGGTACGATATATAAAACAATAACTATGTTGTTATTGTATTGTATTGTAGAATAGAATTCAATAATTTAAATTTGTTTTCATTTTTAATATATACATTACAAATAAGTAAAATTTTTATAACTAGTTGTAGGTTAACAAAATATATATAATAATAGTTAATTTTAAAAAAGTTT
>NC_029785.2:115000739-115001216 GCF_000816755.2 Arachis ipaensis | reverse complement strand
ATAAAGTATATTTAAAAATTTAATTAAAAAGCATGGTTTTTTTTCAAAAGCTTAAGTACGAGTAATTCCATACGTACTTTACAATGAATAAGAACATTAAACTCGTGCCGAAATATATTTGAGTAAAATTCACTTTTTATTGTGTTAAACGTTAAATAAACTATTAAAAGGAATTTTGTTCCTTCTGTTAGAGGAGAATGATAAACTTCTATGCCTCCATTATGTTATGGGAATAGTTCGACCATGTTATTTTTAAAGTCAGGATTGCACTTCATTGTTGTTTGGCCTTTATCGAGACATTTTTGAAGGTGTCATAATAATAATAATAATAATAATAATAATATATCTATATCACAGTAAAAAAAGAAAGATATCACCAAATAATTTATCATCCGAATTATATATGAATCAAATCGATAATAGAAGGGCTAACCCCAAAAAAATCGATAACAAGATTAGAGACTTACAAAACCTTTG
>NC_029785.2:114996691-115000251 GCF_000816755.2 Arachis ipaensis | reverse complement strand
TTATACATACATACATATATATACTATATATATATGGGCAAAAAAAGTCCAACTAAGGTAAAGTATATTTTTTTTTAAATTTGATTATATTGTTCTTGTATTTAGTACTCTTTTTTTGGGACTTCCTATTAGTTAAGAGTAATATCGTTATAATTTTTTTAACTGTTATTGTTTGGGGTGTTCGCAAATCAGATATTGCTAAAATTTCGATACAATCCACCCTAAACTCATCCGATCGAATGCGATATCCGCATTTTTTGTTGTTGGATCGAATATCAAATAATATTGTTAAGTTGAAAAATGTATAGAAATTTATTTTTAAACATTTACTTCTATGAATGCTTTTTATATTTACTTTTTCCAGAATTTTCTAAATAGTTTCCAAAACGTTTTTCAAAATTTTTTTAAAAGTAATTAATATTATACATATTTTGTTACAGTACATCTAGTTTTAAAAATTGTATGTATTCCTAAATGTTATACAGTTTGGGAAAAAATTCGAACAGTCTTTTTTTAACTTTTTTTGTTTAGATCCAATTTAAATGTTTTTATTGTTTTTGAAAAGAAAATCTTTTAACCAATTTAATAACATATGCCTTAATTTAATAATATAATGATGATAGTGGTTGTGTTATGTTGTGAATCATTTCATTGGAGTAAGTGTGGTGTACTTTCGTTTATGCTAACCAGTTGGCATGATATTTGTATCACATTTATAACAATGTATATGTAAGGTAAGGTTGAGCATGTGGATAAATTAAGGCAAAATAATTTAACTACCGAAATGATTCGTATAACGTTATGGAGTAAAGTTATCTTTGTCGTATTGTGGGGTGGAATAATTTTTCGTTGTTCTTTGATGTATTTGATTCTGGTGGGATCATTCAATAATTAGGCAAGAATAACATAAGAACTCCCTCGGGCGCGACACCACAGTTATTTGTGGTAATGGGTTGGAACTGATGATACGTTATGCGCGCGTAGTGGCATGAAATATAAACGGCGGGCAGATTCAAAGACAATACATGCAGAAACTTCCAAAAAAACCGAGTTTTAGTTTGAGTGGTGAGGTCAGTGGGCAGCATGCAATCCAAGGTGCGAATATATGCGAGTATTAGGGTAAGTTACGAGGCAGCAGCTTGGTAGACCAGTAGATGTTGCACATCTTTGCCACACCGCACAAGAATTCCGACAACATGGATTAAGTGAACAATCATTCAGGGTATACTTGCACGTAACATGCCATATATTTTCTTGCCGGGTTGGGCATATTGTATTGTTGTTGTACATAAAATTATGCACCTGACCGGTATAAACTTTGATAGGTAATTCTCTGAAACATTTTGAGCGGCAGTGGTTGACCTCGAAACCATATGCCAATGGAAAAATATATAGTAATTTCTGAGTAGGTGTCAGTATGGTTGAGAAGTTAGTTGATAGGAAAACCAATTTAAGCATGATTGTGGTTACTAACAGAAATAAGGATCCTCAACAAGAGTAACAACATTAGATTTTTTTTAATGGACATTAAAATAAAGGAGATACATAATTTTGTCGATGTGAGCTATCGTGGAGAAAAAGAATTAAAAAAAAAAGAGGAAAAAATTGTTTGCTTGCCTTGCGTGGAATGACGCTAAACACATTGGGAGGGAGGCTAGCTTGCAAGTCGCCGCGGCCTTCCTAAATGTGAAATTTGCCGCCGCTTGCAACAGTTATGAGGATCCTAGTAGTCGGAGTCTTAGGATGCTGATAAGTTTTTTGCCAATTTCACCCAATCCCAAGTGTTGAATTGGTTATGACCTTGGAGGAATGGAAAGTTGTTTCTGCAACATGTGGGGGGTTTACCTGGTGCCATCTTGGCTCCTGTGTGGAGGCTTGGCATTTTGGTGGCAAAAATGGGTGGTGATGTGTGAGGGAGCCACCCGTTAGTGTGCATGGCTTTTGCATGGCCCTAGGAGAGTAGTATTTATAGAAAAAGGGTTGGGTAGCGACTGGGTTTGTTTTGGACAAGATGGACCGGTTGGGTTTGATAGGTTATTGGAAAGTATCCGATGGGTCGGACTGGATTGAACCGGAACAACCGGTTACATGGGTAAACCGGTGTGGCCGCTGCAAATCCGAGTATGATAGTTAGTAGGGGTGGCAAGCGGGGAAGCCCGCCCCGCCAGAAGCCCACCATTTGGCGGGTTGGCAAGCCCGCCATTTGACGGGTTGGCCCGCCCCGCCCTGCCTAGTGAGGCGGTATAAATATCTAATAAACATAATTATAAACCAAGTTTTCATCCAAAACATAATTATAAATATTGTTTCCAAAGCAAAATAAACATAATCCAAAACATAATTAACAATATTGTCTGTAAAGTAAAACAAACAAAATCTAAAACACTCAATTTTCATCTTCATTCTCTCGTAAGTTGGGTTGGGAGAAGTTGGATTTTGGTAAAAAAATTGTAAAAATACCCCTGCTAAAAAAATACTAAGCCCGACGGGGAAGCCCGCCCTGCCCTGCCAAAGCCCGCCAAAACCTGCGGTTTAAGCGGTGCGGGTTAAGCGGGCTTTTACTATTTGGCGGTCCCAATTTTTCAGCCCGGCCCGCCTTTTTTGGCGGGTTACACGGGCCGGCCCGGCGGGTTTAGGCCCGTTTGCCACCCCGAATAGTTGGACAGAAGAATCAATGAGTCGGTGCAGATGGCGAGCCGGTTTATTTTTGTTCCGGTTGAACCGGCAAGTCCCGTCTGGTTTGATACACACTGCGGTGTCAGGTGTGCGTTGCGTTATGAAAAATTGTGGCGGACATGGGAGATTCTCGGGTTTGCGACGTCGTGTAATCATGCTAGTCAGAACCACACCAGTGATTGAGTTGGTCGAAGTCATGGTTCATGGAGTTACTGGTACAAGCGACGGATCGCTGAATGAACCGGTAATCCCGGTAATGCGCGGCAAGAAGAAACGAAGACAACAATAAACTTACACAAGGTAAACGGTGGAAAACTTATATTCGCCTAATTTTTACGAAGCTTGAAGTCCCAAATTCTAAGAATACATGCGATCACAACAGAGGGATACTTAGTACTACGATGACAGTGGGTTAGCGTGACATCGTAGAAGTCACAAGTAATTCTGAACACGTACCTTGCAACTCTAATATCGTCACTAGCATGAAAAACAAACAGCCGTAATGGCAATACTAGCATTGAAATAGAAGAATCAGATTAATAAATAGTTAGCGAAAATTATGTTTAGGGTAACAACGGCACATGATTTCAAAAGAGTTAATATGAAAAACGGATAAGACAAAGTCAAGTTTAGATCATAGAGTTGAGATCGCGTAATCGCATGAGGACGATAGTAAAGAACGTCCAACCGGACTGGGCTTTTTGATGGAAGTAGTGCTGACGTGGTGGTACAGTCGGATATTAGAAATTATTAACAATTACATATGAATTTATCTTTATCTGTTCTAAAATAATTACCGGAATTTTTTTTTAAATTAAAATTATGCCAAGTAACTCATTAATGATAACTGTTTTTAGAATAAGTTGGGGGTCCGAAACCGTGAC
>NC_029785.2:114991625-114996492 GCF_000816755.2 Arachis ipaensis | reverse complement strand
TATTTATATTAATTATAAGTTAATATAACTAATTATTAAATAATTAATATAAATAATTAATTAAATAGATATATAAGTATTTAATATAATAAATTATTATAATTATTAATAATTTAATTATAATTTAATTATTTAATATATATTTAATATATTTTTTATTTTTTTATTAACTTACCACATGGCATGATTTTATTGGTTGTTGCAAGTCCCTGTTTAGAGGGACTCTCAACCTTGATCCACGTGAAAAAGCCCCCCTTCCCTTTTCACTCCAATGGTAGTTGAGTCCTCATATGTCAGAAGAGGAACTCTATTTCTTAGCGTTGGAGTTGCTCTAAGGCTTTGGACGTAGTCGGAGCCGGCGGTGAAAATGTTTTAATGCAACACCTTTTCGGTTGAATCGGACTGTAACCACGAATGGACCCAACGACAACAATAATTACGGCAACATTTGCTTCCACTGTATTGTTTATTTTGTTTTAAAGAATATAGTTTTATATAATGTGCCCCCACTTCAAATTTTAAATAACCCCGTTATAAATAAAGTAAACTCAATTTGCTAAACTCCTAATTTAACGTTTTAATTTTACGATCATTTTGATTATTATTTAACCTAATCAAGTTCAGTTGTTGTGCCGGTTCCCCTTTATTCTGTTGCACTCTGTTCTTTTGTTTTTATATTTTTAACCTTCTTTTTGTTTTCGTTAAAGTACAATTTAACTTATCCATTTTTTTATATAGCTATCCATGACTCTATCTATCTTTCGATATCGTTGTTTTTCCTTTTGATATTTTCAGTTACAAATTTTGATTCAAACAATTATAGTTTAGGTGTTAATCTAATGTTTTATTTTTCTAATAACTTTATATGTTTTGCTTTATTCTCTATTTATTCTGTTTAATTACTTAATTTTTATCCTTTGATCTATGCCATGTACCTGTCTTGCATATAAAATCTTAAAATAAATTGATTAACTTGTTAATTCAGAAGTACATTGGTTATTCTAAGAAATAGCAATGGTAAAAATATTTTGATTACAACACATAGTTAAGAATATGCATAAAGTCTTTCATCCAACATCATATACGAATTGAAATAAAAAATATATAATAACTTAAACTATTTTAAACAGAAAGAAAGAAAAAGACCGTAAATGATATTTGTATAATCTTATGCAGACATGATTTGCATGTGCTGAGTTAATTTTTTTGGTATTTATATTTAGTTCTACTTTTACATTATAAATACTCGTGTATTATTAGACGATACTGTGCCTTTTGATTCTCTATATAATTATTAAATTTGTATAAAAAAATTAGCTGGGATAATAAGTTATCTTTAATTTAAGTAAAATATTCGAACTTGTATTTCTAGATCCAAAAAAAAATTTTCTTAGTAAATTATGTGTAATGAATAGTATTTTGAGAATGAAATGGTTCAGTGGCATTTTTGATTTTTATGTCCCCACATAATGAATAACATTGAACAAATTTGATTTTAGCATATATATTTTTGCCCCCGGTCGTTAAATTTTCTGGGTCGGTCACTAAGTGCACCGATAGTCACGGACGTCGTTCGGTGTCCAACGGTTCCTTTTGGGTCACACCATGGGTATTCGTAAACCGATCAACTGAAAAGATGACCGGTCGGACGACCGGCAAACCGGTTTCACCTCTAGACCAAGCAAAAGCAGTTCGGGTTTTTAAACAATTCCTCTCATGTTTGCTCCCACGTAATGTTTCATTGGCGCCAAAACAAAACCCTCTCCTCCCTAATCCAGTTGGATGGGACAGACTGAATGACACGACCTGCTGCGATCTGAAAGGCATCTCGGGAGAAGGGTTCAACGAAAAGACCAAACTGGACACCCTTTCATGAATGCCGGTACACATGCATGAAATCCCTAGGACATAGTGACATGCATTCCTTCCGCCATTTAAGGAAGTCATTATGGGCAAATCGGTCAAACCACTGAAGTTGTGTTAGGCATAGCCAGGCACGGGTGGGAATTGTTGTCACAAGTCCTGAAATGTGGTTGGTCACTACTCCACTTGCAATAGACAGCAAGGTAAAGAATCTTGCATAACCACAGGTCACGTTCTAAGTCGTGGGGACTGTGGAATCGCACGCGGGAATCTACTGATGCTAGTAGACAATGACCACCATGTTGGAGAGGCTCCCACCCCCATGATAGCCTTCTGAGAGACGAAACGGCCCTGTCCTTCTGCCAGCAACTCGTCGGTGATTGTGCCACGTGCCTTTCGACAACATGTGAGTAGTTTATTGATGAGATTCGTGAAACCTTTTTTACTGCACATTTTTTTTACGAACGTCGTGTCTTTTCCGTGCCCTTGCTCACGTTTTGGCGTATCTATGGATACCGAAGTGAGATTCCTGACAGTAGCGCTTTCTCCTTGGCAAATACTTCACGTTAGTGTTTGGGGGCGCTGGATGGGGGTTCATGCAGGAGGTGAAGTTGCTGTCCTTTTTTGTTTAGTCCTTTAACCGCCCGTGAGTAGGTTTTGTTGGGCTTTTTGCGGGGCTCCGATGCCTTGTGTGAGTACAGTAATTGGCAGGGTAAAGGTGGGCCTAGTCCATGACAGTCGCAACGTTGAAAGGGAAAAAATATTTTGCTGCGATGTTAACGGAACCGAAGAAAGAAAACTGGGGGGATTTATCTTGTTTGGACTAAAGAAAGAAAAAAGAGTTTGAGGTCCAATTGCAACTGGTTTATCTTTAGTTTTGTGTATGGGCCCATGTCTTGGATAGACTGGATGCGTCCGGCCGTAAATATTTTGAAAGGGGGTTGGTTTCCGGCCCTAAATGTGTTTGGGCGGGTTGACCAGTCCCTTCCTTCAATTTCAGGTTGATCTTACCACCGATGACCAGACGGAGAAGATCCCATGGTAAATTCATGCAAATCATGAATTTGAGACTGGCGTCCTATCTGCCAGGCGAAGGAGCGTTCTCGCAGGCAAGGAACCTGCTGCTGTCGTTAACATAGGCAAACTAGTGAGTATGACAGTGCAGGACATTCCAAAGGTGAGCTATTTAATTGTAGTCATGTCTTCGTCCTTCCCAGTTGGTATGGATTGGACCACGGTTACATATGCAGGGGCCATAACTAACTCAGTGGTATTGATGTAGTCTATGAACCTGGTGTTCCGCCCGACCGATGACATGAATCTGTCCGGAGTGGAGTTGGTCGTCGCGACGTATATCTTCATGCGACATCTTCCGGAGAGGTATGCAATCCTTCCGCTCTGTTCCGAACTCCAATGTATTGCATGGATCAGCAGTTGTGACTGTTTATTATGATGATAGCGAGATTCTTATAGACATCGGGGACTGCTATGCCACTCGGGGAGCGCTCATGACTCTGGCACCGAAGATGGAGGTTGTGGACGATGTGAGCACCAATTCCTTAACTCGTTGCCCAGTCCTGTGACATCCCCGTTATCTCAGATACTGCCAATATTCCATTAAATCGGTGTATATGTGTTGGTGTGGTTGCAGGTGCTGAACACGGTGGTCTGCATGCTCACACTAGCATCGAATACAAATGCTTGGTTCCTGCCAATGACAATCATGGTAAGAATAGTTAGACATTTATGGTAGAAGCATGAATTAAATTATTTAGTGTACTTTCTCTATTTAGGGATTAATTCAGATTTCCAATGCTTTGCTGCGCCCTCTGTGAACTGATACATCGGGGAAAAAATTAGGATAGTATACTGGACATATACCTCAGATCCAGGGGTGGACATTTTTATATAAACCCCCAACATGTGTTACTGAATAAAAATTAGAGCTGTGGTGAACATTGTTTTCATTGTTGCAGAATGTTCCAACAAATAAACCAATACACAGAACAACCAAATTAAAATTTCCTGCAAATACCATTGCGCATTATATTTTCCAACTTATGCAGAGCTTTTGTGTTCTCTTCATAAAAGAAAGTAAAAGAATCTGCTAAGTAAGGCACTAGTCATAAGAAGATAGTAAGTCAACACTTCCTACTGAAAAAAGCAGCTAACATTTGCAAACATTCTAACCAAATTTTAGGTACAGTTAAGACCTTACGGTGAAACAAGATAACCACCAGAAACGGTGTAATATAACAAAACTTGTAAGTTAAATTTTTGCAGCCAGAAAGATATCACAGATAAGGCCTTTCTTTTTGATGTATCTAAAGCCAACTATGACATGTAGTCTGCATAACGATCTGTGACTTTTGGGTTGTGGAATGCAACAAATAATATTCATTACAATGTGGTAAAACTCTCTAGATTAATAAGACTTAGATGGAAACCTGGAGGCAGAATAAATGAGGCTCTGCCTCCATCTCCCTAAAGGTACACGTTTCCATGTGGTTTTCTGGGAATAGTAACAACTATTAGGAATAATGTTGTATGAATCATTAAACCTTAAAATTCGTAGGCGTTAGGAATCAAGGAACAAATGGAAACATAAATGGTTGTGCAGCAGAAGGCACTGTCTAGTCGTAGTGAGAGTAGGGACTACTATAAATTAATTTAATGTAGCATGATGCGAAACACAATAGTTTAGAGTTTTGTATATTTTTTGGAACTTAATGTTAGGAACCATGATATGTTACGAATTGCTTGGTATTAGTTATCATGCAGTTCTTCTTTTTCTATTTTTATGTACTTGTTTCTTTGTCATCGTTGCCCTATGAATTTCTCCTCTTATTATTAGTTGATAGAAACACTTTAATGAATTTCAAATTCACATAACACATATGGTAGTCGAATTAATTTATACTACTGTACTTTATATTTTGCTTGATATAAAACATACAAATATAAATGACCGTCACATGAATATTTAATGAAGTAAATTCAGTAA
>NC_029785.2:114973613-114991581 GCF_000816755.2 Arachis ipaensis | reverse complement strand
GCATAATAAAATTATAAAATACCACTACTTTATAACGGGTTTGGTTAAAAATGATCACGTATCTTACTAATTAAAGATAATTCTTTCAATAATTTTAATATAAATTATGAACTTCTTATTATTCAGTAATGATAACACTATTATTGGTGAATTCTTATTGTTATTAATAATGATATTCGTAGTATGATGGGTTTTTTTCTTTTCTCTGTTCAGCAAGCTGCAGTCGGCGGACGGTCTCTCACTTCAGCTAACATAAGGTCCATACGTAACAACTACATGCGCAGTAAGGTCGACCAGGTGACCCGGGTATTGTCACCGCCACCAGTTTTGTGTTACTCATAATGTGGCTACACATTTTCTCCTACCTTGTACTTTGAGTTTGGCTACATGGTGTTTGTAGGTGTATCAGCCCATGTGGTGTGACCAACACTGGTACCTAATGATAATCGACGTCCGTGAGCAGAAGCTGATCTACGTAGACTCACTTAGAGACCCACGTGAAGCGGACGCAAGGAAAACGGCCATGATGCGCGTCGTAAGCCACTCTAGCTATCTGGCACTAGTCCATAACCCCACTGCTTATGATATCCATCGAGCACCGTCCAGTAACAATGGTTTTTCTTAACGTCTTGTAGGCACTTTACCTGGAGGGAATGACACTGGGAAATTCGTGGCTCTCCGGTGACGGGGCGATGCGTCCCCGGTTCTTTGCGTTTAAATATGAAGAGCCTGATGTGCCTCAGCAGGTAGCAGACTCGTAAGATCCTACACACCCCTCTTTGCCCTAATGTCATTATTGCATCGTAAACCCTTTGCTGTGATGGTGTCTCAGTCACATGTTGAACTGACAAGCATCCTGAACTGACTAAAACTTGTGTCTTTGCAGCATGGACTGTGGCATCTGGGTAGCACAATGGATGATACGAGCGCACATGTGGCAAGACTACGGGGTGCAGGTACGGTGGGAAACAGCTTAACAATTTATTCCAACTGAAGTTATAATTTTTTACTTCTTCAGCGCCACCACTAGCAAGTGACTAACCTTGCATCCGTTGCTATTGTGAGCCGTCTCAGCATGTCAACGCTGCCACTCGGATGCGCTTAGCAGTAGACTTGGTGATGAAGTCTCACAACCAACTTGCACAGGACTCCGTATCCGAAGCATTCGCACACTGGCAGACGGAAACTGCGTAGACTAAGCGTGCCCTTTCCAAGGCCAAGTCGCGATGGTAAATATTTGTTACTCGGTAACGTGTGGGCAGTTATTTTTTGGATCGCCCATCTGTATTGGTTACCATGGGGCAATTATTTTTTGTACAGATCAATTGTTTAGGAACTTTCGGGACATTTGATTTTTTGATAGCACTTGTGTTCCCTTTCCGTTGGGCTAAATGATTTTTTTGATTTGCCCTTCGGCGTGCTATGATCAGCTAGATTGTTAAACCTTTATCTTGCATCTTTGCTGGACGGATGCCATTTTGAAGTACAGCGGGGCCTTGGAAGGAAAAATGTATGGCGTTGATTTAGTCTTATCGCCTTCTAATGTGACATGAACCGTATTCCTTTAATGTTTTGGGTTTCTTGAAAGACAGTTTATAATACCCGGCTGCGATGTCAGAGTCAACTTGGTAAATCCCAAAGCAATTTTAAATTCATAGGAGAAAACTTAGTTGGTTCTTAAAGGTGCAGCTTCAAAACATGGAAAGCGTGGAAGGAACTTATAGTTGTAGCCCTATAGTAAAATGTCGACCCACTAAGACCTTTAGAAGGCCCTACTCAATTGTTTAAACTAAACCCGCCAGTTTACTTTCAACCTTGAGGCCATTCAGGGTAATATCTAACTAAAGGCATGGAAAAGAGAACAAAATGTGCTCTGTGATAGTGACTCATAATGTCGAAATTATTTCGGTAACCCTTTTCACAGAATTTCCAAATCTTAACTCATTACTAGCAACATCAAACTTGTTCCAGTAAATCACAATTTAAACCGAACTTCACATCGTCAATTAGGAATCATAATTTCCAGCCACCTTAACCAATTCATAACTCAATCGACCAGACAATTGGAGTCATCCAAAATAATTCAATTTGATATATAAGAGTTATGGAAATCATGAAAATACTATATCCGCGTTAATATTGACTTGTAACAAAGGCAACGCTTACAAAGTGATAAGTAAAATTCAGACATGAGCTAACCAAGACAACCACCATCAAAATCAAACAACAAACAACTTCAATGAAGGCAAATCAAACACAGGTTAGAACATGAACCAAACCAACAAAAACCAACCCATGGTCAACTAGCCTAAACTACCTCCAAGAGTTAATCATCAAACATCTTGTGAAACATCTCCAGCTCATTCCGCATCATTTGGTTCTCATTCTGAAGCTCGCGAATTTGGTGGTACGGAGGGGTCGAAACCTGTCTTTCTAGATCCTCAACGCGCCTCTGCAAAGCAGCAACCTTTCTGAAGTTGTAATCACAAATCTCCCTCCCAGTCATCGTCAACACCTTCTCTAGCATCTGAAACGTAGCATCCTGCCTTGCTTCGGCTTCGTCCTCAGAGAACAATCCATCTACCACCCAATTTACCCCATGTTGCGCAGACTGAAGAACCACCCAAAAACCATGCAATTGCGCCCCATTTTGGGTGTAAGACTCACGTCGGGTGAAGACCGGGTAGTCAAGACGTAACTGTGAACAAACTCGGATGAGATACACCTCCATGTCTTCAGTTATAACGAAATCTGCCCCCCATGTATCTCCTGTAAGTGCCTTGCCTGCAATGCGACCAAACAAAATGAACATCACTAGCTTAACCAAAGTATACCCAAGGAGTCGAACCTACCTTTCGGCGTTGAATCGTTCCCCCCGGCACGGAGCCAACTCACTGCGTCGTCAACGTTGGGGAACCCCTTGAACTCACAGTCCCTGAACCCATTCACCTGCTGCTTACAATCCTCCCAATTCATGTAAATCCCAGGAACTCGACCCCTGCGGACACCATAAAAACGATGCCTCCCTGACTCCATGTTGTTGTCGAGGTACTTCGATCTACGTTCCGGGCTTAGTTTCAAGGAAAGGGAAGACCTTTACATGCGTAGGACTCCCTTTGGAATAATCTGTGATGTACTCACCGCGAATGAGGTCCAGCAATAAATGAGTCTTCAACCCAACTCATTAATTATTCAAATAAAAAATAAGAAATCCTTCTTCTTTCCACCGTGTTTAGAAGCGGACATCCTAAAAGTCTTTTGGGCATGAGCAGGCTATTGACCCGTTAGGTTTTGTTGCAATAAATCTTTTAAAATATTACTTTGACTTATCAGATGCAATTTGGTGAAATAAAAAAAAAAAACCTGGCCAACCACAGAATAGCATTATTCTTACGAAACAAAGTCCACACCTGTGTTACTAAAAATATGTCTCTTTTCTCCCATGGTTTTGATACTTTGACATAATCAATTAATTTTGGTCAACATGTATGCCTCACACTTTATACATTCACCATAACACAATAGTCAGGTTAATTTTTGACTTAATAGACAAAGAAGACTGGTCGTAACATAAAAGTCATTGCTAATTTAACTTTCTAATAAAAAGTGAATAACATGTAATACGATCATATGTTGAAACACTTATTAACAGTATACTTTTAATGAATAATTTGTTATGTGAAATTGAAAAATTTTAAGTTTCTATCAAGGTATAAATAATTGAATTTTAATATTTAAAAGCATACACGTTGAATTTTTAATATTTTTAATCTATAATTAATTAACCCTGATTGAATGTCTGTTGGAGTCGGTTGAACCTCTAAACCGTTGAACCAGTTCCTCTCCCAGGTCATCGACCGGTTCGGTTCTCTCGACCTCCGTCTTAACTTTTTAACTGAAATAAAGGGGAAACTTTAATTTGGAGGTATTTTCAGGTTAAATATATTTCTTACTTCTCCTCTAAAGTATTCATCCGCGCACACTGTATAATTCCCAAATGAATCCCATTCATTACAAAGAGATGAGCACAAAAATCATGGAGGACAACCCCACCATGGATTACAACCTTGCATGAGTTAAGAAGGAAATTAATAGTATAACAAAACCACTGCACTACCTAAGAGCTATCCCATGACAAGTTGCAAGTACAAATTAAGCCACAAAATGCACTCCAAACTAGTTCCAAGTTATCTGCATGTAAGGCAAGGTACACCACTAAAACATAGTCTTCTATACGTGGCACTCTGCATCACAGACAGTAGAAAATAAGATTAAAAAGGACAAAGGACAATGAATATAGGACGGAAAAGTGCAACAGAAGTAATGCTTAACAGTTATCGCAACTTGATGTTACTCCAATCGGTGGGGAGAATCGACTGTAATCTAAACGCGACTAGCTAGACAAAGAAACAAGGATCCATAGGCTACCAAAACAGTCACGACATCACTTATTTCCATGAAACAAACTTAATAAAGTGACAATACCTTATAATGTTAACCCATCAAAGTCTCGTTTGACCAAAGGAGAATCAAATTCGACTATACCATCGCAGGCTTATATGTCTCACATAGTAACATTTTGTGCTAATTCCTATGCAATAAACTATAAAGACCGCCCAATGCAACCAACGGCAGAACAGAAAGAATTTAAACTAAATGAATAGAAGCAGCAATGCAACTAACAAGAGAACATAAACAAAAGCCAAAGCAAATCTCCAGGACCATTTCTTCATTCGCCTGATTTCATTCTACTTTGCCATACGGTTACAGGAAAAATTGTAAAATCGCAATGCATTGTTGACTCATAGAACTCATCTACAGGCAGAAACAAATGTGCACTTCGGTTTTACAATTCAAGTTCATCTTAATATCGAACGTGTAGTTTTGGGGCATTTGTTGAGTGATCACGAAAATGAGAAGATTAATTACCGCCAGATGGCTTCTTTTGAATAATTTTTTCCATACTAGAGGACTCAATGAATCGAATATACATTACATTATTAACCAGCAGCAATCACCTTATTGAGTAATAATCTACTAACTATAAAGCAATTATCAACTGAATTAAAGAAATTAACAACGAAACAAGCATGAGCAGAGGCAAATGGTACTAACCCTTGTCTCATGCTGCACCCCGTCTTCCCAAGGCATTCTGTACACGGGGACATACAAGAAACATAAAAAACCAAGAACCGTCGGAACTGAATACACAAATTTTACCTTATTTAACATAAAGCAAACTGCACGCTTCCAACCATACCTGGGTTACCCACTGCTCAAACAAGTCTTCATTGGTGGGCCTTGTGGGGTTAAACGCGCCTGAGCTGGCTGGTACTCCGTGAGACCCCCCTACGTGACCGGAGTAACCTTGTGAAGAAAAAAACTGTTCGATGTGTTGCCCCCCGAGAAAGATGTTGGAACCCCCACCGCCGACACCCATGTGGGGGCTGCGATACGCATGACTACACACATGCATTGACTGAGTTGAGGTCGTTACAGCACGATCTGGAACATTCTGGGTGTTGTCGCCGTTCTCCGAGTGAATGCCCTGCCGAGTACAACTAGAAGTTGTTAAAAACCTGATCGCAACCCAACCATTGCTATTTACCTACGTATGCATGCAATACCCTATTTGACTCTATTTCTCCCTCGTTCCTGTCATGTTGACCACCCATTGCTAAATTCATGAGTCAAAAAATGGAAAACAAAGAAGCCAACCATACCTGATCTACACATAACACCTTACAGGAATAACTCACAACCCATTATAGCTACCCATCACATCTCCCATGTCTCTTGTGTCACCAGCACAAATGGTGAGACGGAAATAACTACTTCACTACTCATATCAGGTATTCTCCTCACTACTAAAGAAATGTGCTCCGCAGCCGATGCATTCTGCTTTTCCCAGATGATTTGAATGGATTCATGTTAATCACGTGCGTATTTCTTTAATTCTATAAACAGTACCATCATTTAATCTAAAGTTGGATGGGTCGGTACCCTTACCTCGTCGTTGTCGGCATCTTGCGTCCGCCCAGCTCCATACGGGGCACTTGGTTTCGCCGAGGAACGCTCCGCGGAACTGTGGACCGTGCAACCGTCAGTGCCAGCAACACCATGATCCCGCTGGCTCGTGCAAGTCCTCTTCGTATGACCAGGTACGCCGCACGTCGTGCAACGTCGTCGCTTCATCAGCACGTCACCCTCGCTTCCGGGATGCATCTCCTTCCCCTTCCTCGGAGCACCCTTAGTCTTCGACACCACCGGGTCCTTCAGCCCAGATAGCGACGATAAACCCGGGGGGCCTCCTAGCTTGTTGTATGCTCGTCGTTGCAATTCTTCTGCGAGACGTGCAATCCCGTTTCTAGCAACAACAAACTCATTTGCATCTTCTGCCCCGAGTTTTGCTACCACACTCATTGCCCCGCAAAGGGCCCCATATCTAAGCAAGCGTCCTTGATGGCCCTCTGTACTTTCGGGGGGTTTCGATCTCCAATCCTTTGCATCCTTGCACCATCTGCTCAAAATAAGACCGCCCGGTATTTTTTCCAAGCCCTCATACTTCATCACACAGAATATATGACTACAGGGAATCCCCTCACTGTTCCACATTGAACATTCACACTCAATCATTTCCTCGTTCGGATCATACAACACCTTGTATGTCCTATTAGGTTTCCCCATCTTTGAAAACTTGTACACACACGTCGTGCTAATGCTGTCCCTGCCCCGAAACAATAGCGTTGCCACACCCTTTATTTGTTTCTTCACTTCTCTGAAAACCGCTCGTGTATACACCTTCGAAGCAAACAGCTCGATCGAATCAAGTCCGGTCGTTAGCACAGGAGTATAATAGGTGGAATAGAATTGGGCTGTTACTTCATTATTCTGATAGTCTTTTACAACTCGATCTAAACTGTGTACAAGTTCCAAAATGCTATCAGTTGATCTAAGAAAACCCTTAATGAAAGCATTGATCCCTTCACATCTTGAGGTAGTCCTGTATCCCGCACAGAATGTGCCCCTCAGGTAGGCCATTGCCCAGCTTTCTCTACTATCGTATGTGCTCTGAACCCAGATGTTATCTTGTAAGCCAAGCGACTCAACCGCCGTCTTCCAATACTCCTCAAACTCATTGATATCCAAGTTGGCATACAGCGCCTTCTGAAAAACCTTGCGGAATTCTGTCTCCTTAACCCTCTGGACGCAATTCTTCTCAAGGTGC
The DNA here is from genome assembly GCF_000816755.2 of Arachis ipaensis. Classification (NCBI taxonomy): domain Eukaryota; kingdom Viridiplantae; phylum Streptophyta; class Magnoliopsida; order Fabales; family Fabaceae; genus Arachis; species Arachis ipaensis. Next base: position 114,984,353 of record NC_029785.2, on the reverse strand, counting down.
CAACTGCACAACCTATGTTTCGCGGTCGGGATCACCTCTGTAATCGCAGCTCGCATCGCCTTGTCCCCATCCGTGACTACTACACAAGGCTTCTTATGTCCCATCACATCCAGCAGGTTCAATAACACCCACCGGTAAGTACGAACCTCTTCATCCTCAAGCAACGCGAACCCAAAAATGGATGTTTGTTTGCAGTGATTTGACCCAGAGAATACCACCAGCGGCTTCCTGTACTTGTTAGCACGATACGTAAAATCAAAGGCCAAAACATCACCGAATAGCTGATAGTCCGCCATCATCTCCCCATCAGCCCAAAATAGGCTACCCAGTCGATTATCCGGGGTCCGTGTGTAGCGTGCCGAGGTCATCATGTCCGCGTTCGCCTTACCCTCTAAGTAACCGATAGTGGCTGCTGCATCCCCATCCGATATTCGCGCAAGCCGCTGTCCGTGAACATAATTGTACAAATCCCGTTTTGTAAACCGAAGCATACTATACCCACCAGATTGCCCTGCCATGTAAGCCATTATTTTCGAGGTTGGGATCCCAAACTGCTTGAAACTATCCACTTGTGCCTTGTCGCCTTCGCTAATCTTTCGATGACTAGGAAGGAGATTTGTAAAAATCGCTGGGGCAAGCTTGTGGTTGTGTTCGTCAATGATGGTTCTTACCTTCCACACGCTCTTTTGCATATCGTAGTAAATCTTCAGTTTGGCCTTACAGTCTGTTCAACTCTCAGGCCTTTCCTCTCTTACTCGCTCAGGTCGATCATAGTGCTTACGATGTCTAGTACCTTGTCGATGGCAAAAAAAGTCTCTCCTTATCAAAATCCCATTGACACGACCGACATCTCCCTTCCGAACGCCAAAACCCCTGAATCTGGCGAATTCCTTGTAGGCATCATAGGCATCCTCCTCCGTACCAAACTCTCTACCCAAGAAGTCTTCCGTGGCGACTTGTCGGCTGGGACCTCCACCTTCCACATCATTAGCACCAAAAGCCCCCTCACCATAAACGGCATCCGCTTCACACCTCTTTCCTGCTTCGGGCTCCCGTCGGGCCTCAAGGCTCTCCTCGTCATCATAATCATCGTCGCTCCTACAATATTGTGCCCAGCGATCCTCCGAGCTACCCCCATCTGACTCTTCACCCTCATTGTTGAACATGCGCCTGAAATCCATCGGACACGGCTGGCCAACGTTCTATCCTAAGCACATTCAAACCAGAGAAAAGTACTTCATAATTGCACCAGGTACACATCTATAAAATTAGCCACAAATATCCATATCCAGGCAATATTCCCCGTCTAAAATAATGCATGACCACTGCTCCGAAACCCGTTTAACATACAATTCAGCAACTCGTTATACTTAAATACGACATTATTCACTGCCAACATTATAACTAACTAACTTACCCACCATATGACTAGCGAATTCATCGACTCATTCACTACACGAAAGAAAAAAAAACTTCTCTCGTACACATGACCAGCAACACAGAATCGACTCATTCATCGACTCATTCACTACACTATAGTAAAAGCCTTAAAATGACCTCAAGTTCCTCTATAATGGATGAAGTAGTGAGTTGAGAGCTCATTATTGAAGACAGTTATTCTAGGTTGTAAAAGAGAAAGAAAAAGAAGACTGAGGCACAAGTTAGAGAAGTGTATCATTACCTACTCTCCTTGATTAATAACCTACTCTCTTTGATTGAAATTCCTCATTGCATATGTGCATTTACAGTTTTTTATACAATGAAACTCCTAAACTAATTAATGAAAAGCAAAAAGATAATATAATTTTTTTAATGGCAAAAGATTTTTTGTTACGACATGTGGGCCTCATTAAAAGGATGAAGACTAAAGATCACATATTCCTATAAAAATTTAAGTCAAGTATATTAGAAATACAATCACATTAGAGTTCAGAGGTTAATATCCTTGACAACTTAGAGAGTAAAAAATCATAAAAATCAATACTTTTGCCATTTCACTCGAGCCATTCATAGAACTATGAATCTTGGTAACTGATATTGTAGATTTTATTTGCTCAAAATTGAATATATTCTCAGTCTTATATTTTATTAAAGAGTCATATTAACAAAAGCAACACATACCTTAAATAATGGATATCTCAGAGTTAGCTCTAAGATAAATTTATTATTGAATAATAAACTAACAAACTAACTAAGCAGTCCAAATTTTCTATCATTTTCGACATTTTGTATCAAGAATTATAATCTCACTTCTTTAATGACATAATGACAATTACAGTTTATAATTATCAAATCAAAGAAGCATTGAACATGTAATGTAATAAAATACAAAAGTGAATGATTTTTGCACTTAATGCATGCACATCAAATCAAGGTTAGTGCTTAAAGTGAGAAAAGAAAGACTCCAACCACTCAAAATTAATACTGCATGTATTTAACATTGGACACTAAAAAATTTCAGTTGTAATACTTTCAGTGCTATTAAAAATTACCAGTGTGCTTAATGTCAATATCAATCAAAAGGAAATGATAATCAAACAAGTTATTCCAAAATTAATCAAACATGATTAGCAGGATTTTATATGAATTGCAACCTTCATATTGGTTACTGATTTCCATGGATCCACATGTTGATGCACCACTGGCTAAGATGTCATTGGAAAAATCATTTTCTGTTGAATTTTGAAGCTAGTGTGTATTTTCATTCATATTAAATTCTCCGCCAACTTAGTGAGGCTGCTGAGTTAGAGCTTCAATTGCGTAATTTGATCCTTAGTCTTTGTCGAAAAGAGTGATATCATCTTAACTCACACAAAATTAAATAAAATATATCAGATCATCATATAAAAAAACTGTAAGAAATTAAAAAATAAACGATATAAGTAACTCTAATAGACATGGTATGATTATGTTCAGGTCACTACTTTTTCTCCTGGGCTCCACCCAATTTTCTATCTTGTATGAGGTATCATCTACAAAATTAAAAGAACAAAAAAATAAGCAATTACACAAGACATTATTCTCTTTCCTAATATGCTACATATAATTTGGAGAAAGCAGCATATCAAACTTAAATAGGAAAGATAATCATTCTTAAGGCATTTTATAGAGAAATTATATCAAATGAAAAATTTATCAGTACTCTTAAGAGATAAAAGTGAAAGTATATATGATATCCAATGTTAAAATTAAGGGTTCTAGTTTATCCATAATTTGTTGTTTAAGTGCTTGTATTTTTAAAAATACCATATCACCAGACATTGGATTTTCCAAAATTAATGTGCAAGTTAGATGAATCAAATGATCAAAGTCTCTAGGTCGTTCATTCAATAAAACTACTACAAACCATTAATATATCATGATAAGACACAGAACACTCATCAAGCATTTGAACTAATATAGTGGATGTGATTGGCTATCCGATAGTTGTATAATAATATGAAATTTACAATAATATCAAACTTGTTATATTTTTACACTCTTTTTCAGCATGAAGTATTCATAATGCTTTAACTAAATTTATAATAATAATAATAATATCAACCACTTGTTTAACAGTGAGAAAAAGACAAGATTATAATTAAAAAGTACCCAATTTAATCACCCAACAGGCATCATGGATACATAATCACCCAACAACCACCCAAAACAAACACTAAGAGCCTAGCAACAACATCAATGCTAAAGCTAAAACATAAAAATAAAAAACAACAAAACAGAGACAACAATCCCAACATGAAAGACACCAACTACAACAACACTCTTGCCAAGAAACGTCACTACCAAGATATTCCACCCTCAAATGCATATAACCTTCCAAAAGCAACAGAGTCAAAATAAAACCGCCACTCTCAGTATAAAGATGACATCAATAACAACCAAACATAATCATTCCTAATAACATATATCCTCTTGTCCCATCTTTTTTACTCTTCCATCCCCCATATTTTTTACTTAAAAGCTCCTCCCACCGTATTTCAGTAGATTGGTTCCAAAAACTCTACCACCAAGAGAAAGAGAGGTAGCAAGGAACATAAGTGCCACTAAAAATCCCTAATAGCCAGATGAAAACATCAACATCATTGGGTATAAGGCAGAACAAACTCGCATATCCCTACAGCCAATCACCAATCTGTACATGAGCTAGAAATTGTTAAACCAAGTTATGCTCATAGTTTCACTCATTTTGCAATGCGTGTCCACCTATTAATGTAGCGGAAATCTTTTAAAGTTGCATGCCAAAATTTTAGAAAAGCTATGATTTTAACTGAATTCACCAATCTATTCCTTTCAAAGTTGAGGTTCCAACTCTTGATAGCTTTATTTGCTGACCGTTGGACCAAGATCAACATAACCAATTATCTGGCAAAGAAAAACATTATCACTTATTATTGCTCTCCAATTTTGGCTTCACAACTTTTGGCATCATAGATTTAGATTATAATAAAATTCTTACGACATGATTGCAAGTGATTTGATATCTTAGTCTCAAGTCCAATAAACTTATGATATTGCAATTAAAGAGTTAAAAAAGAAAAAGAACACATCTACAGACCATAAAAGGTTCATTTATAAATAAGACTTGTGATCTCATCACAAACTATGTCTTAACTTGAAACTTCAATTAGAAGACTCTGTACATCCTCTAGGGTGAGCTGTGCATGAATTAGAAGATTTATGTGCATATAGATCTAGATAATTTTTCTCTCTATTTCAACCACATCCCAAACTCATCCTAAAGGTAACCATAAGATTAACAGTACCACATATAGAATGAAAGTTATGCCAAAAGGGTCTTTGATTGTCTCCACAAAATAAAGCTTTAATTTCTTTGGATTACCTCCTTTCCGCTTTCCATTTCCTGCTCTTCTTTTTCCTTCCTTTTTCAAAACTCCTGTTTTCTCTCCCTCAAGTTATTCTGTAAATCAGTTTCAGTAATTTGAATATAATTAACATGTCATAAAGCTGTTCAAAATAAAATGCTGAGTGAATGCCAAGATACAACTAAAGCAATAAATCAACAAAAATAATAGATGCAAAATCAGCGACATTATCAACAAATGAGTTATATCTGAAACGTGTCACAGACGGCAGCATCTCCCCTAAAACTTGGACTTTGCCACCCGGTTCGGGTCCTAACAAAACCATTCCACAATCCTTTTCCAACCGCCCAAAATCCAAAATCAATTCAAAATTAAACTAAATCCAACAGTCGCCTCATTGGCATATCTCAAAGAAACCGTTTCAAAATCACACCAATATCAACCGAATTAACTCATTTCCAAAGCTTTAAAGAATCAGTTCAGCGATAAGTCATTTATCAAAACCAAATCAATTAAAGCAACCCAGGCTGAATTTCAAGAGTATTCTATCTTTCACATCATCAAAATAATTGACTCAATTCAAACCAATCCTCAACGGATTAAACTCATTTCAAATCTTTAAAGAATCAACTTCAAACATTACATTTCACAAGCCGCACAATAATTCAGCCAAACCAACATCCATAGTCATTCGAGTCAATTAAATAATACATAAGGCAGATACAATCACCAAATACACAATATCTCATATCAGTACCCATATGTAATAATTCCAATAATAAACTATAGTTTTTGGAAAGCGCCTCTACCTCAAAACGCAATTCCATAACCCAAACATCTCACAGAGTCCTTTCCGCCTCCGTCCGAAATCAACAACCAAAACCTCAGCTCCCAGCCACTTTCACAATAACCATAGCAACACTATTCGCAATATATAATAATCAGGACTCGATCCCACGTTACCAAAACTCATTCATTAATCAAACACATACGAATACTAATGCGAGACTTTTTGAAACATAAACACTCACTGAATTAACAAAACGAAGCAGCCGCAGTTCCATATCAACCCAGCAGCGGCTCCATCAGTAACCCCAAGTGACAATCGCGAGCAAAAGCCCCGGTGACGGCAACTGTTACAATCACATGGCATTAATAACCTTTCCGGAATTCCGAAAGAGCAGAAACCGAACTCAAAACTCTTACCGGCGGTGGAACACAGTGGCAGCAGGGTCTCAAGTGGCAGAAGCTCAGCCCGGAGCTCCGGCGGTGATCCCGGAAGCCACATAACCACTCCCGGTGGCCCAAAGCACGGTGACTCAGCCTGTTCCTCTTCCTGTAGCAATTTCCGCAACAACATCACAAGCCCAAAGAGCAGGGAGTGACAGAGCTCAGTCACGGTGAAGCAGGGCGGTACAACGGCGGCCACGCACAGCCCCTCAAACGGCAGTGACGCGGACACAGCTCCTCTTCTCCGTGCTCGTTGGCGACGCGTGAAGTACAAAGGCAGCATCTTTCCTTTCTCAGCGGACCAGAACAACAGAGACAGAAGGGTTCATCTTGCTCCTCTCTCGCTGTTGGCAAGGATGATGACTACACGGGCTTCAGTGGTGGTTCCCGGCGACCTATCATCTGCGGCGGCGCTGGGCAGAGACGGCAACGATGCGAGTGGCGGTGACGGGCTTGGATGACGACAGTGACTTCGCAGAAGAGACTAGGCGCGGCAGATCCAGGCCATCACCCCTCTCTCACTCGCGAACCCTCTCTCCCCGTGCTTCAACTTCGACGGCGGCGCCAGGTGAACCAGCGGCGGCGGCGATAGCACAGACGGCCGAGGTAGTGCGACGAATCTGGCTCCATGGTGCTACAGCTCAGGGACGGTGACTCGCAATGAGGACAGGCGACAGCCTTCCCATTGCCACTGACGCAGATTCCTTTCTCTTCCTCTCTTTCTGCTCCTGTGTCTTTCTTTCATGGAAGGGAAAGGGGGAACCGTGTATGTTTGGCTGCTGGGACAGGGAGGGAGCAACAGGTAACCGGGTAGGGTTTTAGGGTTAGGGTTTTTGAGTAAAATTAGGATTAGGGGTAATTTGGCAATTTCACATAAAATTGGGAATAATATAGTACTTGAAATCCAATTTTAAATCCAACACTAATTGCATATAGAAAATACTATTTGCTCACCAATTTTGCAAATTATTTTCAATAAAATATCCAAATCAAATAATTAGGAGTAATATAATTAAACCCTTTATTTCCTCAAAACAGTAGTATTAATATTTAAAATATTACTTATCTAATCCAAATCATGTAAAACCCCTCTTATTTCATAACTGCCAAATTTATAATATGAATATAGAAAATAACCCAATAATTATAAAATTGGATAATAATCATAACTCGTCTCAAATCCAATAAATCAAAGCTTGCCTTAATTATCTTTAATAAAATGATTTCCGAAATTAAGGCTACAGAAACACTGAATTTGAAATTAGCTAATGATAGCCCTTTTTCAAAGGTCTTGGGTCTTACACAAAACAAACACTAAGAGCCTAGCAACAACATCAATGCTAAAGCTAAAACATAAAAATAAAAAGCACAACAAAACAGAGACAACAATCCCAACATGAAAGACACCAACTACAACAACACTCTTGCCAAGAAACGTCACTACCAAGATATTCCACCCTCAAATGCATATAACCTTCCAAAAGCAACAGAGTCAAAATAAAACCGCCACTCTCAGTATAAAGATGACATCAATAACAACCAAACATAATCATTCCTAATAACATATATCCTCTTGTCCCATCTTTTTTACTCTTCCATCCCCCATATTTTTTACTTAAAAGCTCCTCCCACCGTATTTCAGTAGATTGGTTCCAAAAACTCTACCACCAAGAGAAAGAGAGGTAGCAAGGAACATAAGTGCCACTAAAAATCCCTAATAGCCAGATGAAAACATCAACATCATTGGGTATAAGGCAGAACAAACTCGCATATCCCTACAGAATGACTTAGAACTTATCATCATTTATTTCCAATCCAGCCAATCACCAATCTGCACATGAGCTAGAAATTGTTAAACCAAGTTATGCTCATAGTTTCACTCATTTTGCAATGCGTGTCCACCTATTAATGTAGCGGAAATCTTTTAAAGTTGCATGCCAAAATTTTAGAAAAGCTATGATTTTAACTGAATTCACCAATCTATTCCTTTCAAAGTTGAGGTTCCAACTCTTGATAGCTTTATTTGCTGACCGTTGGACCAAGATCAACATAACCAATTATCTGGCAAAGAAAAACATTATCACTTATTATTGCTCTCCAATTTTGGCTTCACAACTTTTGGCATCATAGATTTAGATTATAATAAAATTCTTACGACATGATTGCAAGTGATTTGATATCTTAGTCTCAAGTCCAATAAACTTATGATATTGCAATTAAAGAGTTAAAAAAGAAAAAGAACACATCTACAGACCATAAAAGGTTCATTTATAAATAAGACTTGTGATCTCATCACAAACTATGTCTTAACTTGAAACTTCAATTAGAAGACTTTGTACATCCTCTAGGGGTGAGCTGTGCATGAATTAAAAGATTTATGTGCATATAGATCTAGATAATTTTTCTCTCTATTTCAACCACATCCCAAACTCATCCTAAAGGTAACCATAAGATTAACAGTACCACATATAGAATGAAAGTTATGCCAAAAGGGTCTTTGATTGTCTCCACAAAATAAAGCTTTAATTTCTTTGGATTACCTCCTTTCCGCTTTCCATTTCCTGCTCTTCTTTTTCCTTCCTTTTTCAAAACTCCTATTTTCTCTCCCTCAAGTTATTCTATAAATCAGTTTCAGTAATTTGAATATAATTAACATGTCATAAAGCTATTCAAAATAAAATGCTGAGTGAATGCCAGGATACAACTAAAGCAATAAATCAACAAAAATAATAGATGCAAAATCAGCGACATTATCAACAAATGAGTTATATCTGAAATGTGTCACAGAAATGCTAGAGAAAGACCTTTATACATGTTCCTCTCTTTTGGCTTTGTTCTCTCATTTTGCAGCATGCTGGACAACTTTTATTTCAGATATACTCATCGATAAAAATCTCCTTATCCTCGTATCTCACAGATTTATTCTTGGGTCATCCCTTAAATAAGATATTTTCTGTTCTCAACTAAAACGTAATCTCTGCCCACACTGCAACAAAACAACAACAACAACAACAACAACAATAATAATCAAAATTCTCTCCTCTTCCTTTAAAAAAAAGAAATGCAGAAGCCTTTACCAACAAAGTCAGAGAAGACGCAAAAGAACAAGGTTTAGGGAGAGAAGAAAACAGGGACAAAACCTAGGTTTCTATTTCCTAATCATCAAAATGGGTTAGAATTTGGTTTTCAATTGGGTTCTAGCTCAGTCTGCTTCCTTGGATGTTGAATGCCGTTAAATTCGTGATTCCAGTGATTGGATATTTGCTTGGCGATTCAACATAAGCGAACAACACTCCTCCTGACAAAGGGCAAAAGTGGGAGTGGAGGGTGGCAGGTGTGGGGATGAGCCAATTGAGTTGAAGAAATCATAGAAACAAGAAAAAACAATGGAGAGTGTGAGTTGTAGTAGGCCACAAATAATGCACCCACTTTCTTTGACCAAAGATAAAAGATGAAAGAATTGAAAAAAGAAGAGTTCTATGTGATTTCTGTTCCCTGCAAATTTCACCAACTCTGGTCTTTTCTAAGAAACACAAAATTCATAAATTGATTTGAAAGTTTCTAACCAACTACACGTATCAATGTCTATGAAAGTATTGAGAAGTGAGAATAGTTTCAGACCTACGAAACCATACCTATGTAGTTGGTAGAAATCATCATTAGATCATATTTTGTAGCTTGCACACACACACACACACACACACACAGATATATATATATATATGGATTTTTATACGGTACAGAGGTTAATTCATATAGAGTTAAAGAGATTCCCTCAGAGTGTGACACGTAGCTTGTGGGATGCTGGAGATTCATGATTGTCCAGAGTGAGCCAGATACGCTGGGATGGCTCAGGTGGTGAGCCGCACACTGTAGGAGACCGTAGAACGGAACGATTTTGGGTAGGATGCTAGTGTGGTTATGGGCCCTGTTGCAAATGGATTTGGACTTTGGAGAAGATGGACCTTATTTATTCTCTCTGGACCTTTGGTGGGTATTTGGATCAGTAAATTTTTTTGTCATAAATAGAATAGTGAATTATAGGTAACAACATGAATGTGTAGCAATGTCGGAAAAAAGAAAAGAGAAATCTGATGCCGGAGGAGGGAAAATAGGAAGAACAAAAATCCTAGTAATAATAAGGGAACATCCAAATAAGGATATTTATTTTATCTTATGTTATAGATATTTTTGTATTGCATTTTAAATGAGCTTTATATAGTTTATTCGGTGTTCTTTATTACATATTATTAAATTCTATAAAAAAATTTATTTCCAAAGATAATAAAAAATGTAGATTGGCCTAAAACCAAAACAGTAATAGATTAAGTATTAGATATTTATGTATAAAATTATTGATGTTAAAAAATATATCACACTCATCAATCAATATATATATATGTGTGTGTGTGCAGCTAATTGTTTTGAAGTAAAATTTATCGTACGAGTTGGATCGATAACAAGCTCAAGCGTATTAAAATTGTTATGCAATAAAAAATAAACTAATTTATGTAGGTACGATATATAAAACAATAACTATGTTGTTATTGTATTGTATTGTAGAATAGAATTCAATAATTTAAATTTGTTTTCATTTTTAATATATACATTACAAATAAGTAAAATTTTTATAACTAGTTGTAGGTTAACAAAATATATATAATAATAGTTAATTTTAAAAAAGTTT
>NC_029785.2:114964790-114971820 GCF_000816755.2 Arachis ipaensis | reverse complement strand
ACAGTTTGGGAAAAAATTCGAACAGTCTTTTTTTAACTTTTTTTGTTTAGATCCAATTTAAATGTTTTTATTGTTTTTGAAAAGAAAATCTTTTAACCAATTTAATAACATATGCCTTAATTTAATAATATAATGATGGTAGTGGTTGTGTTATGTTGTGAATCATTTCATTGGAGTAAGTGTGGTGTACTTTCGTTTATGCTAACCAGTTGGCATGATATTTGTATCACATTTATAACAATGTATATGTAAGGTAAGGTTGAGCATGTGGATAAATTAAGGCAAAATAATTTAACTACCGAAATGATTCGTATAACATTATGGAGTAAAGTTATCTTTGTCGTATTGTGGGGTGGAATAATTTTTCGTTGTTCTTTGATGTATTTGATTCAGGTGGGATCATTCAATAATTAGGCAAGAATAACATATGAACTCCCTCGGGCGCCACACCACAGTTATTTGTGGTAATGGGTTGGAACTGATGATACGTTATGCGCGCGTAGTGGCATGAAATATAAACGGCGGGCAGATTCAAAGACAATACATGCAGAAACTTCCAAAAAAACCGAGTTTTAGTTTGAGTGGTGAGGTCAGTGGGCAGCATGCAATCCAAGGTGTGAATATATGCGAGTATTAGGGTAAGTTACGAGGCAGCAGCTTGGTAAACCAGTAGATGTTGCACATCTTTGCCACACCGCACAAGAATTCCGACATCATGGATTAAGTGAACAATCATGCAGGGTATAATTGCACGTAACATGCCATATATTTTCTTGCCGGGTTGGGCATATTGTATTGTTGTTGTACATAAAATTATGCACCTGACCGGTATAAACTTTGATAGGTAACTCTCTGAAACATTTTGAGCGGCAGTGGTTGACCCCGAAACCATATGCCAATGGAAAAATATATAGTAATTTCTGAGTAGGTGTCAGTATGGTTGAGAAGTTAGTTGATAGGAAAACCAATTTAAGCATGATTGTGGTTACTAACAGAAATAAGGATCCTCAACAAGAGTAACAACATTAGATTTTTTTAATGGACATTAAAATAAAGGAGATACATAATTTTGTCGATGTGAGCTATCGTGGAGAAAAAGAATTAAAAAAAGAGGAAAAAATTGTTTGCTTGCCTTGCGTGGAATGACGCTAAACACATTGGGAGAGAGGCTAGCTTGCAAGTCGCCGCAGCCTTCCTAAATGTGAAATTTGCCGCCGCTTGCAACAGTTATGAGGATCCTAGTAGTCGGAGTCTTAGGATGCTGATAAGTTTTTTGCCAATTTCACCCAATCCCAAGTGTTGAATTGGTTATGACCTTGGTGGAATGGAAAGTTGTTTCTGCAACATGTGGGGGGTTTACCTAGTGCCATCTTGGCTCCTGTGTGGAGGCTTGGCATTTTGGTGGCAAAAATGGGTGGTGATGTGTGAGGGAGCCACCCGTTAGTGTGCATGGCTTTTGCATGGCCCTAGGAGAGTAGTATTTATAGAAAAAGGGTTGGGTAGCGACTGGGTTTGTTTTGGACAAGATGGACCGGTTGGGTTTGATAGGTTATTGGAAAGTATCCGATGGGTCGGACCGGATTGAACCGGAACAACCGGTTACATGGGTAAACCGGTTATCCTCTCTTTTTTTTTTACTTTTAACTATTAAATAATATATATAAAGATATAAAAAAATCTCTTTTTTTTTTAATTTTAACTATTATAATTTCTAAAAGTACAAACAAATTATAATTTTGTGTTCACAAACATTAAAGTCTTTGTAATTATAAATATCTAATAAACATAATTATAAACCAAGTTTTCATCCAAAACATAATTATAAATATTGTTTCCAAAGCAAAATAAACATAATCCAAAACATAATTAACAATGTTGTCTGTATTTTCATCTTCATTCTCTCGTAAGTTGGGTTGGGAGAAGTTAGATTTTGGTAAAAAAATTGTAAAAATACCCCTTGCTAAAAAAATACTAAGCCCGACGGGAAGCCCGCCCCGCCCCGCCAAAGCCCGCCAAAACCCGCGATTTAAGCGGTGCGAGTTAAGCGGGCTTTTGCTATTTGACGGTCCCAATTTTCCAGTCCGGCCCGCCTTTTTTGGCGGGTTACGCGGGCCGGCCCGGCGGGTTTAGGCCCGTTTGCCACCCCTAATAGTTGGACAGAAGAATCAATGAGTCGGTGCAGATGGCGAGCCGGTTTATTTTTGTTCCGGTTGAACCGGCAAGTCCCGTCTGGTTTGATACACACTGCGGTGTCAGGTGTGCGTTGCGTTATGAAAAATTGTGGCGGACATTGGAGATTCTCGGGTTTGCGACGTCGTGTAATCATGCTAGTCAGAACCACACCAGTGATTGAGTTGGTTGAAGTCATGGTTCATGGAGTTACTGGTACAAGCGACGAATCGCTGAATGAGCCGGTAATCCCGGTAATGCGCGGCAAGAAGAAACGAAGACAACAATAAACTTACACAAGGTAAACGGTGGAAAACTTATATTCGCCTAATTTTTACGAAGCTTGAAGTCCCAAATTCTAAGAATACATGCGATCACAACAGAGGGATACTTAGTACTACGATGACAGTGGGTTAGCGTGACATCGTAGAAGTCACAAGTAATTCTGAACACGTACCTTGCAACTCTAATATCGTCACTAGCATGAAAAACAAACAACCGTAATGGCAATACTAGCATTGAAATAGAAGAATCAGATTAATAAACAGTTAGCGAAAATTATGTTTAGGGTAACAACGGCACATGATTTCAAAAGAGTTAATATGAAAAACGGATAAGACAAAGTCAAGTTTAGATCATAGAGTTGAGATCGCGTAATCGCATGCAGACGATAGTAAAGAACGTTCGACCGGACTGGGCTTTTTGATGGAAGTAGTGCTGACGTGGTGGTACAGTCGGATATTAGAAATTATTAACAATTACATATGAATTTATCTTTATCTGTTCTAAAATAATTACCGGAATTTTTTTTAAATTAAAATTATGCCAAGTAACTCATTAATGATAACTGTTTTTAGAATAAGTTGGGGGTCCGAAACCATGACTCGCCCCACCCTTATGTCTCTCCCTGCGTGGGAGGATGCAGCACGAATAAGGTTTAGACATATTTATATTAATTATAAGTTAATATAACTAATTATTAAATAATTAATATAAATAATTAATTAAATAGATATATAAGTATTTAATATAATAAATTATTATAATTATTAATAATTTAATTATAATTTAATTATTTAATATATATTTAATATATTTTTTATTTTTTTATTAACTTACCACATGGCATGATTTTATTGGTTGTTGCAAGTCCCTGTTTAGAGGGACTCTCAACCTTGATCCACGTGAAAAGCCCCCCTTCCCTTTTCACTCCAATGGTAGTTGAGTCCTCATATGTCAGAAGAGGAACTCTATTTCTTAGCGTTGGAGTTGCTCTAAGGCTTTGGACGTAGTCGGAGCCAGCGGTGAAAATGTTTTAATGCAACACCTTTTCGGTTGAATCGGACTGTAACCACGAACGGACCCAACAACAACAATAATTACGGCAACATTTGCTTCCACTGTATTGTTTATTTTGTTTTAAAGAATATAGTTTTATATAATGTGCCCCCACTTCAAATTTTAAATAACCCCGTTATAAATAAAGTAAACTCAATTTGCTAAACTCCTAATTTAACGTTTTAATTTTACGATCATTTTGATTATTATTTAACCTAATCAAGTTCAGTTGTTATGCCGGTTCCCCTTTATTCTGTTGCACTCTGTTCTTTTGTTTTTATATTTTTAACCTTCTTTTTGTTTTCGTTAAAGTATAATTTAACTTATCCATTTTTTTATACAGCTATCCATGACTCTATCTATCTTTCGATATCGTTGTTTTTCCTTTTGATATTTTCAGTTACAAATTTTGATTCAAACAATTATAGTTTATGTGTTAATCTAATGTTTTATTTTTCTAATAACTTTATATGTTTTGCTTTATTCTCTATTTATTCTATTTAATTACTTAATTTTTATCCTTTGATCTATGCCATGTACCTGTCTTGCATATAAAATCTTAAAATAAATTGATTAACTTGTTAATTCAGAAGTACATTGGTTATTCTAAGAAATAGAAATGGTAAAAATATTTTGATTACAATACATAGTTAAGAATATGCATAAAGTCTTTCATCCAACATCATATACGAATTGAAATAAAAAATATATAATAACTTAAACTATTTTAAACAGAAAGAAAGAAAAAGACCGTAAATGATATTTGTATAATCTTATGCAGACATGATTTGCATGTGCTGAGTTAATTTTTTTGGTATTTATATTTAGTTCTACTTTTACATTATAAATACTCGTGTATTATTAGACGATACTGTGCCTTTTGATTCTCTATATAATTATTAAATTTGTATAAAAAAAATTAGCTGGGATAATAAGTTATCTTTAATTTAAGTAAAATATTCGAACTTGTATTTCTAGATCCAAAAAAAATTTTTCTTAGTAAATTATGTGTAATGAATAGTATTTTGAGAATGAAATGGTTCAGTGGCATTTTTTATTTTTATGTCCCCACATAATGAATAACATTGAACAAATTTGATTTTAGCATATATATTTTTGCCCCCCGGTCGTTAAATTTTCTGGGTCGGTCACTAAGTGCACCGATAGTCACGGATGTCGTTCGGTGTCCAACGGTTCCTTTTGGGTCACACCATGGGTATTCGTAAATCGATCGACTGAAAAGATGACCGGTCGGTCGACCGGCAAACCGGTTTCACCTCCAGACCAAGCAAAAGCAGTTCGGGTTTTTAAACAATTCCTCTCATGTTTGCTCCCACGTAATGTTTCATTGGTGCCAAAACAAAACCCTCTCCTCCCTAATCCAGTTGGATGGGACAGACTGAATGACATGACCTGCTGTGATCTGAAAGGTATCTCGGGAGAAGGGTTCAACGAAAAGACCAAACTGGACACCCTTTCATGAATGCCGGTACACATGCATGAAATCCCTAGGACATAGTGACATGCATTCCTTCCGCCATTTAAGGAAGTCATTATGGGCAAATCGATCAAACCACTGAAGTTGTGTTAGGCATAGCCAGGCACGGGTGGGAATTGTTGTCACAAGTCCTGAAATGTGGTTGGTCACTACTCCACTTGCAATAGACAGCAAGGTAAAGAATCTTGCATAACCACAGGTCACGTTCTAAGTCGTGGGGACTGTGGAATCGCACGCGGGAATCTACTGATGCTAGTAGACAATGACCGCCATGTTGGAGAGGCTCCCACCCCATGATAGCCTTCTGAGAGACGAAACGGCCCCGTCCTTCTACCAGCAACTCGTCGGTGATTGTGCCACGTGCCCTTCGACAACATGTGAGTAGTTTATTGATGAGATTCGTGAAACCTTTTTTACTGCACATTTTTTTTACGAACGTCGTGTCTTTTCCGTGCCCTTGCTCACGTTTTGGCGTATCTATGGATACCGAAGTGAGATTCCTGACAGTAGCGCTTTCTCCTTGGCAAATACTTCATGTTAGTGTTTGGGGGCGCTGGAGGGGGGTTCATGCAGGAGGTGAAGTTGCTGTCCTTTTTTGTTTAGTCCTTTAACCGCCCGTGAGTAGGTTTTGTTGGGCTTTTTGCGGGGCTCCGATGCCTTGTGTGAGTACAGTAATTGGCAGGGTAAAGGTGGGCCTAGTCCATGACAGTCGCAACGTTGAAAGGGAAAAAATATTTTGCTGCGATGTTAACGGAACCGAAGAAAGAAAACTGGGGGGATTTATCTTGTTTGGACTAAAGAAAGAAAAAAGAGTTTGAGGTCCAATTGCAACTGGTTTATCTTTAGTTTTGTGTATGGGCCCATGTCTTGGATAGACTGGATGCGTCCGGCCCTAAATGTTTTGAAAGGGGGTTGGTTTGGGCGGGTTGACCAGTCGCTCTGTGGTGGGTGGCACGGGTATAGGGTTCAGGATATGGTGTTGGGTTAGGGCGCAGAATACCCACATGCCGTCGACCCCCCCTCCGCAGCGGTCGCCTACGACGGATGTTCCTTTTTCCTGTGGCTTATTTGTCGTTCGTTTACAACTTTGTTTGATTTTACTCACATTGCAAACTGACACGTGAGGTGTGGTTGTGTTGCAGGCGTGCCCGTCGGCTTTCATTTGGTGAGAGCCCAAGCGGATCAGCGGCAAAGCCATTGGCAAAGACATTGTTGCCTCACACGGGTTCTGATTCCAAATGCTCTTCTTCATGTGCAAGGAAAAGGTAGAGAGGAAGCCCCGTCAGGTGAGTATGACCCTATTTGCTTTTCACGTTGTTAGTATATGGTGCCATTGGCGTGTTCATGTTCAGTACTCCATGCTGACCAACAATGCCCGACAAAAAATCTGATTACAGGGTTCCCCAGGCTGCTGTCAATGAACCAGAGTGGTCTGCTGGGAGTTGCGGCTCCTCCAGTCGAGGCCCGAGCCATGTAAGTATGATAATATAGACTTGCAGCTTAGTCGTTACGTGGAATGCCATCGGTGTAATTGTAGAAGGGAATGTAAATATGTTGTAGGAATGCAGCCCCATAGCAAAGAGCGTGGTGAGCACGGTTTCCGGGCTACAGTCCGATCTCCGGTGATTGTCAGATGCAATATCGCGGCATGATGCGGTGGTGTCGGAGATAAGAGACGCAATCTAGCTTCTCATGGATAGGAGGTCTCCGCCGCCATTTGTGGTGCCAGCTGGAGGGCAATGCACGAGTTGCAGACGCGATCGACGCAACTCCTGCCCCAAGGTCTCCAACAAGAAGGAGAAGAAGAAACAGGTTATTAAAAACAGTGGTGGCAGCAAACCATCCAGAGCAACGAAGCCATTGCGGAGTCCCATCGTGGATACCACCTTCACCGTCGACCACATCCCTTTCATCACCAAGAGGTCAAAAATGGCTATGGAGAAATGATGAGCGGATATTTTATACGCTTTTTGGGGATAATTTCATATAGTTTTTAGTATGTTTTAGTTAGTTGTTAGTCTATTT
>NC_029785.2:114964222-114964397 GCF_000816755.2 Arachis ipaensis | reverse complement strand
ACTAGTTTAGTATTTAAACAACTTTTAGAGACTTATTTTGTATCTCATGACATTTCAGATCAAAACTTTGTATTTTCTGACTGCATGAGTCTCCAAACCCCATTGTTGGGGGTGAGGAGCTCTGCTGTATCTCGATGAATTAATGCAAGTATTTCTGTTTTCCATTCAAACACGC
>NC_029785.2:114956870-114960203 GCF_000816755.2 Arachis ipaensis | reverse complement strand
ATCTTATCTTTTTCAACTCAATCTTTTTATCTTATCTCTTCCAATTTTTCGAAAACCCACCCCCCACCCCTTTAAATTGGGCTCGGCCTCCAATCAACAAGTGCTACTCAATCTCCTTCTATCCCTCTCCTTTCTTTTCTTTTGCTTGAGGACAAGCAAACCTCTAAGTTTGGTGTGTTTATCCGAGATCACTACTAAGATTATGGCTCTCAAAGGAAAACAATCCACTCCAAGAGGCAAGAAAGAGAGCGTTCCAAAATCACTTTGGAATCAAGGGAAGTTCTTATCTAAAGAACATTCAGACCATTATCTTAAAGTAATGGGTCTGAGATCAGTGATCCCGGAAGTGAGATTCGATCTGAAAGAAGATGAATATCCGGAGATCCAGGAGCAAATTCAAACCAGGAACTGGAAAGTCTTAGCTAATCCTGAAACGAAAGTAGGAAGGAACATGGTCCAGGAGTTCTATGCTAATATGTGGCAGACTGACAAGAAAAGACTATCTGGAACAGCCTGTTACGAATTTCGGACCATGGTCAGGGGAAAGATTGTTCATACCACCCCTGACAAGATCAGAGAGATATTAAAGCTACCTCAGCTAAAGGATGATCCAGACTCCTTCAACAGGAGGATGATGAGAGTAGACATTGGCCTGGATAAGATTCTAGAGGACATATGTATCCTTGGAGCCAGATGGACCACCAACACAAAGGGCGTCCCAAATCAACTCAAGAGAGAGGATCTCAAACCAGTTGCCAGAGGATGGCTGGACTTCTTCACAATTCAACTGATAAACATAATTGACTTTCTGACTAAGATTTACAAGATAACCATAGATTGCTTCAAACCAACAATCTCCGTGGGATTCGACCCTTACTCACGTGAGGTATTACTTGGACGACCCAGTGCACTTGCTGGTTAGTGGTACGCGTTGTGAAAAGTGTGATTCGCAATTCGTGCACCAAGAAACCTTACCCATTTGCTAATGAGACCCGATCCCTCCGTATCCCGGAGGTGGTGCGTATGTAACAAGGATTTCTTTTACCCGTTTAGCTAATTTTATACCAATTTTTATCCTTCCGTGGGTATCCCCATGGATTCCCTTCCTTCAATTTCAGGTTGATCTTACCACCGACGACCAGACGGAGAAGATCCCATGGCAAATTCATGCAAATCATGAATTTGAGACAGGCGTCCCATCTGCCAGGCGAAGGAGCGTTCTCGCAGGCAAGGAACCTGCTGCTGTCGTTAACATAGGCAAACTAGTGAGTATGACAGTGCAGGACATTCCAAAGGTGAGCTATTTAATTGTAGTCATGTCTTCGTCCTTCCCAGTTGGTATGGATTGGACCACGGTTACATATGCAGGGGCCATAACTAACTCAGTGGTATTGATGTAGTCTATGAACCTGGTGTTCCGCCCGACCGATGACATGAATCTGTCCGGAGTGGAGTTGGTCGTCGCGACGTATATCTTCATGCGACATCTTCCGGAGAGGTATGCAATCCTTCCGCTCTGTTCCGAACTCCAATGTATTGCATGGATCAGCAGTTGTGACTGTTTATTATGATGATAGCGAGATTCTTATAGACATCGGGGACTGCTATGCCACTCGGGGAGCGCTCATGACTCTGGCACCGAAGATGGAGGTTGTGGACGATGTGAGCACCAATTCCTTAACTCGTTGCCCAGTCCTGTGACATCCCCGTTATCTCAGATACTGCCAATATTCCATTAAATCGGTGTATATGTGTTGGTGTGGTTGCAGGTGCTGAACACGGTGGTCTGCATGCTCACACTAGCATCGAATACAAATGCTTGGTTCCTGCCAATGACAATCATGGTAAGAATAGTTAGACATTTATGGTAGAAGCATGAATTAAATTATTTAGTGTACTTTCTCTATTTAGGGATTAATTCAGATTTCCAATGCTTTGCTGCGCCCTCTGTGAACTGATACATCGGGGAAAAAATTAGGATAGTATACTGGACATATACCTCAGATCCAGGGGGTGGACATTTTTATATAAACCCCCAACATGTGTTACTGAATAAAAATTAGAGCTGTGGTGAACATTGTTTTCATTGTTGCAGAATGTTCCAACAAATAAACCAATACACAGAACAACCAAATTAAAATTTCCTGCAAATACCATTGCGCATTATATTTTCCAACTTATGCAGAGCTTTTGTGTTCTCTTCATAAAAGAAAGTAAAAGAATCTGCTAAGTAAGGCACTAGTCATAAGAAGATAGTAAGTCAACACTTCTACTAAAAAAAGCAGCTAACATTTGCAAACATTCTAACCAAATTTTAGGTACAATTAAGACCTTATGGTGAAACAAGATAACCACCAGGAATGGTGTAATATAACAAAACTTGTAAGTTAAATTTGTGCAGCCAGAAAGATATCACAGATAAGGCCTTTCTTTTTGATGTATCTAAAGCCAACTATGACATGTAGTCTGCATAACGATCTGTGACTTTTGGGTTGTGGAATGCAACAAATAATATTCATTACAATGTGGTAAAACTCTCTAGATTAATAAGACTTAGATGGAAACCTGGAGGCAGAATAAATGAGGCTCTGCCTCCATCTCCCTAAAGGTACACGTTTCCATGTGGTTTTCTGGGAATAGTAACAACTATTAGGAGTAATGTTGCATGAATTATTAAACCTTAAAATTCGTAGGCGTTAGGAATCAAGGAACAAATGGAAACATAAATGGTTGTGCAGCAGAAGGCACTGTCTAGTCGTAGTGAGAGTAGGGACCACTATAAATTAATTTAATGTGGCATGATGCGAAACACAATAGTTTAGAGTTTTGTATATTTTTTGGAACTTAATGTTAGGAACCATGATATGTTACGAATTGCTTGGTATTAGTTATCATGCAGTTCTTCTTTTTCTATTTTTATGTACTTGTTTCTTTGTCATCATTGCCCTATGAATTTCTCCTCTTATTATTAGTTGATAGAAACACTTTAATGAATTTCAAATTCACATAACACATATGGTAGTCGAATTAATTTATACTACTGTACTTTATATTTTACTTGATATAAAACATACAAATATAAATGACCGTCACATGAATATTTAATGAAGTAAATTCAGTAACAGAATACTTAGATATAGATAATTTTATATTTTATTAAAAGTTAACCATTGAAATACTATGAAAAAACTATAAAGAATGTGCTAATTCTTTTTTTTATAAGTATTTATTATTTTTTTCAAATTAAAAACCAAAAATTAGGGGTACCTCTATTCATCAATGTATCGTACTATATTAGAGTGGGTTTTCTTATAGATTAATCAGTATATATAT
>NC_029785.2:114937976-114954449 GCF_000816755.2 Arachis ipaensis | reverse complement strand
TAAGAATATAAAAAAATTACATCTTTTAGGATATTTTTAATGTTAACCCTTTTTTTAATATTACTATATATATATATATATATATGACTAATTAGATATTCTTGTGGGATGAATAGTGCATAATAAAATTATAAAATACCACTACTTTATAACGGGTTTGGTTAAAAATGATCACGTATCTTACTAATTAAAGATAATTCTTTCAATAATTTTAATATAAATTATGAACTTCTTATTATTCAGTAATGATAACGCTATTATTGGTGAATTCTTATTGTTATTAATAATGATATTTGTAGTATGATGGGTTTTTTTCTTTTCTCTGTTCAGAAAGCTGCAATCGGCAGATAGTCTCTCACTTCAGCTAACATAAGGTCCATACGTAACAATTACATGCGCAGTAAGGTCGACCAGGTGACCCGGGTATTGTCACCACCACCAGTTTTGTGTTACTCATAATGTGGCTACACATTTTCTCCTACCTTGTACTTTGAGTTTGGCTACGTGGTGTTTGTAGGTGTATCAGCCCATGTGGTGTGACCAACACTGGTACCTAATGATAATCGACGTCCGTGAGCAGAAGCTGATCTACGTAGACTCACTTAGAGACCCACGTGAAGCGGACGCAAGGAAAACGGCCATGATGCGCGTCGTAAGCCACTCTAGCTATCTGGCACTAGTCCATAACCCCACTGCTTATGATATCCATCGAGCACCGTCCAGTAACAATGGTTTTTCTTAACGTCTTGTAGGCGCTTTACCTGGAGGGAATGACACTGGGAAATTCGTGGCTCTCCGGTGACGGGGCGATGCGTCCCCGGTTCTCTGCGTTTAAATTTGAAGAGTCTGATGTGCCTCAGCAGGCAGCAGACTCGTAAGATCCTACACACCCCTCTTTGCCATAATGTCATTATTGCATCGTAAACCCTTTGCTGTGATGGTGTCTCAGTCACATGTTGAACTGACAAGCATCCTGAACTGACTAAAACTTGTGTCTTTGCAGCATGGACTGTGGCATCTGGGTAGCACAATGGATGATACGAGCGCACATGTGGCAAGACTACGGGGTGCAGGTACGGTGGGAAACAGCTTAACAATTTATTCCAACTGAAGTTATAATTTTTTACTTCTTTAGCGCCACCACTAGCAAGTGACTAACCTTGCATCCGTTGCTATTGTGAGCCGTCTCAGCATGTCAACGCTGCCACTCGGATGCGCTTAGCAGTAGACTTGGTGATGAAGTCTCAAAACCAACTTGCACAGGACTCCGTATCCAAAGCATTCGCACACTGGCAGACGGAAACTGCGTAGACTAAGCGTGCCCTTTCCAAGGCCAAGTCGCGATGGTAAATATTTGTTACTCGGTAACGTGTGGGCAGTTATTTTTTGGATCGCCCATCTGTATTGGTTACCATGGGGAAATTATTTTTTGTACAGATCAGTTGTTTAGGAACTTTCGGGACATTTGATTTTTTGATAGCACTTGTGTTCCCTTTCCGTTGGGCTAAATGATTTTTTTGATTTGCCCTTCGGCGTGCTATGATCAGCTAGATTGTTAAACCTTTATCTTGCATCTTTGCTGGACGGATGCCATTTTGAAGTACAGCGGGGCCTTGGATGGAAAAATGTATGGCGTTGATTTAGTCTTATCGCCTTCTAATGTGACATGAACCGTATTCCTTTAATGTTTTGGGTTTCTTGCAAGACAGTTTATAATACCCGGCTGCGATGTCAGAGTCAACTTGGTAAATCCCAAAGAAATTTTAAATTCATAGGAGAAAACTTAGTTGGTTCTTAAAGGTGCAGCTTCAAAACATGGAAAGCGTGGAAGGAACTTATAGTTGTAGCCCTATAGTAAAATGTCGACCCACTAAGACCTTTAGAAGGCCCTACTCAATTGTTTAAACTGAACCCGCCAGTTTACTTTCAACCTTGAGGCCATTCAGGGTAATATCTAACTAAAGGCATGGAAAAGAGAACAAAATGTGCTCTGTGATAGTGACTCATAATGTCGAAATTATTTCGGTAACCCTTTTCACAGAATTTCCAAATCTTAACTCATTACTAGCAACATCAAACTTGTTCCAGTAAATCACAATTTAAACCGAACTTCACATCGTCAATTAGGAATCATAATTTCCAGCCACCTTAACCAATCCATAACTCAATCGACCAGACAATTGGAGTCATCCAAAATAATTCAATTTGATATATAAGAGTTATGGAAATCATGAAAATACTATATCCGCGTTAATATTGACTTGTAACAAAGGCAACGCTTACAAAATGATAAGTAAAATTCAGGCATGAGCTAACCAAGACAACCACCATCAAAATCAAACAACAAACAACTTCAATGAAGGCAAATCAAACACAGGTTAGAACATGAACCAAACCAACGAAAACCAGCCCATGGTCAACTAGCCTAAACTATCTCCAAGAGTTAATCATCGAACATCTTGTGAAACATCTCCAGCTCATTCCGCATCATTTGGTTCTCATTCTGAAGCTCGCGAATTTGGTGGTACGGAGGGGTCGAAACCTGTCTTTCTAGATCCTCAACGCGCCTCTACAAAGCAGCAACCTTTCTGAAGTTGTAATCACAAATCTCCCTCCCAGTCATCGTCAACACCTTCTCTAGCATCTGAAACGTAGCATCCTGCCTTGCTTCGGCTTCGTCCTCAGAGAACAATACATCTACCACCCAATTTACCCCATGTTGCGCAGACTAAAGCACCACCCAAAAACCATGCAATTACGCCCCATTTTGGGTGTAAGACTCACGTCGGGTGAAGACCGGGTAGTCAAGACGTAACTGTGAACAAACTTGGATGAGATACACCTTCATGTCTTCAGTTATAACGAAATCTGCCCCCCATGTATCTCCTGTAAGTGCCTTGCCTGCAATGCGACCAAACAAAATGAACATCACTAGCTTAACTAAAGTATACCCAAGGAGTCGAACCTACCTTTCAGTGTTGAATCGTTCCGTGAACGACGGCAGCCTACTTCCAACCGTGTGCGCTGACCGGAACGAACCTTCATCGCATGCAGCTGTGTCGATAAAGAACTTCCACCCACAATCGCCGAGCTCCCTAGTAGACCCAATCGTGGCGGTGATGGTGGAGGGGGTGATGGGGGTGCCGGCTTTGGAATAATCTGTGATGTACTCACCGCGAATGAGGTCCAGCAATAAATGAGTCTTCAACCCAACTCATTAATTATTCAAATAAAAAATAAGAAATCCTTCTTCTTTCCACCGTGTTTAGAAGTGAACATCCTAAAAGTCTTCTGGGCATGAGCAGGCTATTGACCCGTTAGGTTTTGTTGCAATAAATCTTTTAAAATATTACTTTGACTTATCAGATGCAATTTGGTGAAATAAAAAAAAAAAAAACCTGGCCAACCACAGAATAGCATTATTCTTACGAAACAAAGTCCACACATGTGTTACTAAAAATATGTCTCTTTTCTCCCATGGTTTTGATACTTTGACATAATCAATTAATTTTGGTCAACATGTATGCCTCACACTTTATACATTCACCATAACACAATAGTCAGGTTAATTTTTGACTTAATAGACAAAGAAGACTGGTCGTAACATAAAAGTCATTGCTAATTTAACTTTCTAATAAAAAGTGAATAACATGTAATACGATCATATGTTGAAACACTTATTAACAGTATACTTTTAATGAATAATTTGTTATGTGAAATTGAAAAATTTTAAGTTTCTATCAAGGTATAAATAATTGAATTTTAATATTTAAAAGCATACACGTTGAATTTTTAATATTTTTAATCTATAATTAATTAACCCTGATTGAATGTCTGTTGGAGTTGGTTGAACCTCTAAACCGTTGAACCAGTTCCTCTCCCAGGTCATCGACCGGTTCGGTTCTCTCGACCTCCGTCTTAACTTTTTAACTGAAATAAAGGGGAAACTTTAATTTGGAGGTATTTTCAGGTTAAATATATTTCTTACTTCTCCTCTAAAGTATTCATCCGCGCACACTGTATAATTCCCAAATGAATCCCATTCATTACAAAGAGATGAGCACAAAAATCATGGAGGACAACCCCACCATGGATTACAACCTTGCATAAGTTAAGAAGGAAATTAATAGTATAACAAAACCACTGCACCACCTAAGAGCTATCCCATGACAAGTTGCAAGTACAAATTAAGCCACAAAATGCACTCCAAACTAGTTCCAAGTTATCTGCATGTAAGGCAAGGTACACCACTAAAACATAGTCTTCTATACGTGGCATTCTGCATCACAGACAGTAGAAAATAAGATTAAAAAGGACAAAGGACAATGAATATAGGACGGAAAAGTGCAACAGAAGTAATGCTTAACAGTTATCGCAACTTGATGTTACTCCAATCGGTGGGGAGAATCGACTGTAATCCAAACGCGACTAGCTAGACAAACAAACAAGGATCCATAGGCTACCAAAACAGTCACGACATCACTTATTTCCATGAAACAAACTTAATAAAGTGACAATACCTTATAATGTTAACCCATCAAAGTCTCGTTTGACTAGAGGAGAATCAAATTCGACTATACCATCGCAGGCTTATATGTCTCACATAGTAACATTTTGCGCTAATTCCTATGCAATAAACTATAAAGACCGCCCAATGCAACCAACGGCAGAACAGAAAGAATTTAAACTAAATGAATAGAAGCAGCAATGCAACTAACAAGAGAACATAAACAAAAGCCAAAGCAAATCTCCAGGACCATTTCTTCATTCGCCTTATTTCATTCTACTTTGCCATACGGTTACAGGAAAAATTGTAAAATCGCAATGCATTGTTGACTCGCAGAACTCATCTACAGGCAGAAACAAATGTGCACTTCGGTTTTACAAATCAAGTTCATCTTAATATCGAACGTGTAGTTTTGGGGCATTTGTTGAGTGATCACAAAAATGAGAAGATTAATTACCGCCAGATGGCTTCTTTTGAATAATTTTTTCCATACCAGAGGACTCAATGAATCGAATATACATTACATTATTAACCAGCAGCAATCACCTTATTGAGTAATAATCTACTAACTATAAAGCAATTATCAACTGAATTAAAGAAATTAACAACGAAACAAGCATGAGCAGAGGCAAATGGTACTAACCCTTGTCTCATGCTGCACCCCGTCTTCCCAAGGCATTCTGTACACGGGGACATACAAGAAACATAAAAAACCAAGAATCGTTGGAACTGAATACACAAATTTTACCTTACTTAACATAAAGCAAACTGCACACTTCCAACCATACCTGGGTTACCCACTACTCAAACAGGTCTTCATTGGTGGGCCTTGTGGGGTTAAACGCGCCTGAGCTGGCTGGTACTCCGTGAGACCCCCTTACGTGACCGGAGTAACCTTGTGAAGAAAAAAACTGTTCGATGTGTTGCCCCCCGAGAAAGATGTTGGAACCCCCACCGCCACACCTTACAGGAATAACTCACAACCCATTATAGCTACCCATCACATCTCCCATGTCTCTTGTGTCACCAGCACAAAAGGTGAGACGGAAATAACTACTTCACTACTCATATCAGGTATTCTCCTCACTACTAAAGAAATGTGCTACGCAGCCGATGCATTCTGCTTTTCCTAGATGATTTGAATGGATTCATGTTCATCATGTGCGTATTTCTTTAATTCTATAAACCGTACCATCATTTAATCTAAAGTTGGATGGGTCGGTACCCTAACCTCGTCGTTGTCGGCATCTTGCGTCCGCCCAGCTGCATACGGGGCACTTGGTTTCGCCGAGGAACGCTCCGCGGAACTGTGGACCGCGCAACCGTCAGTGCCAGCAACACCATGATCCTGCTGGCTCGTGCAAGTCCTCTTCGTATGACCAGGTACACCGCACGTCGTGCAACGTCGTTGCTTCATCAGCATGTCACCCTCGCTTCCGGGATGCAGCTCCTTCCCCTTCCTCGGAGCACCCTTAGTCTTCGACACCACCGGGTCCTTCAGCCCAGATAGCGACGATAAACCCGGGGGGCCTCCTAGCTTGTCGTATGCTCGTCGTTGCAATTCTTCTGCGAGACGTGCAATCCCGTCTCTAGCAATAACAAACTCATTTGCATCTTCTGCCCCGAGTTTTGCTACCACACTCATCGCCCCGCAAAGGGCCCCATATCTAAGCAAGCGTCCTTGATGGCCCTCTGTACTTTCGGGGGGTTTCGATCTCCAATCCTTTGCATCCTTGCACCATTTGCTCAAAATAAGACCGCCCGGTATTTTTTCCAAGCTCTCATACTTCATCACACAGAATATATGACTACAGGGAATCCCCTCACTATTCCACATTGAACATTCACACTCAATCCTTTCCTCGTTCGGATCATACAACACCTTGTATGTCCTATTAGGTTTCCCCATCTTCGAAAACGTGTACATACACGTCGTGCTAATGCTGTCCCTGCCCCAAAACAATAGCGTTGCCATACCCTTTATTTGTTTTTTCACTTCTCTGAAAACTGCTCGTGTATACACCTTCGAAGCAAACAGCTCGATCGAATCAAGTCCGGTCGTTAGCACAGGAGTATAATAGGTGGAATAGAATTGGGCTGTTACTTCATTATTCCGATAGTCTTTTACAACTCGATCTAAACTGTGTACAAGTTCCAAAATGCTATCAGTTGATCTAAGAAAACCCTTAACGAAAGCATTGATCCCTTCACATCTTGAGGTAGTCCTGTATCCCGCACAGAATGTGCCCCTCAGGTAGGCCATTGCCCAGCTTTCTCTACTATCGTATGTGCTCTGAATCCAGATGTTATCTTGTAGGCCAAGCGACTCAACCGCCGTCTTCCAATACTCCTCAAACTCATTGATATCCAAGTTGGCATACAGCGCCTTCTAAAAAACCTTGCGAAATTCTGTCACTTTAACCCTTTGGACGCAATTCTTCTCAAGGTGCCAACTGCACAACCTATGTTTCGCGGTCGAGATCACCTCTGCAATCGCAGCTCGCGTCGCCTTGTCCCCATCCGTGACTACTACACAAGGCTTCTTATGTCCCATCACATCCAGCAGGTTCAATAACACCCACCGGTAAGTACGAACCTCTTCATCCTCAAGAAACGCGAACCCAAAAATGGATGTTTGTTTGTGGTGATTTGACCCAGAGAATACCACCAGCGGCTTCTTGTACTTGTTAGCACGATACGTAGAATCAAAGGCCAAAACATCACCGAATAGCTGATAGTCCGCCATCATCTCCCCATCAGCCCAAAATAGGCTTCCCAGTCGATTATCCGGGGTCCGTGTATAGCGTGCCGAGGTCATCATGTCCGCGTTCGCCTTACCCTCTAAGTAACCGATAGTGGCTGCTGCATCCCCATCCGATATTCGCGCAAGCCGCTGTCTGTGAACATAATTGTACAAATTCCGTTTTGTAAACCGAAGCATACTATACCCACCAGATTGCCCTGCCATGTAAGCCATTATTTTCGAGGTTGGGATCCCAAACTGCTTGAAACTATCCACTTGTGCCTTGTCGCCTTCGCTCATCTTTCGATGACTAGGAAGGAGATTTGTAAAAATCGCTGGGGCATGCTCGTGGTTGTGTTCATCAACGATGGTTCTTAACTTTCACACACTCTTTTGCATATCGTAGTAAATCTTCAGTTTGGCCTTACAGTCTGTTCGACTCTCAGGCCTCTCCTCTCTTACTCGCTCAGGTCGATCATAGTGCTTACGATGTCTAGTACCTTGTCGATGGCAAAAAAAGTCTCTCCTTATCAAAATCCCATTGACACGACCGACATCTCCCTTCCGAACGCCAAAACCCCTGAATCTGGCGAATTCCTTGTAGGCATCATAGGCATCCTCCTCCGTACCAAACTCTCTACCCAAGAAGTCTTCCGCGGCGACTTGTCGGCTGGGACCTCCACCTTCCACATCATTAGCACCAAAAGCCCCCTCATCGTAAACAGTATCCGCTTCACACCTCTTTCCTGCTTCGGCCTCCCGTCGGGCCTCAAGGCTCTCCTCGACATCATAATCTTCGTCGCTCCCACAATATTGTGCCCAGCGATACTCCGAGCTACCCCCATCTGACTCTTCACCCTCATTGTTGAACATGCGCCTGAAATCCATCAGACACGGCTGGCCAACGTTCTATCCTAAGCACATTCAAACCAGAGAAAAGTACTTCATAATTGCACCAGGTACACATCTATAAAATTAGCCACAAATATCCATATCCAGGCAATATTCCCCGTCTAAAATAATGCATGACCACTGCTCTGAAACCCGTTTAACATACAATTCAGCAACTCGTTATACTTAAATACGACATTATTCACTGCCAACATTATAACTAACTAACTTACCCACCATATGTCTAGCGAATTCATCGACTCATTCACTACACGAAAGAAAAAAAAAACTTCTCTCGTACACATGACCAGCAACACAGAATCGCCCATCTTATCTTCTACCTATTTGACTTAAATTAGTTAACGCGTTTTCCCCTTCAACGAATCATTGAACAATAGATTCATTGGACATCAACATCATCTTGAAGGTTTTCAGGAATCCTCAAAGTCAATAACGATTCATTAGGGTGTGTGACGAACAAAAAGTCGGGGTATAATATTTAACTCACAAAGAATACTAACAATAACAATAATAATAATAATAATAATAATAATAATAATAATAATAATAATAATAATAATAATAATAATAATAATAATAATAATAATAATAATAATAATAATAATAATAATAATAATAATAATAATAATAATAATAACCCTCGGTACGGAACATCTTAAGAAAATCTATTCTTATATTTCATCCCGATCCCGGGGAGGGATCTTCCCAAGTGAAAATTTTCAATAAATTTATTGTGTGAAAATTTTTTTATTTTCACAGTAAATCAATATAATTGACAAAAACTATGCTCAAACTTTGCACAGAAAAAAAATAAAAAATTTTAAAAAAATACAGGTAAGGTGGAAAAATTTGAGATTGTATATTTTGCTCTGTAAACAAAGTTTATATAAGTTATAACTAAAATTGTCCAAAAAATTCTAAACTAAAAAAAAAAAGCTTTGTTCTTGATATGTCAATTTTTCAATGTTAGAAAATAGAAAAAATAAAAAAAATTAAAAGATAATAAAAAAATTCAAGACATAAGAAGAGATTAAAATTCTATCTCAATTTCAAATATCTTAAGAAACAAATCCACACTTAAATGCCGAAAAACAAATAAAATTAAAAAAATTCAAGAAAACAAAAAAAAAAGAAAAAAGAAAAAGGGAGTTGAAACACTATAGTAAAAGCCTTAAAATGACCTCAAGTTCCTCTATAATGGATGAAGTAGTGAGTTGAGAGCTCATTATTGAAGACAGTTATTCTAGGTTGTAAAAGAGAAAGAAAAAGAAGACTAAGGCACAAGTTAGAGAAGTGCATCATTACTTACTCTCCTTGATTAATAACCTACTCTCTTTGATTGAAATTCCTCATTGCATATGTGCATTTACAGTTTTTTATACAATGAAACTCCTAAACTAATTAATGAAAAGCAAAAAGATAATATAACTTTTTTAATGGCAAAAGATTTTTTGTTACGACATGTGGGCCTCATTAAAAGGATGAAGACTAAAGATCACATATTCCTATAAAAATTTAAGTCAAGTATATTAGAAATACAATCACATTAGAGTTCAGAGGTTAATATCCTTGACAACTTAGAGAGTAAAAAATCATAAAAATCAATACTTTTGCCATTTCACTCGAGCCATTCATAGAACTATGAATCTTGGTAACTGATACTGTAGATTTTATTTGCTCAAAATTGAATATATTCTCAGTCTTATATTTTATTAAAGAGTCATATTAACAAAAGTAACACATACCTTAAATAATGGATATCTCAGAGTTAGCTCTAAGATAAATTTATTATTGAATAATAAACTAACAAACTAACTAAGCAGTCCAAATTTTCTATCATTTTCGACATTTTGTATCAAGAATTATAATCTCACTTCTTTAATGACATAATGACAATTACAGTTTATAATTATCAAATCAAAGAAGCATTGAACATGTAATGTAATAAAATACAAAAGTGAATGATTTTTGCACTTAATGCATGCACATCAAATCAAGCTTAGTGCTTAAAGTGAGAAAAGAAAGACTCCAATCACTCAAAATTAATACTGCATGTATTTAACATTGGACACTAAAAAATTTCAGTTGTAATACTTTCAGTGCTATTAAAAATTACCAGTGTGCTTAATGTCAATATCAATCAAAAGGAAATGATAATCAAACAAGTTATTCCAAAATTAATCAAACATGATTAGCAGGATTTTATATGAATTGCAACCTTCATGTTGGTTACTGATTTCCATGGATCCACATGTTGATGCACCACTGGCTAAGATGTCATTGGAAAAATCATTTTCTGTTGAATTTTGAAGCTAGTGTGTATTTTCATTCATATTAAATTCTCCGCCAACTTAGTGAGGCTGCTGAGTTAGAGCTTCAATTGCGTAATTTGATCCTTAGTCTTTGTCGAAAAGAGTGATATCATCTTAACTCACACAAAATTAAATAAAATATATCAGATCATCATATAAGAAAACTGTAAGAAATTAAAAAATAAACGATATAAGTAACTCTAATAGACATGGTATGATTATGTTCAGGTCACTACTTTTTCTCCTGGGCTCCACCCAATTTTCTATCTTGTATGAGGTATCATCTACAAAATTAAAAGAACAAAAAAAATAAGCAATTACACAAGACATTATTCTCTTTCCTAATATGCTACATATAATTTGGAGAAAGCAGCATATCAAACTTAAACAGGAAAGATAATCATTCTTAAGGCATTTTATAGAGAAATTATATCAAATGAAAAATTTATCAGTACTCTTAAGAGATAAAAGTGAAAGTATATATGATATCCAATTTTAAAATTAAGGGTTCTAGTTTATCCATAATTTGTTGTTTAAGTGCTTGTATTTTTAAAAATACCATATCACCAGACATTGGATTTTCCAAAATTAATGTGCAAGTTAGATGAATCAAATGATCAAAGTCTCTAGGTCGTTCATTCAATAAAACTACTACAAACCATTAATATATCATGATAAGACACAGAACACTCATCAAGCATTTGAACTAATATAGTGGATGTGATTAGCTATCCGATAGTTGTATAATAATATGAAATTTACAATAATATCAAACTTGTTATTTTTTTACACTCTTTTTCAGCATGAAGTATTCATAATGCTTTAACTAAATTTATAATAATAATAATAATATCAATCACTTGTTTAACAGTGAGAAAAAGACAAGATTATAATTAAAAAGTACCCAATTTAATCACCCAACAAGCATCATGGATACATAATCACCCAACAACCACCCAAAACAAACACTAAGAGCCTAGCAACAACATCAATGCTAAAGCTAAAACATAAAAATAAAAAGCACAACAAAACAGAGACAACAATCCCAACATGAAAGATACCAACTACAACAACACTCTTGCCAAGAAACGTCACTACCAAGATATTCCACCCTCAAATGCATATAACCTTCCAAAAGCAACAGAGTCAAAATAAAACCGCCACTCTCAGTATAAAGATGACATTAATAACAACCAAACATAATCATTCCTAATAACATATATCCTCTTGTCCCATCTTTTTTACTCTTCCATCCCCCATATTTTTTACTTAAAAGCTCCTCCCACCGTATTTCAGTAGATTGGTTCCAAAAACTCTACCACCAAGAGAAAGAGAGGTAGCAAGGAACATAAGTGCCACTAAAAATCCCTAATAGCCAGATGAAAACATCAACATCATTGGGTATAAGGCAGAACAAACTCGCATATCCCTACAGAATGACTTAGAACTTATCATCATTTATTTCCAATCCAGCCAATCACCAATCTGCACATGAGCTAGAAATTGTTAAACCAAGTTATGCTCATAGTTTCACTCATTTTGCAATGCGTGTCCACCTATTAATGTAGCGGAAATCTTTTAAAGTTGCATGCCAAAATTTTAGAAAAGCTATGATTTTAACTGAATTCACCAATCTATTCCTTTCAAAGTTGAGGTTCCAACTCTTGATAGCTTTATTTGCTGACCGTTGGACCAAGATCAACATAACCAATTATTTGGCAAAGAAAAACATTATCACTTATTATTGCTCTCCAATTTTGGCTTCACAACTTTTGGCATCATAGATTTAGATTATAATAAAATTCTTACGACATGATTGCAAGTGATTTGATATCTTAGTCTCAAGTCCAATAAACTTATGATATTGCAATTAAAGAGTTAAAAAAGAAAAAGAACACATCTACAGACCATAAAAGGTTCATTTATAAATAAGACTTGTGATCTCATCACAAACTATGTCTTAACTTGAAACTTCAATTAGAAGACTCTGTACATCCTCTAGGGGTGAGCTGTGCATAAATTAGAAGATTTATGTGCATATAGATCTAGATAATTTTTCTCTCTATTTCAACCACATCCCAAACTCATCCTAAAGGTAACCATAAGATTAACAGTACCACATATAGAATGAAAGTTATGCCAAAAGGGTCTTTGATTGTCTCCACAAAATAAAGCTTTAATTTCTTTGGATTACCTCCTTTCCGCTTTCCATTTCCTACTCTTCTTTTTCCTTCCTTTTTCAAAACTCCTGTTTTCTCTCCCTCAAGTTATTCTGTAAATCAGTTTCAGTAAGTTGAATATAATTAACATGTCATAAAGCTATTCAAAATAAAATGCTGAGTGAATGCCAGGATACAACTAAAGCAATAAATCAACAAAAATAATAGATGCAAAATCAGCGACATTATCAACAAATGAGTTATATCTGAAACGTGTCACAGAAATGCTAGAGAAAGACCTTTATACATGTTCCTCTCTTTTGGCTTTGTTCTCTCATTTTGCAGCATGCTGGACAACTTTTATTTAAGATATACTCATCGATAAAAATCTCCCTATCCTCGTATCTCACAGATTTATTCTTGGGTCATCCCTTAAATAAGATATTTTCTGTTCTCAACTAAAATGTAATCTCCGCCCACACTGCAACAAAACAACAACAACAACAACAACAACAACAATAATAATAATCAAAATTCTCTCCTCTTCCTTTAAAAAAGAGAAATGCAGAAGCCTTTACCAACAAAGTCAGAGAAGACGCAAAGGAACAAGGTTTAGGGAGAGAAGAAAACAGGGACAAAACCTAGGTTTCTATTTCCTAATCATCAAAATGGGTTAGAATTTGGTTTTCAATTGGGTTCTAGCTCAGTCTGCTTCCTTGGATGTTGAATGCCGTTAAATTCGTGATTCCAGTGATTGCTTCTTTGCTTGGCGATTCAACATAAGCGAACAACACCTCTCCTGACAAAGGGCAAAAGTGGGAGTGGAGGGTGGCAGGTGTGGGGATGAGCCAATTGAGTTGAAGAAATCATAGAAACAAGAAAAAACAATGGAGATTGTGAGTTGTAGTGGGCCACAAATAATGCACCCACTTTCTTTGACCAAAGATAAAAGATGAAAGAATTGAAAAAAGAAGAGTTCTATGTGATTTCTGTTCCCTGCAAATTTCACCAACTTTGGTCTTTTCTAAGAAATACAGAATTCATAAATTGATTTGAAAGTTTCTAACCAACTACACGTATCAATGTCTATGAAAGTATTGAGAAGTGAGAATAGTTTCAGACCTACGAAACCATACCTATGTAGTTGGTAGAAATCATCATTAGATCATATTTTGTAGCTTGCACATATATATACATTTGATAGAAAGATATGATTTTAGGACATTTTCATTTTCAAGAAAACTCATAATTCTATTAAAATGCCATATCAGCTTGAGCTCTTCCAAGTTTATTAGTATAGAAAGATTAAAGACGTCAAACGACCTCGTTTAGGGGCGCAGATTTTAGAAAAAAAAATTAAATTCTTAACCAGTCCGGGTTTCTCAACCCGCATGTTGACTAATTTTTTTAAAACCCAACCGGGTCAAACTGGTTCCAACAGTTTTTATTTTTTGTCTGGTCCAATGTATTGTTTGGACTAGCCCTATGAAGTACGAATATTTCGATGAGTTGCGGTATCCGTGTGTCGGATACATTTTGGATACGACACTCACCGATACTCATCCGACACGCGTGTCTACTGTGTCCAAACTCTGTCTTAATAAAAAATAAAAAATTCTTTCACCGGATACGCTTGAACACACCTAAATACCATCACGTGGGTTGAAGGCCACCGAGTCCTGGTGGGATCGAGTAAGTCAGAAATAGAGCAAAAATCACCAGACAATAATCAAAATTTAGGTCAACTGCATAAATAAATAAATAAATATTAAAAATTATCCACATGCAACAAATGAGAATTGGTTATATTTATTTTTTGATACTATATATACAATTAGTCGATGTCATCACAAAATAAAAAGTTAATCCTAGTTATATCTTAATGAAAATTCTAATAAGGGTTAAATACATTTTTCGTCCCTAACATCTTACGTCAAAATTAAAATCGTCTCCAACCTTTTTTTTATTAATATCATCCTCAATGTTACAAAACATTATAAAATCATCATTTTTCTAATTCTTGGACCAAAATACCCTTCATCATTATTCTCCCCTTCACCCTTCTCACTCCACAGTTCACCTCACCACCACTACATCCACAGCCACCTACATTACCACAACTCCATCCGTTGCTGCCGCTAGTTCATTGGAGATAAAGAGAGAGAGAGAGAGAGAGAAGCGATGCGAACAAAGGGAAGGGCTGCTGCTATTGGGTCTCTGCTGCGGCGCTGCCACTGGGTCACCATTGCTGCTGGGTCGCCGCTGGTTCATCGAAGAGAAAGAGAACTGATGCGAACAGAAGGAGGAGTATGGGTGGCAATGGATAGGGTAGGATCTGGATCCGATCCTAACCTTACCCGTGGGTTGAGAATATCCTAACCCTAGCCTTATTCGTTCTTAACCCGCAGATTACCAAAAGGATGCAACATTATTATATAATTTGATGATATTTAAAATAGAACTGACTTTTATGTTAAAAAAACGTATTAAATTATCAATTAATGATCTTCTTTTAGGGGCTAAGGATATTTTGTATTTAGTGAGAGGTCTTTGATTCAACATCCAATTGAAACATATTTTTATGTAAGTATATAACATATACATATATAGGGTACGAGTTGGTCGGGTAGGGTTGAGATTCAACCTGCACCCTACCCGAACCGCACGAGAATCCTACGCTACCCGCTACGGATCAGGTTGGCAACCCTATCGAACCGAATTTGGTCGGGTTGGGTACCCATGGGTAGGGTGCAGGTTGCCAACTCTAGGAGGAGGGGTTGCTATTGCTGGATCGCCACTGGTTCATTAGAGAGAGAGGGAGAGAGAAGCGATGAGAGCAAAGGGAGGGAGGGGTTGCTGCTGCAAGGTCGCCGCTACTGCTGCTGGTTCTTCGGATAGAGAGAGAGAGAGGGAATGTGAAGGGACGGGAGGGATTGCTATTGCTGGGTCACCGCTGCTGCTGCTCTGCCGTTTCTCGTCGGCGACGCCTTCTTCTTCCTCTTTTTCTCTTCTTCTTGTCGCCAATGTAGGTGGCACTGGATGTGATAGAGGTGGTGGGGAGAGATGATGATGAAGGGTATTTTGATCCAACAATTAGAAAAAGATGATTTTATAACGTTTTGTAACGTTGAGGATGATATTAATAAAAAAAATGTCGGAAACAATTTTGATTTTGACCCAAAACGTTAACGACAAAAAAAGTACTTAACCCTTCTAACAACAATAATCAACTAACAAATTCCTATTTCTATAAAATAAAGTTAGTAAATGTCATCTAATATTCGCTAAAAATTCTAAATACAATAGCAATAACCTTCCCATCAAATTGTATAAATGAAAACTAACAGATAATAAAACTAACATATCTAACCAAATATCATGAATTCTATGACTATCACTACAAATCTACTCCTAATCAAACTCTCCAAAATCAAACTTAAAAACGATCCAAATGAATAATCACTAGTCAGCTATTGCGATTTTCTAAGAAATTTCAACATAAAATGCGACAGTCCATCGCGATTTCTTCACACCAATTTTATCATAAATCGCAATGGTATATGGCGATTTCTGCCCTTAGATTTGTTCATAATTTGTGATATATTATAGTGGTTTCTACACATAGTTTTTTGTTCATAATCCGCGATGAGTCAAAGTTGTTTATTCTTTTCATATATTTCACCTAATCCGCTGCACAATATGTGGCTTATTTGTATATTTTAAAAGCCTTACACTTTGTAAACTGAGTAAAAATATGACTGAAATGTAACCAATATTCAATTGTTACATTTGAATAATTTTGAAGCACAATTTATTTAAAGATGTGATTTATGTGATTTA
>NC_029785.2:114902154-114937556 GCF_000816755.2 Arachis ipaensis | reverse complement strand
ATTCTCTCTGTTTCAACTGCTACAACTAAAAGATATTTTTATGTTATGAATATTGTGAAGAATGATTTAGAAACAAAATGAAAAATGAATTTCTTGCTAATTATCTTTTAATTATATTGAAAAAAAATTGCTAAAAATTTTGACATATTCTATTGTCAATGAATTTTATGATACGAAGAATCAACCATTTTGTTAGTAAAGAGTACACACATTTTTTGTACCTTAAAATATATTCTCTATCGGTATATTTTTTTATTACATCTTACATTATATAATTTTTACATAATTTTTTAATATTATATATGTTATTGACCCCCTATAATAATATTTTTGGATCCGTCCTTACTTGCAGGGCACAGGAACATGCGATAAACAAATATTGGAACACGGTGGACTTGCAGAGTGCCAAAGCATCATAGATTCATCTGCACTTGCAATTCAAACAATCCAGTTAGGCTGATTTTTATCAAATTTGACTGATTTTCTCTGGTTAAGAACCTGAAACAATCTTGACTTTGGACCAGATTAATTTAGGGTCTAATTCACCGATTTTTTAATCAATCGACTTATTCAGTCTAAATTTTACAACTATAATTCTAATAAATATATAATAATTTAATTTTTTGATATATAATTTTATAGATAAAAAATTTAATATTTTTTAACCTTCTATAATAGGAATACAAAATATAAAAATGTCGCTAATATGTTATGATTAACCACATAGTTGCAGTATAGAAATTAGAAAGTATTCCATAACCAACGTCAGTTTTTAAATGAATGATACGTGACAAGATTAATCCAAAAACTTGGTTATTTTAAAATATATGAAAACGATAAAATTCTGTTGTCATTTGTTATTACCTGAATCCTGATGCATGAATCCATCAAAGGAGAAAGGATCTAGATCTGGAAGAAGTTATGGTTTATCATATTAAACATTATAACCAAAATGGTTATGATTTTTTAATTCTTATAACATATTCAAAAAGATATAATAATTTTATGATTTACCATATCACTACAACAGAGGCGCTGTTTAGCGGCGGTTTTTTTTCCCAATTAGCGGTGGTTTTAAACCGTCGCAAAATCAAAGGCCGGCGGTTTAGTGGACCGCCCTGGTTATGGGCGCCGGGATTAGGTTTTGCGGCGGTTTCCAGCAACCGCTGGTATAACTGCCGCTGAATCAGTATTTTGTGGCAACTACATTTAGCGGCGGTTTTAAACCGCCGCGATATACAAGTATTAGGATTTAGTCCATTTTTTACCGGCGGTTACGAACCGCCGCAATGTTATTACGTTTTTTAATTTATGACTATTTGCGGCGGTTATAAAACCGCCGCTATTTTCAATACAAATTTTTTAAAAAAATTCTTGTAAAAAACACTGATTTTTTTGGTTTAATCTTAAAGATAATTTTTTTTCCTTTTTTGGATTTTTTAATGCTATAAATCTATTCTTCATCTATTGAATAAAAATTTGTGGCAAAAATAACAAAATTAACTGGAAAACAAAATAATATCTTGATAAAAATATCAACATAATAAATCTCTTGCTAAGAATTGCATAATGATATTCAAAAAAATGTTTGCTTCAAATCAAAATAAGTCCAATCCTAGGATTCTATTTTGTCTCTGTCCTTCCACGGAATTCATCTATGCGATACTATTGAGTAAACAATCTGCATAAGGATAAATAACAATGTTTTAGTCTAATTAAACAATCAAACACACACTTAAGTCAGTGATATATATGACTTTTGATACTTAGTTATAAAATACTACCAAGTTAGTATTGTTTTTTTTTTTCTATACTAACCTTGCTATTGTCAATATTCGATGGCGGTAAGTTTCTCCTTGATGTATACATTGGTTTTTCTGCTTTATAAAAGCAAAATCTGGATGGCTGAATTTACAAACATAATGTGACTGATCTTAAATCCTAATCAATGAAAATTAGTTAATGAAGTATTTTTGGTAGGAAACAAAAATATAATTATAAACTTGCTGCTAGATTATGATAAACATGACACTTACATATTCGGTGAGGAAAAAATTTGCCTCAAAGAGTGACCTGATTGTCCCTATAGTCATTGAAGAGAAAAGTCTGCAAAATATTAGGGGAAATTATTAGTTATAAGATAAAAAAAAGATAAAATAAAAATTGAATTATGAGAAAGTCCAAATTAGCGGCACGAAATTGACTTTAGTATAAAATTGAATGCACAATAATATTATTCCTATAATATTTATACAAATCGTAATTTTTATATAAATCTTATTCATTTATAATCTTATTCTTTTAATCTTTATTAGCATAAGGTATACTGAAAGGAGAAAGCCAATGACAAAGGTAATGGTAAATCAATAAATAAACAATTTTTCAAAATAAAATTGTTTAGTTAGCCGAAGATTATTTGTTCTTTTCCCTTATACATTTTGATCAATCAACTAATGAGGTAAACCGCAAGCATAAGCCATGTGAAGCATGCTTAGTTACTCAATTAAATGCATCACACATGCATTATATATACTCTCCCATACTTTTATAACACTTTCTATAAAGAAATGGAAGAAACTAAAACATTAACCAGAGTTAAAGGGGGATCTATAACAACAATTATGTATGTTTGCAATTTGCATAGTAATATCATCACAAATGCCTAATGCTAAATAAAACAGCCAACGAGAATTATGAGAAAGACAAAGAAAGAAAGAGAGAGAAGATTCAAGATTAGAAGAATAATTTCAAAACCCACATAAAACTAGGTTACTGATCCTAAGGCCTAAGCCAATGATAGAGGCTACATGATCTACCACAAACTTCAAGCAAAATATATACTATGACCTCTCCTTAAATATGATGCACCTTTACACAGTCACAAAAATTACAATGGATAACAGAGTGTGTTGTGTGAGAAACATAAAATGCAATGAAATATTCATACACTTAAGTAATTTGATGGCTCTCATGATTTCCCCAGGTAAGTGTAATT
The DNA here is from genome assembly GCF_000816755.2 of Arachis ipaensis. Taxonomy (NCBI): domain Eukaryota; kingdom Viridiplantae; phylum Streptophyta; class Magnoliopsida; order Fabales; family Fabaceae; genus Arachis; species Arachis ipaensis. The sequence continues at coordinate 114,934,561 of NC_029785.2, read as the reverse complement.
CTATCCCTGTAGCGAACTTTCAAGGCCACCAGAATTGTAACAGTTTCCACAGAATAGTGCCCGCGATCTGCATTAATTAAGCGATTAACATGAGAAATGCAGTAGCTTCATATATTCAAAGGCTACATAATGTGATCTTCGATATTGCCAAAGGAAACATCCTATTATAACATTCTTCAATGAATCTATTACATTTAAGTTGTTCAACATAATGTCCTTCAAGAAAGATGAGACTATTATAGCTAAATATTTAACTCCTGCTCAGGGGCTTATTTTCTGCTGTAAAAAACCCAAAGGTTTTCACTTATAGACTACGATAATTGAAAATGTATCAATCTTTAATCCAATTTGTATCACTCAATAAAAATAGAACACAACTTGTACTTATTATGTCCTCAGCAAAATAGCAAAAGGATAACATGGACATCAAAAGTTTTGGTCCTCACTGAAAACATCCTAGAAAAGCATCTCATGCCATCATCATTCCAATGATTAAGAGAAAACTATATAGAAAATACACCAATCTAGCTATTTATAATTCACTCCACATTCATTACTCAAATATGATAAATGGATAAATACAAATATTTAGCTTGTCTCACCTTACTGCCCATAGTGTAAAAGAATAACTACACTCCCATTACAAGAACTCAAGAACTGTGAATGCATTTTTCTTACACAAATATGATAAATGGATCACCTGCAAATTGATGCATATATGTAAATACTTCGAGCCAGCTTTCAGCAACTTCCTCTTGACCATCCTTCCTTATAAGTCGTTTGAACAAACCATACTTGTATCTTAGACCAAAACCCCATGCATGGTAATTCAATGTTGCCAAGGAGTTCACAAAGCAAGAAGCAAGGCGGCCTAATCCTCTGTTCCTAAGGGTGGCATCTGGCTCCTGCGGATTGGATTATACATCTATTTACTCTATAATAAAGCTCAAACAAATTACTGAATACAGATAGTAGCACCAAAAAATGTAAAGTTTGAGATAGTGTTTATAAGAATTCAATTCAATCGATGTGCCAATTAGAAATATATTACACAACAGCTTGCGAAAGTGTTTTCACATGTCCTGTAATATGTAAAATAGTAGACTAAGGGCCATCAACGTGGCCTAATAACAATCCCTAATAACCAACTGAACAGTTATAAAGTCAAGAGAGATACTAACAAAAAGTGGCAGAAGTTGTATCTTGGGACTTTTAAAACATATTTAAAACACTTGGCATATTGTCGAACACTTGGCATGCAAAAGCATAAACAACACAAAATAGTATTAACAAACATTCTTTGCAACACCAATTCAAAATTCAGCACCAATGACATGAAAAATCAGCAGTATTTCGCAGTGGCTCAACAGAGTATCAGTCAATTAATCCAAACAAACAGAAATTCAAACTCAAGAAGCTATTAACAACATGTTTAACTGTGTATAAACTAACACTAATTCTAATAAATCCTAATTCTAACCTAAACTCAACTAATAGCAGCAAATAATCCTAACCAAATCAAATTAACACTAGAATCAACATATAACTAATACTAAATTAACTAAAACAGAGAAAAAAAGATGATTTGAGAACCTGAGTCAAAGAACAGAGCAAGAACAAAGGAGAGAGGGATGTAGTGGCAGTGACCAGTCGCTGCTGCGTTTGAACTCACTGGAACTAGAGTGGCTCTGTTCTGATTCTGTGACTGGGAATGAGGGAGGCAAGGGCCATCTAGAGAGCCACAATGTGAGGTTGTAAGGAGGGGAAGAAGATGGTCGCGACGGTACAGGATGGTAGCCCCCGGCGGCGAGACAGAGAAGGCAAGAGACTGGGGAAGAGAAAGAGAGAAAGGGTTTTCGCGGTGGTTGTTCGGCGAAGGTGGAAGAAGAAGAAAAAGAAAGAAGGGAAGAAGAAGATGATGATGAAAGTGGTGGTTCTGGGGTTCTGATGGAGACGCCGAGGGTGATGATCGATGTTGGTTTTGCGTTGGTGGTCGAAGAGAACCTAGGGTTAGAGTGAGTGAGTGACGGCCACGGGGGCACTTAGGGCCGCTAGCTCTCTTCATGATTTGATTGCGGGAATTGGTGTTGGTGCCTTTTGTAGCAGAAGCCCAGACCACTAGCATAACCGCCTCTATTTTGTTAATTTGCGGTGATATAATAAACGGCTACCAATTTATTGCCGCTATCCTCCGTTTTTGTTGTAGTGTATATATTATATTATATTCTATATTAATTTTACTTACCAATCTGATCCTGCAGATGGTTATGCCATGATTAAATGGAAAATCATAGGCTAAGAATTGAGTGATTGAGACGTGTAATGTTGTAAAATCAGATCAAATTATGAAGATTTTTCGATCTTAATATTCCGTTTCAATTGGACCCAAAACAAGTTTATCATCCCATATAAGTTGTCTTCATATGTTTGTTTGGGTGTCATTATTTTGATAAAAAAAAGATTTTTTTCAATGAAAAAAGATCTTTTTTTTTTATTTTTTAGTGTTTGAAAAATTTCTAATAGTAAAAGTAAAAGTACTAGAAAAATAAAAAAAAATATCTTTTTTGAGAAGCTGTAATTTACATCTTTTTTAAAAGATCTTTTTTCTTAAAAAAAGATGTTTTTCATGTAATACATAAACAAAAAAGTACTTTTATATTATTATATCCAAACATAATTAATAAATAAAAAGATCTTTTTGTATGAAATGCCCAAACATAAAATTACTTTTACTTTTTCATAAGATTTTTAAAAAAAAGATAACTCGAAAAAATATCTTTTCTTAGAAGCTCACCCAAACAAGCCCATAATACAATGCTAAACTACTGTCTCATTAAACAATACACAACCTGATCTGTTTTTTATAACTCGGTCCCTAACGTCCTATAAATAAGATACATAATAGTGGAACAAAGTAAAAAGCTGTTCAAAATGGCAATACGCAATATAGTTACCAAAGTCACACACTTCATATGAAAATCATCTATAAGAGAGGAAATTCTAAAGGACAAAAGGTATATTATTCAATCTAAATACACATTGTATTCACCTCTCACTCTTACTTGAGCGTCGGAGTGTCTTTGCAGATACCTACCGTTGCTAGTTCTCTTGGAGCCAATGTATACCTCTTTTGTCTCATGCGAAAATGAGTTCAATCTTAGACAGTACGAGTTACACATCTACAGGGCTCACCACACCAGATTATTTGGCATCTACTACGGGGCCGAGTTTAATCTAACCCCACCATCACATCTTTTGCTCGCCTTTACCCCTTCTTTTGCTGGTTTTAATCGATGGTAGAAGAGCATAATTTACCTCTTCCTCCTTCCACTTAGACCGAACTGTTAGCTATAAACGAGTCATTATGGGCCGAGGTCTAGAGAGTAACCGAGCTATTGAACCAAAAATAAAATGGTCAGAGTGATGAAAAGGACTAGAAGAATGTTGATAACGGCAACAACCGTGACGACCATACCTTAAAGGCCAATATCGTGGTGAAAGTCACTCCAGCAAAAGCGACAAAGAGGATAAATCCTTTTTCAAAGGAAGTCATGAACTTCCAGATGTCCAAAAATTTTACTTTGTTGACGACCCTAAATACCTATGACGAACTCGGCGATCCCAACATCCACGTTACCATATTTTTCTCCATGATGTTATTGGATGGTGCAATTGATCCAATACTTTATCGTTCATTTCCTACTTTTTTTGGACGGTGTTGCCTTGATATGGCTTTCTGCTTTGCCTGTAGATTTTATATCGAATTTTGACGAGTGTATGTAACAATCCAACTTCTAGCCCCTCATGACCAAGGCTAGCAACCATGCGCTATTATTTAGCTGACTTTAGATACTTTAGACCATATATTAAGTGTATACATATGAGCCTGTAGCACAAGTCGAGAATCGCATATCTAGTCGCGCATATTAGAATAATTGTAAATTAAGCAGTTAATATAGGAAATGGAAGAAGCATAGCATAGCATAATCATATCATACGTGAAACGCTCGCAGGCTTAATTCATCACAAAACCCAAGTTCATACTTAATTACATACTTTATTTTAATGCTTACATCCCTGGCTCACAAGAGCCACCTATATTGGGACCCGATCTACTTTATTAAATAAATAAAACGAGCTAGCTATGTAGTTACCTGCTCTTTCATCGAGATTAGCAATCAGACTACTCCCCGAACATGCCTACGGAAGGTAGGGGAAAGTAAGGACCAGATGAGCAGCTTCTAATGAATTGGGTAATAATAAGTGGGCTTTTTGTAAAAAGATGAGGGAGATTCTGAGTAAAAGATTCGTGTCGGAGAAGCGAAATATACGAGATCACAAACGTAGATTGCTCGCGACTAAATATGAATTGAGATGAAAGCTTTATAAAGCCTTTTGTAAAGATTCGGATCTTCCTAGTGATATGCGGGACAAACCCTCTAAAAGGAATATCAAGAGCGAGGACTACTACTACTACTGCTACTACTACTGCTATTGCTACTGCTACTGCTACTGCTACTGCTACTGCTACTGCTACTGCTACTGCTACTGCTACTGTTGCTACTGCTACTGCTACTGCTACTGCTACTGCTGATACTGGATATCTAAAAATTTGCTGTCACAATATGCTGAAGTGGAGGAATCACTATGACATGCCTGTGATGTTGCTGCCTGTGGAGTCCTCTTTCCCAGTCTCAAAAGAGCTAAAGTACAGATCCGCCATCATCTGATCAATTCATGCCTCTGAGCTAAACTCAGTTGAAGGTACAGAAAAGAATCCCTGGCCCATCGAATCCTAGCTCGGCTATAGGGGATGGTGGTGAGGTGTCGGGTATAGGTACATCAGGAACCACTTGATCCTCTTCGGGGTTGAACCATGGTGGATACTCGTGTATGTCAATGATCAGAGACTCCAGTATTGGCTCTGCCATGTTCATAGGGTAAGGCGAAAAAGGATACTGGCCTCTGCCGGGGTGAAGCTCGAATAACAATGTATCATAAGGCATGCTAAGGTCAAACTCCTAGCTGAGCAGAGGGTGAGAGAAAGGATGGTCGGGAAGATAATAGGTGTGTGTATGCGGACTACCCCAAAATACCGCGCTCTCTATCGCGAGGTCCACGTAGCTGCCGTACGTTGGGTACTCAAAGAAGATCACGCCGGTCCCCATCTGCGAACATGGAAAAAAGGTGGTGAGAACCTAAGGTTCCCAGTAGGGTACTATACGAAAAACCTAAGGGGGTCCGCAGCCTAAGTCTAATCGTTTATAAGGTCACAATAGTAATCAATCATACAAACAGATGCAATCACAAGTATATAACAATATAACAGTCACATATACAAGTAAGCAGACACAAACAAGGAAATGCAGCAACCAAGTATGATGCAGTCTGGTCCTACGCAGGTTATGAGTTCATGCGTCGGTTGGCTACCCGCAGCCCGACGTTACCCGTCCCAAGTCCGGATATGGCTACTCTACTGGGTCGGTCGCGAACCGGTGCCCGAAATACAATCGCGGCACTAATAAAGAATGGTCAAAAAATACAAGGTGCTCCCAGTAAGTAATAGTCCATATGGCGGGCATCCTCACGCTCATATAGTCTTTGGCCAGGCGGGATGAAAATCCGCTGTGCTAGGTACTTCTTAGCACCTTGGAGTTTACAATTTCTTCTTCTACGACACATCTCAACAGAATTTATTTCTAAGGGACTTCTCCTTCCTTCTTTTATAAAAACTTGTGCCAGACTCTTTTTTAAAATATCTCAGCTTTGTCATATTTTACCATTTTGTCCCTTTTATTTAACTTTTCTATTTACCGTTTTTATTAGGTTTTTAATCACGCTTCCACCCTAATGTTATTATTTTATCATTGTATCTTCATATTTTTTTTAATATACATTTTCTCCTTCATTAAGTTAATTATTCATTTTTAATTTGACTTTATACCTGAAATTACTAATATGCCCCTAAGTACTCTAGTTTTACCGTTTAACCTTATTTAGCGTCAAAATTTTACTAGATTAATCCTAATAGTTGCCTGTGATTAAAATTATTTCTAATATTTTTATTAAATGCCAATTTTCACCATAAGGAACCTAAAATCAATTTATCCCTTTATTAATTTATTTACTTATTCTAGTCATCGTTTAATTTTACCATTTTACTTTTGATTTTTACACTAGAGCTTTTAATTATGCCCGAAATTTTATTGTAATTATAATCTTGACCCAACTAATTTATATAATTACTATTTTACTCCTAATAACACTAAATTTAGAATTTTACTTATTTTTTATTGAAATTACATTTTTAACTCTCTTTTTATCCAAAAATGACCATAACACCCTTTTTACTTTTACACCTTTGTTCCATAGGATTAAATCTATTTTTTAACTATTTTTTAACTCTTTTCTGTCATAATTTTCATGCTCGTAGTGACTAAAAATTTCAGAGGTGCAATTTTTATATTTTTCTTCACTTTTTGTGACGTTTAAAGCTTGAAACTTAAATCCCAAGTGCTTCCATGTTTTCAGCTATTTTCACACAAAATCCAGAGGGAATATAAGAGTATATTACACATGTTTAGCAAGCTAAAATAGTGGTAACTCACAAAATTTTCAAAAATTCAAAACAAGCACAAATTCACCACAAATTGGCTCATATAAGCACCGAAAATAAGTAAAACCATACTCTAACTAATCCTAACCCTTACCTTTTATGTAATTGAGTTAGTAAACCTTTCTCACACTAGAAAACGTGCATGCAAGGGCAGAAACAGCTGGTGGTGGTGAGTTTCATTTTTGGCCTAATGTGTCGCAAAACGTCCAAATTCAACCACTGTGGGCTCGAAACTCCTTAACTCCTTAGGCGTGCTCCATGAGTGCTTCAAGAGGAGTTCTCTATACATGGAAGAGAATAAGAATTCATCATGGCTACTATTTTTAAAAAGAAAAAGGAAAGGAGAAAGAACAAGAGCTTACCTAGCCAAAATTCGGTATAAACGCAAGGATTGGCGAAAACAGGCAAGAGTTTTTGCTTGTATGGTTTGAGTCATTGAAGAACACTTGAATAATAGTGTATGAATAGTGAGATAAGGGGCTGAAAACATAGGTAGTATGTGCAAAATTTTCTCTATTTCTCCTCTCTCACACACGGTTTTTATCTTTCTCTTTATGGTAAAATGTTATTAAATTCTTGCTTGGTAATTGTCTTAAATAAAATCTGAATCTAACCTAATTAAATGTGGTAAAAGAGAAATGGAAAAATTAGAGAGGAATGGGCTGATAGTAAGAGAAAAGGAGCGTGATTTCGAAGAAACACAGTCAGCGTCATAATGACGTATTTATCCTTAGTTAACCGAGGTTAATTACTCGTGGTTAAAAACACAGCAGAGAGGGGTGAGAGGCTGAGATAATCTCGAATCAGAGGCTAAGACAGGGGGTGGAGTTAATTAGGTAGCAAGCAAGAGGATTCGGGGCCTCTAGGAGTCGTTTGCGGAATACTAGGCAGAAATTCGGTTCGGATAACTTTTACCGGACGGTAAAACAATTAATGGCTAATAGTTATTCTTAAGAGGTAAATCCTGAAGGGATAACTAATATGAATCTAGAGACACATTTACTTGAATCGAAATTACTTTTACCACTGGTTATGAGGTTTTCGGTTACTAGAATTTTTTTGGTGCACGCACAATCGTTACTAAAAGCGTTTTTGCGGCTCAAAAGTTTTTGGTGTAGTAACTAAATCAATTGTAAGATAGTATTTAATATCCATTAGTCAAATTTGACTTAGAGAGATTAATTATCCTCATAAAGCCAAGTTTGACCTTGTAACTCTCTTTTTCTTTTTAATTTTTAATTTTTTTTCAACTAGAAAAGTCTGTTTACTGAAAATCTGGTTCTTACATTCTACCCTCCTTAAAGAAAAATTTGTCCTCAAAATTTAGTCACCTGAGAATAACTATGGGTAATCCTTCTTCATTGTTCTCCCTAATTCCTAGGTGTGTTCTTCCATGCCATCTCGTCCCCAAACAACTTTTACTAACGGAACCTCCTTGCCTCTCAGCTGTTTGATACTCCGGTCGACTATTTGCACGGGTGGTACTTGAAACGTCAAGTCATCCCGTAACTGTACTGTTTCAGGTTCTAGGACATGACTTTCTTCAGGATTATATTTTCTAAGCTGGAAAACGTGGAATACATCATGAAGATTGGATAGATAAGGGAGAAGAGCTATTTGGTAGGCTACTGATCCCACTCTTTTTTAAATCTTAAAAGGACCTATAAACCTAGGGCTTAGCTTCTTGGTCTTGAGACTACGACCCACTCCGGTGGTTGGTGTTACTTTAAGAAAAACATAATCACCTTCATTAAACTCTAAAAGTTTCCTTCTCCTATCGACATAGCTCTTCTGTCGGCTCTGAGCCGCCAGAATCCTCTCACAAATTCTCTTGATTTTCTCAGTTGTCTCCTGAAATAACTCTGGTTCCAGCATACTAGAATCTTTTCCTTCATACCAGCATAGTAGGGATTGACATTTGTGACCGTAGAGTGCTTCGTATGGTGCCATCCCGATACTTGCATGGAAACTGTTGTTGTAGGCAAATTCTACAAGCGGCAAGTATCTTTTCCAACTTTCTTTCTAGTCTAGTGCACATGCTCGTAAAATATCTTCCAGAATAGTCCTTTCCAACTGGCCGTCTGTCTGAGGATGATAAGTTTTACTCATGTGTAGACGCGTTCTGAATGCTTTCTGAAAAGCTCCCTAAAATCGTAAAGTGAATCTCGAGTCCTTATCTAACACAATACTGGATGGTACCCCGTGCAACCTAACTATTTCCCGAATATAAAGTTCTGCGAGCCTTTCCATTGAATAGTCCATTCGGATTGGTAAAAAGTGAGCAGACTTGGTCAATCTATCCATAATTACCTAGATAGCGTCATTGCCGGATGTAGTTCTTGGCAGTCCTGAAACAAAGTCCATCGTAATCACCTCCCATTTTCACTGTGGCACTTCTAGAGGCTAAAGAGTTCCTGATGGTTTCTGTGGCTCAATCTTCACCTTTTGACGTGTGAGACACTTAGAAACAAAGGTAGCTATGTCTCTCTTCATTCAGGGCCACCAGAACATCTGGCTCAAATCCTAGTACATCTTAGTGATACCTGGGTGGATCGAAAATCTTCCATGATGTGCCTCCCTTAATATTTTCTATCGCAGATTATCGAATTCTGGCACACATTTCTTACCCTTGAATCGCCATAGTCCTTCTACATCCTGTCTTACTTCTCTCTATTGGTTCTTGTCGACACAGGACAACACATGACAAAAACCTGGTCATCTTTGACTTTTGAGCTTGCACTCGTCGAAACACGTTTAAGTCAATTACTTACGTACTTGAGAATCAGCTTCATATTCAATTTCTATCTCTTCCAAATTTACTTGGGTGTTTTCACTCATTTGTCGATCACTCAAGTTTGCTTCGTGCTCAGCCTCCATAATAGCAACTATTTGAGCTATATTTTCTGCATTGCCTCCTTGAGCCCTATCTCTACCAAATGTTATTCCCAACTCTTCAACATGTGAAAATGGTTTATTGTAGAGGCCATTAAAATTAGGATGGGAATGAAATTAAAAGAAATATAATTAAGCAATAAATATTAAAAAGCTTAGATAAACTTGTATTAAGAAAGTTGCTTAGAATTTACACTCTTCCATTCATTGAAAATTTGTCGCTCCACTGCAACTATTTTATCTTTGTCATTCCAACCAAATTCACTCCCAGCCATGCCCACTATTTCAAAAATATTATCTCTTTAGCAATTTCATCCTTGATTCAATGTGTGAATTAGCCTAAACATATGATAACAATTCAAAGTTACCACAATTCAATAAACATATAGCAAGCAAGATATGACATAACCTTTCTCCAATAATTTTGTCTTTCCAAATAAATGGGATATGAAATTGAAACAAACATACATAATAACAATTAAGCCTCATTTCCCTGGTTTGGTTAGTTATACTTATAATAATGCCATAGATCCTACCATAACTTATGTACATTCAAACTATCGAAATTAACATATTTAGCTGCTGTCAAAGAGGATTGAATTGGATAATTTATCTCTGCAGTAGCAAGGTATAATTATGTGACCAGTCAAAATGAACTTAATCTATGTAGAGGATAAACAAAAAAATAAATATTAGGTAAAAAAAATTGTACCTTAAGATCAAATCTAGGGATATTTTTATGAAGCATTTTTTTGAAATATTTTCCATAACCGGATTTGAACGTGCCATTGTCACACCTCCAAGAAGTAGTTTTAAACTCTATCAAAAACTCAACTAGTTTTGCATCTTCATGTGGCATCTATTGTCGCTTAGTTTGCTTTGAATTAGGTCAAGAATTCACATTCATTTCTCTTCAAGTGGAAGATCCACTACAATCATTTTATCTTTGTCGTTCCAAGCAAATCTACTCCGAGCCATGCTCACCATCTCAACTATTACAAAGTATTGTCTCTTTAGCAAAATTTACCCTCGATTCAATGTGTGGATAATTCAGAGTTTAGTACTAAAAAATCTAATGATCTCGAGTATAAAATCACACAATTAAAAGTCTTATTCATCGCCACTACTTATTCAAACTCATACCGATAGTTATTACTACTAAAACTAAATTCAATAAACTTACTTAAAAGCTTAAATTCTATACAGAAGAGTAGCAATGTATAGAATTTAACCCAAAGATCCAAGCACATATTCTACGGTGATTTGAAGAAAAATTTGAAGATAATACAAAGTAAACTATGTCATTGATTGGCCAAGGTAATTCATGTCAGGAAATGAAATTACATAATTTCCCAGAATCTGGTATAAAAAATGCAGAATATGTCCAAGGCTAGAGATAGCATACAGTTAACAATTAACTAGAACAACATGCAGGAGTAGAATGCTAATCCAAGATAAGCAAGCCTTTATACTATGGAAGAGAGGGAACAGAGAACAACTACATAGATAATCAAGCCATTATAGGTGCTGTAGATTTATTTATTTATTTCTTCTCTTTTTCTTCTTCATTGAAGCAAATTTTGTTCTCATCACCTTCATTTTACTTGAAAGTTTTTTTACTTTATTTGGAGGCTTAGTTATTGTGCTGTCCTTAAGGCTGATTTTTTCTGGCCTTTTAGGTTTGAAAACTTGTGTTATTGAAGGATCCAAAACATCCCTTGAGCACTGAAGAGAGATCCCCATGCATGTGGCTTCATCCCATAGCTCTTTTCCCGTCTCAAAATCCCCTCCTCTATAAAGCTTTGGAATGAGCACATCATACACTGGTCCGTAACCACCCAGTGAACTTCTCTTCATTTTCTCAAAAAGTTCAAGAGCACGATTCACCCTTTCAACCCCAAAGAGAATACCAATCAAACTATAGTAGAACTTATGGTTTGGTACCAAACTATTTCCGATCATTTGATCCACTATATCTTTTCCTTTGCCGAATCTGCCAGTCAGAAACAACACCTTTGCTACAAGATAATAGCTGACCCAATCTGAAGCACAACCAGAATGTTTCATTTTTTTAGGTATTTGAAAAGATTCTTTAACCCTTCTGGTCTTTCCTAAACATGAGAGCAAGATGTTGTAACTGATCGAGGTTGGAAAAACCTTGTAAGACTTCATCTCCATCATTTCATTTAAGGCTTCAAGCACAAGCCTTGAAAAATTACGTCTAAGATTCCGCTCACAAAGGCATCTAAGGAATGTGTTGTAACAAATTAAATATGGGGCAACCCCATTTGATTTCATCTCTTGAATAATCCTCCTAGCTTCTTTCGCATTCCTCTGCACAGACCACCTGTAAAGGATACTTCTGTATATGCAAAGCATTGTGCTTGCAATCTTGTCTTTGTGATGCCAAACTACCCCTTCAGCCCTCTTAGGATGCCCTCTAGAACAGAGAGCATTAATGATTGCAGTAACTGTGAATTCGTCAATAGAGAACTTGTACTTGTCCAAATTCTTAAAAAAACCCAATGCCTCATCTTCTTTCCCCAATTTGACCAAAGTCTCGACTACAAGACCAAAATTCTCGGCATCCATAACTCGACCCTCCTTCTTCAGGTCTCCAAACAAGATATCCATCGCTGTGTAGTCTTTCTTTTCTGTGAAAACTCGAAGAGCGTAGTTATAATCTTTATCTTCTAACTTACAACTCAAATTCTTACTAGACCATAAGAAGAACCTGAGCAATCTCCTAGTATGTGCCTCATGCTTACAAGAATCATTAGCCTGAGTTACAAGAGATGAAGTCAAAGAATCTCTATACTTATTCAGACTAAACTCCAATTCATTTAACCCACCAACATTGCTCGTAACAACACTGCACAGCTCTTGCAACTGGAGAGGTAACGGTGTTGATATTGGGGGCAATGTGGAATAAAGTGAGATTAAAACTCTCATAATTTAACCCAAAGGGCGTTTGCAAGCAGAGTTGAGCAAGACATTCATGCTGAATTTGATTTGAGCAATTCTTCAAACAAATTATGAGCATCAGTTGTAACTCGAAATCTTCATATCAAGCACAAGGGCAGGTTAGCGAGAAAGTATGTGACTTGTTACTTTGGTATCCATCACATTCAAGTTATTCGTCGAATTAGATATTTCTAAGCTTCAGGAAAAGTTATTTTTCTCCGTTCACACTTTCTCATTGGTTGAGGCAGAGAATAGTGGAATTGCCATCCAAGCACGTTGAAATCATGGAATCGAGCCACTTCCACCTCAAAGAGGGAAGAAAGTGGAGCCTATTGGTGCCCTTTAATTTGTCCTCGCCATTGAGGTAGTCCTCGGAGTTCATGAAATCCTCCGGTACGATTCCACCTGGGACTCGTGGTCGGCGTGTTGTGGTTAACGTGAAGTAAGGATGGTTGGGTGGGGCGGGATGCTTTACCTCACACGCTTTGTCATCATGGCGCCACTCGATCTGGCCAATGAGGGGGTTGAGGCATAGTTATTAGAATCAAACCGGTAATCAACTCGGTAATACAACTGGGTCATTGGGTCATTAATTCAACCGGTTGACCTGATTACAATTAAATATAAATATAAAATTACAAAAAATCATCTTAAAATTAAAAATTCAAAAGCATGTCTTTACAAACATATTAATAACAATCAAGTATCAAAATTCTAGGGAAAAAACACAGAAAAATAATCAATAAGTTAATGATAAACAAACTAATTAAAAACTAAATTCAACTAATTATACTAAATCAATACTGCTTATGTAAGAATCAAATCCATCAATACTAAGAATCAAATCTATTCTTCAACAAATTTAGCTCACTGGTAATTTTCAACAACAAATTCAACTAAGATAATTGATGCCAGGGCATTTTGGCCAGTTTCACTGACCTTTTCTTTATGGTTTTAGGGTAGTTTCATGCACTTTCTTAGGATTCATTAACGTTGAGCTAAGCCACTTTGAGCCACGTTAGTTGCCACGTTAGTTCAGTTAACGTGGACTCTAACATAGAGGGAGCAAAGAATTGCCAACGTTAGTGACACTCACCTTTGTCACTAACGTTGGGATGAGCCACTATGAGCCACGTTAACTGTCACTAACGTTCTCAACCCCACATTTTCACTTAACGTCAACACCACTAACGCCCTAAGCTAAAGTCCCTGACTACTTCACACTTTCTCTGCAAGTAAAGCTGAGCCCACTGAAGAAGATAACTGCTTCAACTCAAGATCCAAAGACCCATATCCAAGACTTGAAGAGCTAACTAGAAGATCAGAAGAATAGTATAAATAGGGAGAGCTTTGAACTAGAAAAAAAAAGCTTTTGGCATTATTAGAATTACTCTCTGTATTTTACTTTCTCTGCAACTTTTAGTTTAATTCTCAGAATGTACTCTCCATCTATGCTTTTCATTCCCAGAGCTATGAACAAGTAAACCCCTTTCATTGGGTTAGGGAGCTTTGTTGTAATATGATGGATCAATAATAGTTTTCATTATCCTACTTATCTCTTTTCTCTTGATTTTACTAGAAAGCTTTCAATCTTCATCCAATTAAATAGTTATCTTGGAAAAGAAGCTATTGATACTTGGATCTCTTCTGAACCTTGGAAAAGGGATGAAGAGATCATGCTAGAAATGCTTTCTCATGTTGGACCAAATTGGGGTTTGGGCGGATATGGTGACATATAATTCTCCCAATACTTTGATTTGGAAATACATGTGGTATAATCAGTGACCACACTTCATCTCTTCTCATGAGCAATTAGACCAAGAAATTGTCTATTGATCTGATTTGAGAGATTGAATTACCAAGTAATTGGAATTCAATCACTTAAGATTGCCAAGGAGATCAATGAATGCATTGATTGAGGAAGAGATGAAAATGAACTTGATCCGGAGAATGCAACATCTCCTAAGCCCAATGAACTCCCCATTTCTGATCTTACCCATTCTCTTTACTTTCTACTATTTACCTTCCATAATTTATTTTCTACAATTTACTTTCCCGCCATTTAATTTCCTGCAATTCTCAACCAAATTTCTACTTAGCTCAACTAGAACATTCTTCCAATTAAAGTTACTTGAACAATCAATCCCTGTGGGATTTGACCTCACTCTATTGTGAGTTTTTACTTGACGACAATTCGGTATACTTGCCGAGGGAGATTTGTTAAAGGACAAGTTTTTGTGCATCAAGTTTATGGCGCCGTTGCCGGGGATTGATTTTGAATCAACAATGATTAAATTGGTGGATAACTAGATTGAGCATTTATTTTTATTTTGTTTGATTTAAGTTCATTTGAGTAATTTACTTTTTGTTTGGCTATTTCTTTCCCTTTCCCCTACCCATTTCTTAGTTGTTTTCAATTCAGTCACTAACCCACTAACTGTTTGATATATTGCATCACTCACACTAACAGCATTTCTGTAGAAATTATTGTCTGCATCTATCTTTCTTGCTTTTTTCTTGTTGGTTATATGACAGGTAGAAGAAGCGGGGCTTTAACTTCTTTTGATTCTAAACCTGAGAGGACCTTCCTTAGATTAAGGAGGGAAGCAAGAGGAAAGAGAGTAGTTGGTGCTGAGGAAGAGAAAGAGTACTTTGAACCAGATATGGATGAGAATATAGAGAACCATCATGAAGAAGAGGCTCACAACCATGGCAGAGAAGGTCCAGCGCATCAGGCTGGGCAAGAGAGAAGAGTTCTGGGTTCTTACATCAACCCAAACCCAGGAAACTGTGGGAGTAGCATCCAAAGGCCAACCATACATGCCAACAACTTTGAAGTAAAGCCACAACTCATCACCCTTGTTCAGAACAATTGTTCATTCGGAGGATGTGTCCAAGAAGACCCCAATCAATATCTAACCACCTTCCTGAGGATATGCGATACAGTGAAGTTTAATGGTGTTCATCCTGACACTTATAGACTACTTCTGTTCCCTTTCTCACTCAAGGACAAAACATCTAAATGGCTGGAATCCTTTCCAAAGGAGAGTTTAGCAACCTGCGAAGATGTGGTGAATAAATTCTTGGCAAGATTCTATCCTCCTCAACGGATCAACAGGTTGAGAGCTGAGGTACAAACCTTTAGGCAGCAAGATGGTGAGACTCTATATGAAGCATAGGAAAGGTTTAAGGACCTGACAAGAAGATGCCCGCCAGATATGTTTAATGAATGGGTGCAGTTGCACATTTTCTATAAAGGTCTTTCATATGAATCAAAGAAGGCAGTAGACCACTCATCCGGGGGATCTCTGAACAAGAAGAAGACCATTGAAGAAGCCATAGATGTCATTGAGACTGTAGCTGAGAATGACTATTTCTATGCTTCTGAAAGAGGCAACACTAGAGGAGTGATGGAGCTGAATAACATGGATGCACTGCTAGCTCAAAACAAGATGATTACCAAGCAATTAGCTGACCTCACCAAGAAGATAGAGAGGAATCAAGTAGCAGCAATCACCACTTCAGCAGTAACTCAAGAAGGAGTGAATGAAGAGGCAGAGGGTGATCAGAAACAAGCCAACTACATTGGAACTTCACCCAAGCAGCACCATGACCCATACTCCAAAACATATAATCCTGGTTGGAGGAACCACCCAAACTTTAGGTGGGAAAATCAACAAGATCAAGGCCAAGATCAGAGACGCCACAACCCCAGCAACAATGCAACTCACCAACATTCCACACAGAGATCATATCAGCACCCACCTAACAACACACCTCAACATCCATACCAAAGTCAAAATGGCCCTTCTCACCCCTCCAATCTCAACTCACCATCATCTGAAGATAGACTCTCCAGGATTGAGACCCTACTTGAAGGCATATGCAAGGAAATCCAAGATAGTAAGATGTTCCAAGTGGAAGTGCGATCGAACCTGCAAAATCAAGATGCTGCCATCAAGAAACTTGAGATACAAATTGGCTACCTATTCCAGCAAGCTGCTGGCCATGACCTTTGCAGCAACATTGAGTCAAGGCCAAGGGAGGAGTGTCAAGCTATCACCCTCAGAAGTGGAAAGGAATTGAATGAGACTTCCAAGCAACCACAAGAGAAAGATTCAGTTGGAAAGAAGGAGAAACAAGATGAAGTTCAAGTCCCCACCTCCAACTCACATCAAAAGGAATGAGAGCTGAAGCCATATGTTCCGAAAGTCCCATATCCTCAACAACTGAAGAAGAAGGGGGATGACATCCAGTTCTCCAGATTTTTAGAAATCTTCAAGAAATTACAGATTAACATACCCTTTGCTGAAACAATAGAGCAAATGCCGCTCTATGCCAAGTTCTTGAAGGAGTTGATGACCAAGAAGAGAAGTTGGAAGAACAACGATACTGTGATACTGACTGAAGAATGTAGTGCCATCATCCAGCATAAATTACCCCAGAAATTGAAAGATCCTGGGAGCTTCCAAATTCCTTGTATTATAGGAGAAATAACAGTGGAAAAGGCTTTATGTGATTTAGGAGCCAGCATAAATCTGATGTCTGTAGCTATGATGAGAAAAATGAGGATTGAGGAGGCCAAACCAACAAAAATGGCCTTACAACTGGCAGACCGATCATTCAAGTTTTCTTACGGCATAGTGGAAGACTTGCTAGTGAAGGTAGGAGACTTTATCTTTCCAGCAGATTTTGTAGTTGGACATGAAGGAAGGAGCTAAGGCTTCTATCATCTTGGGCAGACTGTTCTTAGCTACTGCCGGAGCTGTCATCGATGTCCAAAAGGGTGAACTTACCCTTAGACTACACAATGAAACAATGATGATCAATGTGTTCAAGGCCATGAACTACCCACAGGAACCATTGGGAGAATGTATGAGGTTGGACTCACTGGAAGATGTGGTACAAGAGACTTTTGAAGAAGAAGAACTTGAGGAGTTAACAGAAGAGGAGGAATCAGCATCAAGCGAAAAAGCTGCAACAGCTGAGGTTCAAGTTCAGGGCACAATAGAGGAGAAGAATGAAAAGAAAGAAGCACCCAAACTTGAACTAAAGGCACTGCCACCCACTCTCAAGTATGCATATCTAGGGGAAAATGAAAGTCATCCAGTGATCATAAATTCATTCCTCAGCCAATAACAAGAGGAAGAGTTACTTCAAGTATTACAAAAGCACAAGGATGCCATAGGATGGACTCTTGCTGACTTGAAGGGAATCAGTTCGGCCATATGTATGCATAAGATACTATTGGAAGATGATGCCAAACCATCCATTCAACCCCAAAGGAGGCTGAATCCAGTCATGAAGGAAGTGGTACAGAAAGAAGTCATGAAGTTGTGGTAAGGAGGAGTGATCTATCCGATCTCAGACAGCCCATGGGTCAGCCCTGTGCAAGTTGTCCCAAAAAAGGGAGGAATCACTGTAGTCCCCAATTAGAAGAACGAACTAATCCCTACAAGGACCGTCACAGGATGGCGAATGTGCATAGACTACAGAAAACTCAATGAAGCTACACGAAAAGATCATTTCCCCCTTCCCTTCATGGATCAGATGCTGGAAAGACTTGCAGGCATGCATATTACTATTTTCTCGATGGTTATTCAGGATATAACCAAATAGTGGTTGATTCAAGAGACCAAGAGAAAACCTCCTTCACCTGCCCATATGGAGTGTTTGCCTACAGGTGCATGCCATTTGGGCTATGCAATGTACCCGTAACCTTCCAATGCTGCATGCTCTCTATTTTCTCAGATATGATAGAAAAATTTATCGAAGTTTTTATGGACGACTTCTCAATATTCGGAGATTCCTTTCCTAGTTGCCTAGATCACCTGGCCCTGGTATTAAAAAGATGTCAAGAAACTAATTTGGTCTTGAACTGGGAGAAATGTCACTTTATGGTGACAAGAGGAATAGTTCTTGGTCATAAGGTTTCTAACCAAGGCATTGAGGTGGACAGAGCCAAGGTGGAACTCATTGAAAAATTACCTCCACCAAGTGATGTCAAGGCAATTAGGAGTTTTCTAGGGCATGCTGGCTTTTACAGAAGGTTTATTAAAGATTTTTCAAAAATAGCCAAGCCCTTAAGCAATCTCCTTGTATCTGATACACCATTTACCTTTGATGAAAAGTGCATGCTAGCATTCGAGAACTTGAAAAAGAGGTTGTCCTCTGCTCCTATCATTTCCCCACCTGACTGGAACCTACCATTTGAACTGATGTGCGATGCATCTGATTTCACAATTGGGACAGTGTTGGGGCAGAGGAAAGATAACTTGGTCCATGTGATATACTATGCCAGCAAAGTCCTCAATGATACTCAAAGAAACTATACCACGACTGAAAAGGAGTTGCTGGCAATAGTTTTTGCATTTGACAAGTTTAGATCATACCTCATTGGTGCCAAAGTGATTGTCTTCACAGATCACACAGCACTTAAATATTTCTTTGCCAAGCAAGAATCAAAACCAAGACTAATAAGATGGATCTTATTGTTGCAGGAATTCAATATTGAAATCAGAGACAAAAAAGGAGTGGAGAACAAGGTAGCAGATCACCTATCCAGAATCCCTCATGATAAAGGAGGAACACATGATACAAATGTAAATGAGTTCTTCCCAGATGAATAGTTGATGATGATTCACAAAGCACCCTGGTTTGCAGATACTGCCAATTTTAAAGCAACTGGGGCTTTACCTCCAGAACTCAACAAACACCAGAAAAGAAAGCTCATCAATGATGCAAAGTATTTTGTCTGGGATGAGTCATATCTCTTCAAGAAGTGTCCAGATGGAATCCTGAGAAGATGTGTTTCGGAAGAAGAGGGACGAGAGGTCTTGTGGAATTGTCACGGCTCATGCTATGGAGGCCATTTTGGAGGGGACAGAACTGCAGCCAAGGTATTACAAAGCGGATTCTTTTGGCCCACCCTTTTCAAGGATGCCAAAGAACTGGTAAAGAATTGCAATGAATGTCAAAGAACTGGAAACTTACCCAAAAGAAATGAGATGCCACAGAACTTCATCTTAGAACTGGAACTGTTTGATGTGTGGGGAATCGATTTCATGGGACTATTCCCAACCTCATGTTCAAACAAGTACATCTTGGTAGCAGTGAATTATGTTTCCAAGTGGGTAGAGGCTATTGCAACCCCAACGAATGATAACAAGGTGGTCATGAACTTCCTCAGAAAGAACATCTTTAGCCAGTTCGGAGTCCCACGAGCACTCATCAGTGATGGAGGGAGTCATTTTTGTAACAGACCACTAGAAGCTCTCCTCCTACGATACAGGGTGAAACACAAGATTGCCACACCTTACCACCCCCAAACAAGTGGGCAAACTGAGATATCTAACAAAGAGCTAAAAAGGATTCTGGAAAAGACTGTAGGAGCATCAAGAAAGGATTGGTCGAAGAAACTGGATGATGCTCTTTGGGCATACCGGACGGCATTCAAGACACCAATCGGGATGTCTCCATACTAACTGGTGTATGGAAAGGCTTGTCATCTACCATTGGAGCTGGAACACAAAACCCTCTGGGCTCTCAAGCTGCTAAATTTTGATAGCATTGCTGCTGGTGAAAAGAGGATCTTGCAGTTGCAAAAAATGGAGGAGTTCAGATCTCAAGCCTATGAAAATGCCAAGATTTATAAAGAAAAGGCAAAGAGAAGGCACGGCCTCCATTTGACACCCAGGAGCTTCGAAGAAGGACAGCAAGTGCTCCTCTACAATTCCAAATTAAGACTTTTCCCTGGGAAACTCAAATCAAGGTGGTCAGGACCCTTTCTTGTCACAAAGGTCTCGCCGTATGGACACATAGAAATCATGGAGGAAAGTTCAAAGAGGACGTTCACTGTGAACAGACAAAGGCTCAAACATTACATGGGCAACATGGGGGAAAACCCCAAAGTGAAGTATCTCCTCAAGTAATGGAGGAATCGTCGAGCTAGCGACGCTAAAAGAGCACTTCGTTGGGAGGCAACCCAACCTAAGGTAGTTTTCTTTTCATTTGCATTTTAATAAAAATCACAAGTAGTTTCCCCCGTATTGCGAGGAGCTAAGTTTGGTGTTACACACCAAAACAATACAAGAGTAAGTGTGTAATTCTAAGTTTGGTGTTCCACCAAAGATTTCAGTTAGAATCACACTACACTCCTTCAAGGGAAAATTGCTAGATCCAACCAATCAGGGGAACCACTTAACAGTAGTTAATTTCTAGTTCATAGTTGTCTTACTGATAACAACACATGAGATTTTCTGCATGTATTCAACCTGCTGTATTAGGCAAGGAACTAAGTTTGGTGTTCACACACCAACTTAAGTTCCGAAATTCACAAGCATACATGCATACTAACTATCTCTCAAGTGCTTTGGGGACAAGCAACTTCCAATAACTTTGCAGGGATTCAATCAATCTTTTGGAAAAACAGTGCACCATCATCCAAGGAAGCAGGGAAGGATGCAGAAGCTATGGAAGATGAAAACAAATGGGTAGCTGGAAGGCATCACCAAAAGGTTGTATTGTTACTTGATTCCATATGCTTGGAAATACTCAATTTGGAAGTCTGAATATGCCCTTGATTAATAGTCACTCTTTAAGCTTAATTCACTAGAATTTGATGTTTGTTTTTGCTTAGGTCTATGATTGCTAGTCAAATTGCCTGTTTTCAATTCCATCTTGCTTATTGTATGCTTGTCCTTTTTAAGCTAAATAAAAAGGGATGTTATGAAAGACCAGAGTGGAGTTCAATTTGTGGAGTAAGTTCTTAGATTTGTGGTGTAGTAATCACTTAGCTAAGTTGGTTCACCAACAAGGTGGGAAGGCAACTATCTGTCCTAAATCATATGCTTGAAACACACCCCATGAGACTAGCTAAATAATAAGATCCAAGACCTCAAGGGAAGAAAATAACAAACCATGTGCCTATGGTGTGCATGTATGGGGGAGAGAGACTTGAGAGAGTAAGTCCTTAGGGGTGCTTCAACACCTAGCACCTTGAACCAACTGGTTCGGGAGTATTGGCTGAAAGCTTATTTTAAAGAGTCGCCCCCTCACAGAGCACTTAGCCTAAGGATGCAATAGACCTTGGAAAGACAAAGGAATCAATGAATAACAGTCTCAAAGGGTGCAATCAAGTGAGTATTCCAAGGCATGATAAAGGTCTGAAAGCCAGTAAAGGAATGAACCTAAGTTGCTATGCATGAAACCCCATAAAACCAAGAACATGACTTCCACAATAATGATTCATTCATCTTGTCATTTCATTCATCATTCTCTTGTTCTAGTACTTGCTTAGGGACAAGCAAGCTTTAAGTTTGGTGTTGTGATGCCAGGGCATTTTGGCCAGTTTCACTGACCTTTTCTTTATGGTTTTAGGGTAGTTTCATGCACTTTCTTAGAAAATAAACAAGTTTTGGGTAGAATTTCACTTACATCTTGATTCAAGCTAACATTGTGATTTTTATATGAATTCATGAGAATTACGCATGAATTGAATGATAAATTGGATGATGCATGTCTTATAACTTGGACTAGAACTTTGATGTACTTTATTGCTTGATTTCAGGACAAAGGAAGCAAGGAAGAACCACGTTAGCAGCCATGTTAGTCTAACTAACGTGACCTCTAACGTGGAAGGGGAGCTAGCTTGCAACGTTAATGAGAAAAGTAATCGCCAATAACGTCCTCGAAGCCATCATAGCTGGTGCACGAAATTGTGATACATATCCATGGCTTCAAAGGCCTGGTGCTCTGATCTTAATTCATAATTGTCACAACTTCGATACAACTAACCAGCAAGTGCACTGGGTCGTCCAAGTAATACCTTACGTGAGTAAGGGTCGAATCCCACGGAGATTGTTGGTATGAAGCAAGCTATGGTCACCTTGTAAATCTCAGTCAGGCGGATATAAAACAGTTATGTGGTTTTCGAATATTAATTAATAAGATAGGGATAGAAATACTTATGTAAATCATTGGTAGGAATTTCAGATAAGCGAATGGGGATGCTTTTCGTTCCTCTGAACCTCTGCTTTCCTGCTATTCCACTTGGTGTGTGTTGGGCTGAGCTTAAGTGTAGCACGTGCAGAGGCCATTTGTGGAGTTGAACGCCAGTTTCTGTGCCAGTTTGGGCGTTCAACTCTGGTTTTGGATCCTTTTCCATTTGAGGCATTTCCGGAATCTCATGGTGATGAGCTTCTTGCGCCTCTTGAACTCCATGACTGGGCTCTCTTGCTTGCTCCATCTTTTTCTTAGTGATGGGCTTTTCCTCTTTAATGAGGATATCTCCCTCTATGTCAATCCCATCTGAATTGCATAGGTGGCAAATGAGGTGAGGAAAGGCTAACCTTGCCATGGTGGAGGACTTGTCAGCCACCTTGTAGAGTTCTTGAGGTATAATCTCATGAACTTCCACCTCTTCTCCAATCATGATGCTATGGATCATGATGGCCCGGTCTATAGTAACTTCAGACCGGTTGCTAGTGGGAATGATTGAGCATTGAATAAACTCCAACCATTCTCTAGCTATAGGCTTGAGGTCCAATCTTCTTAGTTGAACCGGCTTGCCTTTGGAGTCAATCTTCCATTGAGCTCCTTCTACACATATGTCCATAAGGACTTGGTCCAACCTTTGATCAAAGTTGACTCTCCTTGTGTAGGGGCATGCGTTCTCTTCCATGTATGGCAAGTTGAATGCCAACCTCACATTTTCCGGACTAAAATCTAAGTATTTCCCCCGAACCATTGTAACATAGTTCTTTGGATCCAGGTTCTTACTTTGATCATGGTTCCTAGGATTGTTGTATTTTAGCTTCTCTTAATTTTCTCTTCAGAGTCCTTTCAGGTTCTGGATCTGCTTCCACAAGAATGTTCTTATCCTTGCTCCTGCTCATATGACAAAGAAGAAGGCACAGAAAAATACTAATAATAATAGAGATCCTTTATACCACAGTATAGGGATCCCTTTGTGAGTGGAAGAAAAGAGGGGGAGACAAATAATGTGATGTAAAGGAAGAAATGCAACTGTACGGATGGAAGAGATGTGAGATGAGATGTTAGGATATGAATGAATAAATAGAATAGGATGGGGGAGGGATAATTTTCGAAAATTATTTTGAAAAAGAGTTAGTGATTTTTGAAAATAGTTTTTGAAAAATGTTTAGTATTTTTTTTTTCGAAAATTTTTGAAATAAAAATAATTAGTTAATTAAAAAGAGATTTTTGAAAAAAGGGGGAGATATTTTCGAAAATTAGAGAGAGAGAGTTAGTTAGGTGGTTTTAAGAAACAAACAAAAAGTTAGTTAGTTAGTTGAAACAAATTTTGAAAAGATAAGAAGTTAGGAAGTTAGAAAAGATGTTTTGAAAAGATATTTTTTTTTGAAAAAGACAAGATAAGAAGATATTTTAGAAACTAATTTTGAAAAAGATTTGATTTTTAAAATCTCAATTAATGACTTGATTCATAAGAAATCTCAAGATATGATTTTAAAGTTTGAATCTTTCTTAACAAGGAAGTAACAAACTTCAAATTTTTGAATCAAAACATTAATTGATTATGTTATTTTCGAAAATTTGATATAAAAATAAGAAAATGTTTTTTGAAAAATATTTTTGGAATTTTCGAAAATAACTAAGAATTTTGAAAAAGATTTGATTTTTGAAAAAGATTTTGAAAGAGATAAGATTTTCAAATTGAAAATTTGATTTGACTCATAAGAAACAATTTGATTTTAAAAATTTTTGAAAAAGTCAACTCAAATTTTCGAATTTGATGAGAGAAAAAGGGCAAGATATTTTTTTGATTTTTGAAATTTTTATGAAAAACATGAAAATTATGCAATGCATGAAATTTTTAGATCAAAACAATGAATGCATGCAAGAATGCTATGAATGTCAAGATGAACACCAAGAACACTATGAATGTCAAGATGAACATCATAGACACAATTTTGAAAAATTTTTAATGCAAATAAAACATGCAAGACACCAAACATAGAATTCTTTAATGCTTAGACACTAAGAATTCAAGAATGCATATGATAAACATGGAAAGACACAAAACAAAAAATCATCAAGATCAAACAAGAAGACTTACCAAGAACAACTTGAAGATCATGAAGAACACTATGAATGCATGAAATTTTCGAAAAGATGCAAGATGCATATGCAAGTGACACCAAACTTATAATGTGACTCAAGACTCAAACAAGAAACACAAAATATTTTTGATTTTTATGATTTTCTAATTTTTTTTTTTGGATTTTTCTTCGAAAATAATATGAAAAAGAAAAAATAAGGATTCCAAAATTTTTAATATGAATTCCAGGAATCTTGCCATGTTAGTCTAAAGCTTCAGTCCAGGAATTAGACATGGCTCACTAGCCAGCCAAGCTTTCAATGAAAGCTCCAGTCCAAAACACTAGACATGGCCAATGGCCAGCCAAGCTTTAGTCTTTAACACGAGAGTATATTGCTCTTTGATAACAAATTGCAAGCCTCAGTCCAAAAGAATTTAGACATGGCTTTACAGCTAGCCAGGCTTCTCATGCTTCATGAAACACTAGAATTCATTCTTAAAAATTTTGAATAAATTTTTGAAAACATTTTTAATTTTTTCGAAAACAGATGAGAAAAGTTTTGAAATATTTTTGAAAAATTTTTGAAAATAAAATAAAAAGAAAATTACCTAATCTGAGCAACAAGATGAACCGTCAGTTGTCCAAACTCGAACAATCCCTGGCAACGGCGCCAAAAACTTGGTGCACGAAATTGTGATACATATCCATGGCTTCAAAGGCCTGGTGCTCTGATCTTAATTCATAATTGTCACAACTTCGATACAACTAACCAGCAAGTGCACGCCAACATTAGTGACACTCACCTTTGTCACTAACGTTGGACCAAGCTCATATTGGCCACGTTAAAAGCCACGTTAACTCAGTTAACGTGGACTCTAACGTGGGGAAACAAAAGAATGACAAACATTAGTGACACTCACTTTTGTCATTAACGTTGAGCTAAGCCACTTTGAGCCACGTTAGCTCAGTTAACGTGGACTCTAACGTGGAGGGAGCAAAGAATTGCCAACGTTAGTGACACTCACC
Source organism: Arachis ipaensis (assembly GCF_000816755.2). Lineage (NCBI taxonomy): Eukaryota > Viridiplantae > Streptophyta > Magnoliopsida > Fabales > Fabaceae > Arachis > Arachis ipaensis. The sequence continues at coordinate 114,908,983 of NC_029785.2, read as the reverse complement.
TTTGTCACTAACATTGGGATGAGCCACTATGAGCCACGTTAACTCCCACGTTAACTACACTAACGTGGAAGCTAACGTGAGTAAAAGGGATGATGAGCCAACGTTAGTGACACTCACCTTTGTCACTAACATTGGAGATGGGGAATTGGAATTCAATCACTTAAGATTGCCAAGGAGATCAATGAATGCATTGATTGAGGAAGAGATGAAAATGAACTTGATCCGGAGAATGCAACATCTCCTAAGCCCAATGAACTCCCCATTTCTGATCTTACCCATTCTCTTTACTTTCTGCTATTTACTTTCATGTTAAACTCCCCTTCCCCATTTAAGATTCTGCAATTTACCTTCCATAATTTATTTTCTGCAATTTACTTTCCCGCCATTTAATTTCCTGCAATTCTCAACCCAATTTCTACTTAGCTCAACTAGAACATTCTTCCAATTAAAGTTGCTTGACCAATCAATCCCTGTGGGATTCGACCTCACTCTATTGTGAGTTTTTACTTGACGACAATTCGGTATACTTGCCGAGGGAGATTTGTTAAAGGACAAGTTTCCGTGCATCAATAATTTTCAGCAACAAAAAGTTTAACTCCAAAGATGATTTACAGTAAACAAAAAAATTTGCTAAGCAATTATTTCAGCATGACAGCAAAAAAATCAACTTTTAGTGATGATAATAAGCAACAAACTCAACTCAGTGATGATTTTCATCAACAAAAAATTAACTCAGTGATATTTTCAGCAACAAATTCAACTTGCAGCAACAAATTCAACAAATCCTAGTTCAGTCACGATTTACAGCCACATTTAGATCAACAAGAAAAATTAATTAATTAGCAATTCAGCAACATGGAAAAATACAGGGAGAAGAAAAATCTGGAAAAGAGAGAACAAGGTAAGCGATGATGCAGGAACTCACCAACAGTCCACGGTCCACGGTGACTCGGAGAGGGCAAGGATCCGAAACCAGAAAACGACGAGCGACGACGACCACATGGAAGGCGACGAAGAAAGCGACAACACCACTAGTTGCTTCTGTTGCCGGCGACGAGGATACCAGGGAAGGCCGCGAGACGTTGAGATGACAGCGACGAGACTGACAAATAATGAGACGCCGGCAGTGTGACTGAGACGAGACTAGAGTGAGACTGAGAGGCAGAATCGAGTAGAGACAACTAGGGGTGCTGCAGTAAAAGCAGGAACAACCACGGACGATGAGCAGCCAAAATGCAGCTCGAGCACTCACTGCCGAAGGGAGGCGCCGCGAGACGCGAGCAGCCGAGCACAAATGGTGGAGAGGTGAGACGCGAGCAGACATCGCGGAGGATCCGGTGAGAGCGCGGCAAACGTTAGGTGGTGACGGTGAATCGAGGTGAGCTGAGAGTGAGAGAGATAGAGAGAGAGAGAGAGAGAGAGGGAGAGAGGTAGGCAGCTTTAGAACTAGGGTTCTTTTTTATTAATATTAAAGACGTCAAACAACCTCGTTTGGGGGCGCAGATTTTAGAAGAAAAAAAAATTCTTAACCAGTTCGGGTTTCTCAAACCCTCCGGTTTAGTTTTCTTAAAGCCCAGCCGGGTCAAACTGGTTCCAATAGTTTTTATTTTTTGTCCGGTCATTGCACTGTTTGGACCAGCCTAAAGGTTGGATTGTCGGCTTTTTGATCTGACCATTTGAGTCGGTCTAGTTTTTTCAACTATGGGTTGAAGGCCACCGAGTCTTGATGGGATGGAGTAAGTTGGAAACAGAACAAAAGTCACGAGCCAATAATCAAAATTTAGGGTCAACTGCATAAACAAATAAATAAATATTCAAAGTTATCCACATGCAACAAATGAGAATTGGTTATATTTATTTTTTGATGCTATATATACAATTAGTCGACATTATCACAAAATAAAAAGTTAAAAGAAAGTCTAGGGGACCAGTATTTTTATTAAAATCTGGCCAGAACTTAATCAGCAAAAGAAAAGTGAGTAATTTCACACCATTGGATGAGATCTCAGCATTAAAAATACTAATAATGGCTAATTGATGGCTCAAATTACAAAACTTGTTGGCCCCTAACACTCGTCAAAAGTTAATCCTAGTTATATCTTAATGAAAATTCTAATAAGAATTAAACACTTTTTTCGTCCTTAACATCTTAGGTCAAAATTAAAATTGTTTCCGACTTTTTTATTAATATCATCCTCAATGTTATAAAACGTTATAAAATCATCATTTTCTTAATTCTTGGACTAAAATACCCTTCATCATCATCCTTCCCTTCTCCTTCTTTACTCCATAGTTCACCTCACCCCCCACCACGTCCATCACATCCACAACCACCTATATTACCACAGCTCCATCCATTATTTTTTATTATAACATTTATTATCTTGATGAAAGATTTATTGTTATTATTATTACTTAATTTTAAAAAAATAAATCGATGATGATGATGAGATACTATACGATACTATTTTTACTTTATTTTACGAGTTAAGTCTTAAAGTAGTTTCTAAAGTTGCAGTCGAGTCTTAAAGTAGTCCTTAAAATTAATAGTTATCCAATTTCGTCCTTGAATTTGTACTTCGAGACTCATACTAGTCCCTATGATGCTTTCCGTTCATCGGAACCTTGAAACGACGTCGTTTTGAAAAAAAAAAGAAAAAAAAAAGAAGAAAACCCGTCCCTTTTCCATCCACATCTGTAACACCCTAACTACCAAAACTCACGCTTTCGGCTGCGCGACTCTGATAGCTCGAACATTACGACGACTTTTATATTATTTAATACTAAAATATGAACCTGTTTAAAACTTTAAACCGCAATATCGCTCCAAAAATACTTTCGTTCGATAACATACATCCATAGATACCATACAACTTACAAAAATTCATAAAGGATACATCCATATATATATATCATATTACAAGCATTAACCAATACAATCCCTAACCCTCTTACAGAATATATCAAGATACAGGCGAGGGTACAATAAATAATCTAAAGCAATACAGAGCATCTCAACAACAACTAAATAAACTCTTCGTGACTTCTGCGCCCATATCCTGAAAGGGGAAAAATGTAAGGGGGGTGAGAACATCATCCTCGAAAGGGTTCTCAGTAGAGGGTTTTTGGGAATTACTATAACAGGATACGTGAAGATAAACCGTACCAGTGATTAATAACTGACTTATGCCTCTTTTCGAAAATAACGGTTTACAGTAAAAGAGAAAATCTGAAATCCTTTTCTGAAAGAGGAAACTGTTCATTTAAAACAATATTTCGAAAGTCTTTCAAAAGGTTCATCTATGCTAAACCAAAAATAGCCTTTCATACTATTTCAAATCAGAAACACAAAACCGAAACCAACCATCGGTCCATCTCATTTCAACCACGGCCCTAGGCCCAAACAATCCAACATCAACCAATCACCACAATCCAACAGAGTCCCAGTTGCAAACACAGATAGGAAGTTCAAGCACAAACAAACAGTTACAGCAAGTAAAGCAAGTAGCAGATAATCTCAAATAGTCACAAAGGTAAACCAAGTACAATACGCACACCCAAACAATGTCACATAAATGCATATGATGCATGCCTGTTCCTAGTGGCTGATGATATCATCTGTCGGTTATAGAGCCAACCCGACAAGTCCTAGTAGCTAACCATTGGACTATCCCTCTGTCGTGTCTCCCCAACTCGAGTTATACTCAATATAAACTTGATCATAATCATGATCCATATCCATCACCCTCACTGGTGAATATTTATGGGGGTGAGCTCATCTGGGGCTTTCACAGTGCCCGGCCACCCTGACGACATAGGGTCAAAAGAGCTTCGAGTCTCAACCTGGAGCACGTGGTGACTAGCCACTGCTTTCTCCCAGGGAAACTCTTATCTCCGATAGTGGAAGTGCAACATTCACATTTATCAATGATTCAGCATATACATGCATTCAATCTCATCCATGGATCAACATCCATCTCAGCCATTCGGCTCACGGTTCAGTCCAAAACCAGCCAATATTCATATCATACACAGCCATTCTGGCTCACGGTTCAATCCAGAACCAACCAATATTTATAATCATACACAGCCATTCCGGCTCACAACAAAACAGCACTTCCACATTCAACATCATCAATTCATAAAATCGGCATTTAAGCCATAAATCACTTTTTTCCAAATCATTTCACTTTGAAATCAAGTATCAACTCTTTTCAGCCTTGGCTTTAAAGATCTCATTTCTCAAATCGTCTCAGGTTCATAAGCCACTTTTACTCAAGGTAAATTCCCCTTTTAAAACCATGCCACTCTCGGCATCCTCTTTTCAAAACTTCCATAACCATGGAAAGTTAAAGATTCATTTTGAAACATTCAAAATCATCCATCCAACAATGGGATTTTATAACAAAGTTTCTCGGCAAGATCCCAAGTCCTTAGGGGAGAATAGCATAACTCATTTCGCCAAATTCATTTAAAATCATTAAAACCTTGGCTTTCCGATTTGAGTAATAAAATAGGATCTAAGCCAAACTGAGTCACGTAATCATTTACTTCTTTCAAGCCGTTTCCTTTACTTAGGCAAAACCAACTTCAACCCCCATGATAAATTCTAGAACGTTTCAACTGTTCAAAATTGTTTTAGTCTTGCAAGAATTCAGAGTTCAAAGAGTACTTAAAACCTTTCCCAAAACATTTCAAAATGAAACTTGTCAATAGACATTTAGGTTCTTTCAACATCATTGAAACTCCTCTAATTGAAACCCTCAAGTCAATTTCAAAGGCATTGCCCTTGTCACATTTAAAACAGCTTTAAAACATAAGTTTCATCTAAATAACTTTCTCCTGAAAAAGATACAATGCCTTTCTTAAGAAGCAAGACTAAATCACAATTTCCTCTTTAATAATTCATTTCAAAAGCATGAATCATCATTTTCTTGATATTTCAACTAAAATAGTAGAAGCCTTCAGCTCATCATTTTTTCCCAGACAACATTTCAATAAAGGCTCGGATTTTATAGAAATTTCGGCAGCATCTCCCCTAAAACTTGGACTTTGCCACCCGGTCTGGGTCCCAACAAAATCATTCCACAATTTTTTCCAACAGCCCAGAATCCAAAATCAATTCAAAGGCAAGCCAAAATCCAACAGTTAATCTCAATACCATATTTCAAGAAAACCGTTTCAAAAATCAAATCATTATCAGCAGCCGAATAAACTCATTTCTAAAGCTTTAAAGAAACGGTTCAGTAACAATCATTCATCAAAGACCAGATCATTTAAAGCACGCCAAGCTGAATTCAAGAGTGGATTCTATTTTTCACATTCTCAATAAAATTAACTCAATTCAATTCTCAACGGATTAAACTCGATCTCAAAGCTTTAAAAGAATCAACTTGAAAAGCATTTCGTTTCACAAAACCACACAACAATTCAACCAACAGACGTTCATAATCAACCAAGGCAAATCAAGCCATACATAAGGCCGATACAATCACCAAATACACATTCTCTCACATCAGTATCCATATGTAATAATTCCAATATATAAGAATATGGTTTTTGGAAAGCGCCCCTACCTCAAAACGCAAATTCCATAATTCAAACGTCTCAGAGTCCTTTCCGCCTCAACCCGAACTGACGGCAACCAAAACTTCAGCTCCCAGCCACTTTCGCAATAACCATAGCAACACTAATTGCAACATATAATAATCAGGACTCGACCCCACGTTACGCAAAACTCATTCATTAACCAAACACAAACGAATACTAACGTGAGGCTTTTCGAAACAATTTCTTACCGAATAACAATGGGGCAGCTACGATTTTGAACCGGCCCGGCAACAGCTCCGGCGGCGGCCAAAAGCTTCGGTGGATCAACTATAAAAACCGTGCAGCATTAAAACCTTCTCAAAATCTAAAAAGGCAGAAACCTCAATTAAAACCCTTACCGGCAAACTTTTCTGGCGACATCAGCAGGGTCTCATGTGGCAGAAGCTCAGCCCGGAGCTCCGGCGGCGATTCCGGAAGTCACAGAACCACTCCCGACGGCCAGAATCACAGAGATGCAACTGCCTTCTCCGACAGCGACACCTGCGGTGGTGGCTGGTGCAAAAGCTCACAACGCAAGTAGCAACGGCGGCCTGAACCTCTTTCTTTCCTTCAAACCAGATCGGGCGGATCTCCAGCAGTGGCGGCACAGGGATGGCGGCGGCAGTTTGAGGCGACGGCGACAGCACACGGCGGCCAGCTCCGCACGGTGGGTCGCGCTCCTCCTCGCACGATTCCGACAGCAGCTCGTGGCTGGGCCGAACGGCGGCGAGTTGAACGCGGATTCTGGGCCGCGTAGCAGCTTCTCCGGCGCTTCTCCTGGACGACCGTGGCGACGCGATCCTCTCTCTCTCTCTCATGTCTGTTTACTCGCTCACTCGCCCTCCCTGATGCAACACGACGGCGCGGCGGCAGTGACACCTGCCGGCGCCGCGCTTCCTCACCTCCCCTCTCCTTCGTTCGGCCAACAATGTTTCATGGGTGGGGGTCGTGTTTCCGATCCCCCCTTCTCTGCCTCTTCTCTCTCAAATTCTGTTTCCTTCATTCTTCATATGGCTGAGTGTTTATGTTTAGGGTAGAGAAGGGCAGCAGCTGCGGCTGCTTGGGTTTGAGGGAGCTAGGGTTTTATTTTGAAACTTAGGGTTAAGGGCATTATGGTAATTTCCGATAAAATTGTGGACAATATAGTAATTGAAACACAAATTAAATTCAACACTATTTATATATAGAAAATACTATTTGCTCATCAATTTCACAAATTATTTTCAATAAATTAATAAAT
>NC_029785.2:114892080-114902065 GCF_000816755.2 Arachis ipaensis | reverse complement strand
GTTCTGGGTCTTACATTCTACCCACCTTACAAAAATTTTCGTCCTCGAAAATTGATACAAAACGAAAGAATTTTCATAACATTTCACCCTTGAACACATTTAAGGAAGAAGCAAAAATATCTCAAAATATAAACATATATATGGTTTTTCAAGTACTTGGATGGTCGTATGCATAACGATACAAAGGTAGGAGTGTGATTGCAAAGCAAACGTTACAAGATAGGCTCAATGCACAAGGTCATATGATCTCAAAGCTTTACAAAAACTTGAGGTGCCAAAATAGGGTGCAAATCAAGATAGGCGTTCACAAAGCAAAGTGGTAATTAGTGTGGTAAAAGGCTGCAAAGCATGTTGGTATTTAAACAGCAGCATAACATTCGCTGACAATTCTCGTTCCCACTTCAGAACTTCAATTTCCCAACTCCACCAATCATTTTACAACCTCATAGCCAATCATAAGCCTAACAACCGCAAACCCGTTCGCAAGGAACAGAACACCCACAACTCTTAACGTTGTACACCTACCGCTTCAACTTCCATATACACATATCACGTCTTAAAGAACTAACACATCGCGTTACTACGTCTACAAGTCGCACGTGATATCAAAACAATTCTCGAGTCTACTCAGAAGGATACAAGATCTAGAACGGAGAAACAATTATCAAGGGTACTACTCATAGATTTGAGGGAATGTATCCAATTCCAGATAAATAAGGATGTTCAAGCAAAGAAGTTTGCTAGAAATAAATCGATTGACAACTCCAAAGATAACCCTTGGATCCAAGAAATTCAATAGGACCAATAAGAAGAGAACCAGCGCCTTAGTTCGAAACAAATTCAAGTTGAGTCGAAGAAGTAGAAGGTTTACAGAAAAGAATATCAAACCCAAGACAAAGCTCTCAGAACTCAAGAGCACGATTACAAATACTTTCGAATACATTGTTCATGAAAAAGTCAAAAACTTGCGAAAAAACCACTTTGCAGTCTAGAAGAAAAGTTGAGCAACATTCTTCAAGAGAGTAGCAAAAGCATAAATGTGGCTTTACTTCAATACAATTTCATGTTGAAGTAGATCATGTAGATTTTTAAAAACAAAATGCACACAAGTTTGGCTAAGAGCTAAAATATTTCCTCAAATATTTTAGACGGATAGTTAGGTGCACAACCTAACCAAAAGCAGTTCATAAAAACTCAGAAGTAATCAAATGCTTGTTCAAAATTCTCAAAATTTTATATTCAAACAAGCGTGTATAACATTTATAGCAAGTACGAAAGAGGAAGTTAAATTCTTCTTAGAAAAGAAACTCCAAAGTAAAAATTTGATTACAATTTGGTAAAGGAAATAAGTGGTGCTTTACAAACGAACCAATTTCCACTAAACAAGGAAGCTTTCCAAAACTTCATTTAAAACAGCGTATGCCAACTTTAAATTAACTTCGTCAAAATTGAGCAATGGTTTCAATCTCAATAAAAAACAGAAAATAAATTAGTATTCTTCCAAAGAGAATTCAAAACTTCTTTAAAAAGTTCAAAACAAGACTCCAAAAGTGTTCTTGAAATCAGCATCTCAGAAGAACATTCAAGAAGTTTAAGATGTACTAAAAAGGAGTCAAGCCATGCAAGAAAGGATCTTAAACCAATATGGTTCAAACAAGATCTACTAGGCATGAGACATCAAACAAGCTTTCAATTGATTTAAAAGAATACAAAAGTCATGGGAAATACAACCCAGTCATTAGTAATTTCGCAAGGATAAATCTTTGACTAAAAACTCTTGTAAAGACAATGAGAGGATAAACGATGCACTATTTTGAAACGAATCAAACTGACTCATATAAGAACGAGATTCACCAAAGAAAGGAAAGCTAAGATTGATTGTAGTGCTCCCAAAAGGTAGATGTATAGTTACAAACAGAATCACGTATGACATTCATAGAGATGATAAGCTTAAGAAGGAACGAGTTCTCTCATAAGAAAAAGAACCATGAGTCCAACATTTTTAAAAGAACAACAATGGCATAAACCATGTAGTATGCTAAATCAAACTCAAGTCAAAATGAATTAAGTAAAGTTTATCCAACGAAACTCAACCGGGATAAAAGCAAGAAATCCCCTTTCTTTCTAGAATTTTGAAAAATACCCCAAATATATAATCAATTGAAGATGTGCATTGGAACTATAGTAAAACTACTAGAAAGTCAATTTACTTTAAAAGTAAGTGCAATTCCGTAAACCAGTAAAAGTACAGGCGAGGTATTAGAAAGAAATAGTTGTTAAACTGTATAAGTAATCTCAAAGTTTCATATATATAAAAGTATATATCTAATCAACAGCAATTTATAAAATCTCATAATTGGCTGCGATCACTGTCAAATAAGAGAAAACTGAATCAACAATTTCTCTAATAATGGACTCGGAATCAGGAGTTAAAAGGCACAGCGCATCAAGACAAGTTCAAAGCTATGTCAAAGAACACGTGAATCAAGAAGAACTCAAACATAGGAAGATAGATGTAACAAGGACTGCAAACAAACATATGCAATTAAGATCAACAAGAATGCATATGAATAGAGGAATAGAGTTGCAAAATCAAACTACTTCTCAAGAAAATTAGCAAACAAGAACTTCATGTTAGGATATGAAATAACAGGTCGACTCGAACAAAATTCAAGACACACAACTGAATAGCATCGAGAAATAGTTTCTAACGTTCCCAAAACCCACGATTTGCTTTTCTCAAAACTCATATATCATCTATGATAACCCATTAGTACTCTCATATACATAATTCACTAGTATTAAGCCGGCCAAACTTAATATCAGGAATCATGCAACTCGAGACTAACGGCGTTAATCAATAGACCTCATGTGCATAAAGCTCTAATTCTCGTCATTCGACAAGATCTAGTACATGACAAACGCCCAGAGTATGCAACTGAAGCATAGTCGGTCCATTCCTCAGGCTCTACAGGAAAGACCGCTCTGATACCATAATGTAACACCCTAACTACCAAAGCTCACGCTTCCGGCTGCGCGACTCTGATAGCTCAGACAATACGACGACTTTTATATTATTTAATACTAAAATATGAGCCTGTTTAAAACTTTAAACCGCAATATCGCTCCCAAAAATACTTTCGTTCGATAATATACATCCATAGATACCATACAACTTACAAAAACTCATAAAGGATACATCCATATATATATTTGAATGACTGTGACGAGCTTCAAACTCCTGAAGGCTGGGCGTTAGTGACAGATGCAAAAGGATAGTAAATCCTATTCCAACCGGATCGAGAACCAACCGGTGATTAGCCGTGCTGTGACAGAGCACGTGAGCGTAGTTTTCACTGGAAGGATGGAAGGTAGCCATTGACAACGGTGATTCACCAACACACAGCTTACCATAGGAGGACGTGCGTGCGTGAATCAGAAGACAGAGGAAAGCAGAGATTCAGAAGACAAAGCATCTCCAAAACTCCAACATATTCTCCATTACTGCATAACAAGTAACCTTTAATCCATGCTCTATTGTCTATTTGCAATTCAACTGATAAACATAATTGACTTCCTGACTAAGATTTACAAGATAACCATAGATTGCTTCAAACCAACAATCTCTGTGGGATTCGACCCTTACTCACGTAAGGTATTACTTGGACGACCCAGTGCACTTGCTGGTCATATGTGCGAAATTGTAAGAGAGTCACAATTCGTGCACCAGTCATGCGTACGCATGCCTCATGCGTACGCATGACATGCAGCGCGTGACTCACTTAATGCAACACGTGATCCGCGATTTCTAGCCATTTTGGGTCCAATCCAACTCATTTTATAATGCTATTGAACCAAGGATTGAAGGAGGAGGAACCAAGTAGTGTTAGTTTAGGGCTTTATTATGTTTTAGGTCAATTCTAGAGAGAGAAGCTCTCACTTCTCTCTAGAATTTAGGGTTTAGGTTTAGTTCTCTCCTTAGTTTAGAATTTAATTCTTGTTTCAATTTAGTTTTATTTATAATTTCTGTTTCTAGCATCATAGTTATTGTAGTTTTTACTTTTTACTCTCTTTATTTTGATACTTTTTATGTTCATGAACCTTTGTTAATTTTGAGTTCCTTTAATGCAATTTTTGTAACACCCTAACTACCAAAGTTCATGCTTCCGGCTGCGCAACTCTGATAGCTCGGATATTACGATGACACTTATACTATTTTATACTAATATATGAGCCTGTTTAAAACTTTAGACCGCAATACTGCTCCCAAAATACTTTCGTTCGATAACATACATCCATAGATACCATACAACTTACAAAAACTCACAAAGGATACATCCATATATATACATATATATATATATCATATTACAAGCATTAACCAATACAATCCCTAACCCTCTTACAGAATATATCAAGATACAGGCGAGAGTACAATAAATAATCTAAAGCAATACAGAGCATCTCAACAACAACTAAATAAACTTTTCGTGACTTCTGCGCCCATATCCTGAAAGGGTAAAAATGTAGGGGGGGTGAGAACATCATCCTCGAAAAGGTTCTCAGTAGAGGGTTTTTGGGAATTACTGTAATAGGATACGTGAAGATAAACCGTACCAGTGATTAATAACTGAATTATGCCTCTGTTCCGAGGGTTACCTGAAACTGTAGGCCGATCTCGGATGAGATCTTCTGTACTGGTCAGAGATGACGTGTCCGGCTGGCTGGTGGCGGTCGGAGCTGTTGTGTCTGACTTGTTGGACTGGCTTCACTTCTGATCCTTGGTCACCGGAGGGTGGGGGGTACCTGCAAGAGACTCCGATGCTTAAGTTAGCATGGGTATTAAGCAGGTTTATTGTAGAATCAGAGTATGAGTTATACCTGGGTGCTCCAGTGTATTTATAATGGTTGTAGAGCGACCTTTCTAGATAAGATAAGTTAGTTATCTTATCCTATCTTATCTTATCTTTGGGTGAGGTCAGCTTATCTTCAACGGTACCGCCCTTCTCTCTGTAGGCTTAGGCTGCCTTTGGATTGGGCTGTGTTCCTTTGTTTGGGCCTTCCTGTCGATTTGGCCGACCTCTTTTGTAAAGAGGTCGGATAGTCTGACCTGAAGAGGTCGGTCACTTTGTCTCCAATCATCCCAGGTCGGATAGCTCGATCCAGGGTATGAACAGTGCCCCTGCTTGAGCTCGGTCTTTTTGTTGAGGTCGAGTCTTTGACTTCGGTCCTTCTAGTGAAGCTGAACTCAAGCATTTTGTCGATTCCTTTCTTTGTAGAGCCTTTTTTGAATGTGGAACGTTTTCCTTTAAAAGCGCGCGCTTTTATATCAGCGCTTTGGGAACGTGCGAGGGTTTAATGCCCTCATTAATTGACTTCAAATGCCCCATTTCCTTTGGTTTGAATTTTGCCATCAGAAACAGTTTATGTTCTTCATTTTTCTTCGTAACTTCTCTCTTTACTCTCTCGCTTTCTGTTTCTTGCCTAGAGTTCATAGTTCTTTCCTGCGACACCTGCTCTGCCACTGCTTTCGTGGAAGAAGGGTGATTCTGGATTTCTCTTTCCGTTCTTCGAATTTTTTCGTTTCGCAGGGTAGCTCTGTCGTTTCTGCTCTTCAGCTTTCTTTTGAGGTTTTCTTCTATTTTCCAGGTTCGATTTTTCTTCCTCTGTCATTTTTTATGTCTGATTTTGAGAAAGTTTGGATCTTTTCTGCTTTTTTGGCGTGCCTGATTGTTGCGTGTTCTGGAATTTCTTCGCCGTTTGTGTGAGTTTTTTTGCCTTCCCTGTTGCTCGATGCTTTTTAGGATTTTTTGCATGTTGCCGTCATTTCTGTTTGTGTTTTTGATGATGGTTTTTGGAATGATGATTTTGTTTGATTCTGAAAAAAGGTTTGTGTCTTTGACAATTTCTGCTTGGCCTGTCTGATGTTGGTGATGCTTTTTGCTGATATACTGTAGAAAGATAGTGGCTTGGATGACTTTTGTGTTTTTACTTCCTTTGTTTCATTTGAAACCTTTCTTTTCTTGTTTGATGAATGCTGGGACGTAGGCTTTGTTTCTGCCTCCAAAGGATGCCCCAGGACTTTGGTTTGAGTCTTGGGGTTTTCCTTTTCTGCTTGTTCTCCTGTGTCGTTTTAGTCAAGTTGTTTTGCCCCTTTTCTGAGATGTTTTTTAGTAATCCAATCTTCTTTTCTTATTTGTAGGATTAGTCGGCGTCATGTCTTCTCGCAATAACATTGTAGAGGTGTCTTCCAAAGTTCCCGAGGGGATGTCCGATTGGCTGGACTCCCTTGTCTTAATGTGTGTCTCTGTCGTGGATGCTGAATTTTGTGTGGAGCTGAGGAAACATCATAGGATTTGTGGTAGCAGTGCTCGGGAGAGGGATTATGAGCTTGTAGCTCCTGACTCTCATGAGAGGACTTGTTTTCCTACTTTCGTCGAGGGGGAACGTCCCTTCTTCTACGCCTATGAATATTTCTTCAGCCAGTTGGACGTTACTTTTCCTTTTACTGCTTTCGAGACCGACTTGTTGTGGTCATGTAATATTGCTCCATCCCAGTTTCATCCGAATTCCTGGGGTTTTATCAAAATATTTCAACTGCTTTGCCAAGAGTTAGGCGTAACGCCTTCTGAAACTCTTTTCCTCTATTTTTTTGTCTCGGCCAAGCCCGGAGGTTCTTCCAAAAAGAAAGCTTCCTGGGCTTCTTTCAGATCAGCCCAGGGGCATAAAGTTTTTTCCATGTATGATGAGTCCTTTAAAGATTTTAAGAATTATTTCTTCTGAGTCCGTGCTGTTGAGGGGGTCCGCCCCTTTTTTCTTGATGAGAATGACGAGCCTGCTTTTCCTCTAGAGTGGTAAAAGAATGTGAGAGTGCCACGTTATACATGGGAGATGCTTAATGAGGTTGAGCGGGCTTTTGTAGTTGTTCTTGAAGATTTGTAGGGGAAACCACCCTATCTGGATACAAAAAGATTCTTGAGTGATCCATCTTTGGTTCGAACTGCTTTGGGTACTGTCTGACTTGTTTTTTTACTTGTTTCTGAGCTTTTCTTCTCCTATGTTGTAACTCGTCATTTATGGTTGATTCTGTATTTTCAGAGATGTCGAAAAACAATGATTCCATGAAGGCCTACAAGAAGGCGAAGAAGGCTGCTGCTGCTCAAAACATCTCGGCCAAGGCGGCCGGAGAGGGATCTTCTCAAATTCCTGTGAAGCCGCCCATGCCAAGTTCTCCTGGGCCAAGGAAGGTGATCCCCACTCCTCCAGTTTGCCTGACTGATCCTCCACAGAATTCTGCCATTGCTTCTGGTGCTCCTCCCAACAAGAAACAGAAAACAATTGAGGCCTTTAACCTTGACGCCCCTGATTTTAATGCAATCGAATTCGTAGATCAGCAAATCGGTCCCTACGGTACCCTCCCCATGGATGATGTGTCAATCCTTCGCCATCTGGATTTTATGAACCGAAACAGTGTTAAAATGGCATATATGGGGGCTGCCCTGTACCGAACTGCTCAGAATCTTCCTCTCCATGCTACCAAGGAGTTTATGGAGGAGGCTAAATAGGAGTTCGACAGAATGAAGGGCCTGAAGGAAGGGCTTGAGGTAAAGGTAGCCAAGTTGGAGAAGGATCTGGAGAACGAAAAGGCGAGTTCCCTTGCTCTGGCAGCTTCTGTGCGGTTGGCCGAGGACACGGCATTAAGGCATAAGGACAGTTATGTGACATCTTATCGGGAGGTGGTGCGCCTAAGGAATGAGTTGGAGAATGCGCGAGCTGATTACTCCGAGCTCCAAGGTCATCTTGTTGGCAGCGTAACTACTGCCTATGAGAGCTTGAGGGAGCAGGTTCGGATTATTGCTCCCGAGGCCGACCTGACTCTTTTCAGCCTGGATAATGTTGTGAGAGATGGTAAGATTGTCCCTGATGACCAGGATGATGATGATGTTGAACCTCCCCCTGTGTCTTCTGCCAAAGTGTCAGCCTCTTCAGTTCCTCCAATTGTGTCTGACCCGAATTGCCAGATTCTGAACCAGGATGATGGAACTGTGGATGCTGTCTCCATTCAGACTCGGCCTCCTTCTCCCCGTACTGATGCTGCCGGGAAGGCTCCCGATCTTTGTTGATTTCTCTTTGGATATTTGTGTAGTTGGCCCGGCTTGTGGGCTTTGAAACTCTTTATTTGTAGTTTGAATATTTTGCTGACTGTTGATATTCCTTTTGGTTGCTTGTTTAGCAAATTCTATCTTGAAAAAACAACAAGTAGCTTTTATGCTTTTGATCCTGACCCCGAAGTTTTATAATATTGTGTTTCATATCATGCTTGTTTGTCATAGCATTTTTTGAAAATGTCGGAGCCTTCGGCCTCTTTGAATTGGGCTGGATCCTTTGTGGTCGTGAAGGGGTGGTTCCAACTTGTTTCTTGGTTTTCTTGCTTCTTGCTTGTATCTCTATCGATCCATAGCCGATTTCTTTGCGTTGGTCCTCTTTCCAGTTACTTTTGCAGTCCTCTGTCTTGGACCTTTGTTAGGCCTTTTTAAGAGACTACTTTATAACTCTTTTTGTAGGAGGTCGACTTCTTTATGTCGTCCTTTTCCAAGTTATTTTTGTAATCCTCTTTTTTGGACCTTTGTCAGGTCTCTTTCAGGGATTACTTTTATAACTTGTTTGTAGGAGACTGACTTCGTTAGGTCGATCTCTTCTAAGTTATTTTTGTAATCCTCTTTCTTGGACCTTTGTCAGGTCTCTTTCAGGGATTACTTTTATAACTTGTTTGTAGGGGACCGACTTCGTTAGGTCGATCTTTTCTAAGTTATTTTTGTAATCCTCTTTCTTGGACCTTTGTCAGGTATCTTTCAGGGATTACTTTTATAACTTGTTTGTAGGGGACCGACTTCGTTAGGTCGATCTCTTCTAAGTTATTTTTGTAATCCTCTTTCTTGGACCTTTGTCAGGTCTCTTTCAGGGATTACTTTTATAACTTGTTTGTAGGAGACCGACTTCGTTAGGTCGATCTCTTCTAAGTTATAGCAATTCCTCTTTTATAGGGTTGGCTAGACCTCTTTCCAGGGATTTGCTGATAACTTGGGTTGACTTGGTCCGACTTCTTAACGTCGGCCAGTCTTTAAGTTATTATTTAACAATCCATAAGACCTCGTCAGGTTCTTTTTCGGATCACTTTCGATAACTTCTTACATTATTCTATGTTCATCTTTGCCGATTTGTAGAAGGTGGTTTCTGTCTTTGTTTGGTCGACCTTTAGATGAATCGCGTTTTCATCTTTATTGGTCTTCCATCGTGATCGTGCAGTGAATCTGTTTTTCACTTTCTGCCGATCTATTGCTTTATAATCGGGCGATGAATTATTCAGATTAATGCGTTTTGAGAATTTGTAGAATATCTAAAATATATTTTATTCAAAAGGAAATGCAAATATATACATGCGGGAGTTTTTCATCCCTTTCAGTCGAATAATTTCTGGATCTCAACTTGGTGCCTCATTAAAAAATCTTTTCAGGAAAAAGAGTGCACCCTATGACGAGATCTTCTAGCTATAGTACCTTCTTAGGTTGCATGCGTGCCATGATCTGAGAAGCTCTCATCCATCGAGTTCGGACAGTCTGTAGTAGCCCTTTCCAAGTACTTCTGTAACTCGGTAGGGTCCTTTCCAGTTTGCTGCCAGCTTTCCTTCTCCAGGTCGAGTTGTTCCAATATCATTTCGGATTAGGATGAGATCATTCTCAGCAAAACTTCTTGGCACTACCCTTTGATTATATCTTGAAGCTATTCAGCGTTTTAGCGCTTCTTCTCTGATCCGAGCTCTTTCTTGGACTTCTGGAAGTAAGTCGAGCTCTTCTCTTTGAAGTTGAGAGTTGGCTTGTTCATTGTAGTAGACCACTCTAGGGGACCCTTCCTCGACCTCTACTGGGATCATTGCCTCCACTCCGTACGCTAATCGAAATGGTGATTCGTTTGTGGTAGAATGTGG